>NC_087403.1:1464934-2064934 GCF_031307605.1 Tribolium castaneum
TGGATCGAGGCTCATATGAGCAGAGACGACCACAATAGTACAAAGAAGAAGAGTGTCTGCTTGGGACACCGGTGCCCTCTGGGCGAATGCCTGCCCAAAAGCAGGCTGTGCAATGGGTACATCGAATGTAGTGATGGAAGCGACGAAAGAGACTGTTAATTAATTCTTGAGTGTGATATGAACTGTATTTATGTACATAGCGTGCCTTACGTACTTACTTTTTGATATTTTTGTATTTATGAGGATATTTATAGACGTGTCTTTAGAAATAAAAACTTTTTTATTATATTGACAACATTTTTTTACAATTATTCGCTATATCACAGATTTAAGAGCTGTTCTGCTAGCACTGTCAACTGACAGACCCTGCTTTACGTACAAAGTGTGTGATTAGAATAACTAAATATACAAATTACCTACGACGCAAAAATAATTAATATGGTTTAAACGACCGAAATATTAATTAGGAACTAAGTACAGGTCAGCCAGTTCAATTGGGTCCGGAAGCAAATACAAGATAATGAAAGACCGGTTTTTCGGTCGGAAACTAAAAATTTAATGTTAAAAGCAATGTACGTTATTTATAAGGTCAGTTAGTCGACCGGCCAAAACCCGTTAAGTTTCCTTTTATGGAAATATTTAAACTTAATAATTTATACTCGTGCTTGTTATACAATTATATGTTCGCATCCTGGAAGGAGACGTCAAAACAAACGTTTCTTATGCAACGGTTTCAATTTCGCCGAAAACACTTTCGCAGTCGTTGTTGTAACCCTAAACCATGAGCCCCGATTGAACCGCTGACTTGCAATAACATTGTGTTAATTAAATTACATACAATAATAATAACAAACGGTGGAAAATCCGTTGAAATCACTAGATATAATTGGACTTTTCACTACTTTAACCTTGTCAAGTACAGAACAAATGTCTAGACTAGCCATGAAATATGTTCAAATACTGGAAAATAACGATTAGCTCGTGTTGGGATTGACGTCTTTGTTTTTCTCTTGATTCGTTTCTTCCGTAAATTCGGTGTCTTCGAAAGCAGGGTTCGCCAAAGCGTCTTCGTATACAGCAGGAACGTCATGATGGGCAGGAGCCTTGGCGTTTAAATCAACATCGACGAAGCCTTGCGGTGGTTTTTCAACATCTTTTTTTGTAATATCTGTACCGGCAGATGGTCTCTTCTTCATATACAAGTGATAAAATGCAAAATAGGCTAAACCGGTAGCCGCGGTAAACATTGCAAATCTTTGAAACGTTGACCGAATTCCATACATTTTAATCATATGCCCACCAATCAAACTACCAATGCCTTTACCTAAAACAAACATTTTGAAATTGTAACACCACGAAGGAGACTTGTGACTAACCAACTGCAAAATACAAGCCTCCTAATAATCCTTGTATGGTGGTGTCAGTAGTCACAGTCGATAACTTCGCAGCGTAAGTTACAGCAGCCGTGAAACTTAAACCGAAAGTAACCGATTCCATTGCCTCAAAAATCAGGCACAACCAAGGATTGTAAATAAGAGAGTAACCAATTAATCTGACGGCGTAGAAAGCGAAACCTATAAAAATAACGTTGGCATGTCCAATCTTCTTAATTATAGGCCCAGACAAAACTAAGAGTGGAATCCCAACAAGACCACCAACTGTTATAGTTAGACCCATCAAAGATTTAGAACCACCTAAATCTTGCAACAACCAAAACAAGAAACTCTCAATGTAACCCCACGCCGAGCCTGGAAACACAAATTTAGCACTAAACAAACCTAAAACCCACAAACCTAATATCAAGCACGCCACGAAAAGCACAATCAGTTCCATTTTTCTAAGTACCGCCAACACGTCCGAAATTACACTTTGCGCCGGCTTCTTGAACTCCAAATTAATGAAAAGCATCAGAAAACCACTCACGATTTTAAGTGTTGCGTAAAAGAAGAAAATTGGGCTAAAATACCAAAATACAACTTGGTTCCCAATTTTTGGAGACTTACGTAAAGTCCGTATACCCTTTCCCGCGACTGGCAAAGTCGATGAAAAACCCCGACAGCGGCGAGCTAATCATGCCACCAATCGTTGCGTAAATCCTTTGCAGCCCGTAATCGGCCTTATGCTCCCGCAGGATCGCGATCACCGCCCCTTCAAACATCGCGAAGGAGGTGCCGCTCACAATCCCAATAAACACCCGAATTACTAGATACGACCAAAACGTCAGTTGCATGTCAAGCTCGATGACTCTGTTTTGGTTCGAACAGACTTTTTTCCGGTCCCCTGTCACCAAACACCGCGTTGAGCAGCTCCCCAGCTCCAGGTGTTTGGAAACCTCGCTCGAGTTTGCTTTTCTTATTGGGATATTAACAGTGATGTGGAGTCCAGGTTGGGCAAAACCTGTCAAGCAAGACGTGTTGCGGCTCTTATCAAGCGCCAAATCGTAGATTTGGCGTTCCTCAAGTGTGTCGTCTTCGGAGGTTTCAACCGGGTGCAGGATTCCTCCGAACTTGGGGCCCAGTTTCAGGCCGAAGAGATCAATAGAGCTGCGGGTGCCAAAAACACAGTCTATCGACGAATTCGAGGAGAGGTCGCAGGAAAAATTAAAAAGGCTCGCCGTCGGGAAATAGTACGAGTTTTTGGCGAGTCGCCGGATTGATGTTAGGAATCGGTCGTTGTTTTTTAGCGTTTTGTGGTTGAGGCTTTCGGAGATTAGTTCCGGGATATGTATGTCGTCTTCTGTTAAGGTGTAGGTGTAGGTGTGTGTTGAGTTCTTCTCGAGGTTGTATAACTGCAGACTGTAGGTGTTTGTTTTAAGAATCGCCTCGGTCTGGTTTTCTGCTAGAACAGCATGACAAGCAAAACCGCAAGATTCAAGCTGAAGGTCCGTGCGATTTTGGTTTCCTAACGGTGTGCACTGATGGTGTTGGTAGAGTGACAGAGACAGAGGGCTGCCTGTACTGCAAGACATTCCAAATACTACTCGGTCAGGATAAGTTATTGTGATTCTACCGACTGGGACTAGCAACAAGAGGAGAGCCGAGGCTCCGCCGATGGCCGAAAACAGGGCCAACATCACCTGAAAGGACATTTTGCGTGATCTGTCTGGAATTTAAGACCGGGAGGAAGCCCAGCTTCCGCGCAAATGCAAATACAAGTTTTGGCAAATTCATAACAAACTTTTGTTTATGAAATGTGGATTATGGTGGCTGAGAGCGGGCTTTAATTCTGAGCAAATAATGATAAAAACGGGGCGTGATCGGGCACCTTGACTTATCCTATTGGCAATAACTGCATGGAATAATTGTTTGTTGTGTGATTATACAGTGTGCTATCGATGTTGCGCAAAGTGATTTAGATGCGATACGTCAGAGGCGTCCTCAACATTTAACGCGGCCGCAAGGCTCCCGAATTTTCCCCATTTTGCACAGGTGTGCGAAGTATTGATGATATGGCAGTTGCGAAACGAGTAATTACGAAAGTGGTTACTTTGTTATGATAATTGGTCCTTGAAGAGTTTTGTTTGAGATGGAAATTCCGCGCGACTCGTCCTTACCCTAAAGTTGCCAATCTTGTCGGCAATCAGTCCTGCCAAAGGCGGCATCAAAACAGCTATAACAGGTGCCACAGCGGACATCGTCGCCGCTTCTTCAACGTTTATCCCCAACTCGCGCATGTGGATGGTCAAATATGGGTACAAGACCAGCACGGCTATAATTAAAAACAATGAATCGAAAAAAATAAATAAACAAACGCTAAGGTCAAATTTGGCGGATCCGTGAATTGTTTTGACTTACTTGAGGAATGCATGAAAAACAGCAGCTTGAGTGGCAGGAGCTGCTTCTGCTGGAAATCTTTCGATATCCGGCGAAAAAATAGCTTGAAGTAGTTGTTCATTGCGTCTGAAAGTACGAATGGTATCGAGTTACGTTGAACTGAAATCGTAGATGAATGGGAGTCAAGTGACAGAATTTTGTTTAATTTTTATCACACAAATAATAACAAAGTTCAGTTGGAAATATTTCTTGAGAGGATATCACCGTTATAAAATTGATGAGGAGAGCGTCAACAAACATTATTAAATTAGCTGAAGGTGAATTTGCTATTGTATAATTTGATGCGTTGCCTTTCTCTTTTAGAGATGTATCAACCGTATTGATATTGCAAAAATATCTATACCGGCAAAATTCATGTCAATGTTAAAAGTTTCAAGGAATTTGCAATTTCTTCAGCATAGACGGAAAACTACAAATTATGGAGGGGCTCTAGAAAAGTATGTTAATCGTCCATTATTCGTTTAATTGTTTATTAACGTGACTAAACCAATATTATGTGGTATGTAATGACTTCGATAAGAAAATTTGCTTTGGTACCAATCCTTCAAACGAGTGATTAACTAATTTAAAATAAATCTCTCGGCTTTGATATTTTACTTTCTACTGCGAAAATAAAGCAGTGAAATTGGAACACGATACGGAAAAATCTGTTCGGTAACGAATGGCAATCGAGGGTTGTTTTGGCGGGTAAAGTCTCAATTTGAAAAAACTGGAAACTTACCTTAATAACACCAAACTTGCCGGATTTCTATAACGAGTCACTTTAAACTTCACAATTTGATTAAATCAGATGCAAATAACAATAGTTTAGAGCACACCTAGAAATACAATTTGAAACTCGAAGCGGATGAAAGCAATTGGTGAGTGTGTAATCGAACAGTGACGGTTCAGAAGGCAAGTTGCGACCATACTAGTTTGGAACTCGCGTTGCCATCATGCTTCTCACTAAGAGTCGCCGATTTCATTACGATTACTGTAATTATACTCTGTGATATGATGGCAAGTCTGACCTAGGTCAGGCCGAACCTGTCCTCTCTTCGCAAATTGTATTTGCATTTCCCTACCGTTAGTACTTTCCGCATAACATTGACCGGAATACAAAAAGAAAAGCCATTTATCTAGGCTACAACTCCCAAATTATGCAATTCGGCTCATTCTGACACTAGAATTAAATAAAGGTGGAGTCTAATTTACATAGACGCTTGATAAACCTGAATTTTTCGCCAGTGTCAAGACTGCGCATGGAGTGTCAATTTGACTGGATTTTGAAAAGCTATGGAACATTCCGACGACCGCAGACGCGGAAGCATTCCTCAAGTTTCATTCAATAATATTTACTTTTCATTTAAGGAACTTTGGTTATATAAGAGAAAATTACGATTCAGGCTTGGAAAGCGCGTCTTACGTTCATTATTGTTATTGCCGCCATCCTAGCTTTTGTTATTTATTTGTTTATTCGCGTAATAACATTCACTTATACAGTCTTAATCCTAACATCCGCAAGTAAAGATTTTAATTGCTTTAATAGATTTGTTCCTGTACTTTTCTGATAAATGTCACAAAGACATTAATTACCGCCAGAACCGGACGGGGCAGTCGGGAATCTAATGTCTCTTTATTTGGTCAAGGAAAACGTCAGTGTTTTAGGCAGGCTGGATAGTAATAAATATCTTTATTTATAAATCTCTTACAGTCACTTAGATCTACAGAATTTTAATATTAATATTTTTTAGCTTTTTTTGTATTTCAGTTTATAAATTTTTTAGTTTTTCATTCTCTTAGTGTATAGGTTTCTTATTTAGAATCTAATTTTTCAATTATTAGTGTTTTTCTTTTCCAGTTCTATATTTTTTCACTTTCTTCAATTTCAGTCTCAAGATTTTTTAGGCTTTCGTGTTTTTAGTTTCTCAGTGGTTAAGTTTCTTTGTCAGTGTTTGAGTTTTTAATTTTTGAAAATATGCATAAGCACACCAATACTATATTAAATCATTTTTTAACTTTAAACAAGTTTTGTATCTTACAAAATTTTTGTATATCAGGGTTGATTTTGGAATAAAAAAATATTAACCATTTTATTCGCATTATGGCCAATTCCCGTTCTGTGAAAAAAACCGCCCTTAAACCGGTTTACTGGTCTTATTTATTCCTGGAGTGGGTAATTTGACCGATAAAAATATAAAATTACCTCCTTCTTGTTTATCTAGTGCACAAAAAATTGCAAAACGATTGAAGCGTTTGTCATTGGATATCGGAGTGGGATATAGGATAACGGACCAATCATAAGGCGATTAAAACTGAGCAAAAAATTCTATGATTATTTTAAAAATGTCGTTCAAACCATCTAGATTTTTGTTAATTTTTTAAGAAAATTTCAAGTTTTCTATTATACTTGGGTTTAAAAATCGTGAATAAATTATGTATCAATTTGTTTTTGACAAAGATTGATTCTCGTAATTAGTTCAGTCTTCAAGATAAAACATTTCGCTCATTTTTCACCATAAACTCAATTGTTTCGCATGATTTCCTTACAAAACTCAAAAATGTACCAAGTTAGGTCAAAAATCTTTTTAGTTTTAGTTATTAAGTTGGACATTTGAAACTTATGAGTTAATCTTGAGAAGCAAAAACCAAAAATCAGCTATTTCATTAAAATTTTTCAAATCATTCAACTTTTAACAAAGTTTTATTTTTTTATGATCTCAGGCTTCACAAAAAGTGTTTTTTTTTTGCAAAACATTGCATTAAAAACTTAGTGAATACAGAACTCTAAAGTAGCTTAATAAAAATTAGAAAAACGTAGAAAAAAAAACACGTCAGGTCAAAATATGTACCAAACGGATTTGGTTCACTTAGCACATATAATTTTGCTCTGTATTTAAATGGGTGACTTCATTATTAGGTATTTTTCTTATCGGTACATGAATTGCAAAAAACAGTTAATTATTTTAATATGATTTTTGTATTTGGTTGGGAAATTATTGAATAAAATTCAAACATACGAAAGTGTATTATTCTAACACGTGTAAAAAATCGGAAAGGGTCTTGTGTGTTGTGGATTCCTCAGATCTTCGGCGTCACTCTTCACAGGCCCTATTGTTCGGGTAATTATAGTTTAAGTCTATATTCATATCTGATTTGCAACGAGAACACATATTTTTTCTTGTGATATTTTTATGTATGATAATAAAGGTTTTTTATTCTGTGAATTACTGATTTATTGTTTGTTTTGTTGTTGTATTTATAGTATCTTTATTGATGTGGTAATTTACGCAGTGTGTTATTTTTTCACTTCTGTAAAAAACCTTGTGGTTGGGGTTATAAGCCGTTTGAGCATAAACAGACCCGAAACCAGCCCTTGCAGTTCGTTTGCAGAATGTAAAGATATTTATTTTTATTTTAAAAATGTAGACTAGTGTTCAATAGCTAGGCAACATATAAAATCACTTGTCGCACAATATGCTGCCTACACCTCAGTCCATAAGACAACTCTTAAGTCCCGCCCCTTTCACTTGTAACTCAAAAAATTGTTTCATTTTTACAACAACTTAATTACAAAATTAGTTATTTAAATGACTTTCAAGTGAATTACGCATTTTTATACAAGTTCTCATAGCATTATTCTCTTTACACATGAAATATGTTGCACAAAGAGAAAAAATGTATACATAATTCTCGTCATTACGTAATAAAAAGCGATTGTGTTTAAAAAACTCCACAACTGTAAGGCAAAATAGTTTATTTTGTTGATGGCACGCTTGTAACAATTGCCAATTTACAAAAAAAGTAGAAAAAGCGGAGAACAAATTGCTTGTTTCTCGGAATCTAAACTCAAGTATTTACTCAACAATTACCTACTACGAAGCGTATCACTGTAGCTCGCAGTAGTCACAGTTGACTAGACACGGTACAGGTCACCACCATCCCACCCCGAAATAACGTGATAAATAAGTGTACTAAAATCGTATTGTTTAATTTACAAAATAAATACACTTTAGCACTACATTGACAATACATCCAATAACAAAAAGAAAAAATTACAATGGGTCTTATAATCAGTTCAAAAACAATTGCTGAAGTTGCACGATAAAATATAACTACTCGAAGGTAGTGTTGAACATGTTCAAATCCTCAAACGAAGCGGCGCCCCCTTGATCGAGCATCTGCAGCATGTCGCTGAGCTCGTGGGGCTGCGGTTGCGGGGGCGGCCCCGAGCCGCTCGAGCCGGGCCCCCCCGACTCCGAGGTCTGGCTGGAGCTGCCCTGCCAGGCGTTCCACTGGTAGGAGGGGCCGGGGGCGGCGCTGGCCCGCGACCCGCCACTCAGCTGCGTGTAGGTGGGGCCGGGGGACCGCGGGCTGGGCTGGTTGTACTGGTACCCGTCGGCCGCCGGTTGCGCCTGGCGCAGCGTCCAAGCCGCGGCGGCGGGCGTCGGGCTCGTGGTGCTGCCCTTGGTCAGGCGGCCCAACACCCCGGCGCTGCTGCTGCTCGCGGTGGCTTGCGGCGAGCCGTAGGCGATGGGGGACGCCGTCGGCTCGTAGTTGCTATATACATTCTGGCCGCTGCTAGGGCGCGCCGTCTGCTGAGGGTCTGAAACAACACATTTCCTCTATGACACACTCGAAAATATAACAATATTACAATCATAATTGCCTTTATTAAAGAAAAACAAATTCTAAAATAACATACATACAAAGAGAAAAATACAGAGCTAAGAATTGGGGAACTACAAGCCTGGAGAGAATAAGAGAGTACTAACAGAAAAAGTATATAAAACAGACAATCAGAAGACACAATGAAGAAAAAAGAGAAAACAATGGGCGGCGATACGAGAAATAAGAACAAGGAGAAAAAAGAGGTAGGAGAACAAATAAGCACGTAAAAAAAGAGAAAGAATAGAAAAAAGAATAAACAAAAAAAAATAAATACAAAAACAAATGAGAAAAAGTAAAGAATAGACAACAGAGTGAAAAGAGATTAGTATTAATAGATAGAGAATAGATAGGAAAACAACGAAAAAATTAAGAATATACTTTTTCTACAATATTCTTGTTTGATTTCTCAGTAATAATAATAAAACAACATTCGTAACGTATTAGTAAATATAGTGGTGTACGGTTATAACGAACTCAACGACCTCAGAAAATCATCAAAATCAGTTAAACGTGTTGACAAAAAGACAGAACAGAGTTTTAAATCATAACTGCATAAAGGAAGAAGAAAAAATGGAGAAAATATTAGACAAGTGACGGAAGATACTGGGAAGAGAACAATAGCAATAAGAAGATATAATAGAAGACGGGTAACGCAAGCTAAATAAGCACGTAAAAAAGCACATAACAATAGAAAAGATAGAGAATGGAGACAGAATAAAAGAATAAAGAAAAGTATAAACAAAAGAAAAACAAAACAAAGTCGGATATAATTTGTTACCTAGGAAGGTAAATAAAATTATCTACCTATGAAGGTCATTAAAAAATTCGGAAGAAACCGAAGTTATCATTTTGGCCTTTTTTGATGTGAGGTGTTTAGAGTATTTTCAAAAAGTTAATTCCTATTACGTTTAGAGTCGTAAAACTTATCAGTTATACCACATTCCTGATGGACGGAATAGTCGATGCCACTTTTCTGAAGGCCAAAGAATATGTTGGAAACAAGAGCACCAAGGTAAGTAATAATGTTTTTAATAGACACAATTATTTTGTTATGTTTTGCCATTAAAATGAATAAATTGTTTTGAATTTTTTCATTACCCATGAGACAGAATAAACACAAAGTATTTTGATTCATTAATAAAACTTGGTTAAAAAAATTGTTGAGTGGAAGCTTCGCCGAGGATTATTTCCACAAAAAGTGTTTAATAACAGTAATTTGTAATACAAATGAGACGCTGGTAAAAAAACACTTCATATTAAATTAGAGTATTTTTAGGAATTGTTGTATTAGGAACACGTGCCAATTACGGTTAGATAAAATCGAGACCATGAGACGTTGCGTCTTATCGTTTCCAAATTTCGTCCTAGGATTCTAAACAGATAATACGATTCGTAGAGTACCTTAACTGTTATCGTTTTTTCGGAAGCATGAGCTAATTAATAAAAAAAGAGCGTGTAATGATAATGACCGGCTAATGATTTCCTTTCACACATTTACCGTTACGTCCGTACTCACTTTGAATGTGTGTAGAGGGCAGCATGTGCGAGTAGAGTCCCGCGTCTCTGCGCTGCAAGCTGTAATCAAGCCCCGGCTGCTGATAGGCAACTTGCTCGGTTTCAGTGGTGCCCTCTTGGCCACTGTGTAGCGATTTCGCCGTGGTGTTTGTACAGACGATGTACTCAACATCGTCGGTGTAGGGGTTGAGGAAGGCGAAAGCGCTGGTGCGCAACCACACCCATTCCCTGTTTTTGGCTCGGAATCTGTACATGACGGACAGGACTTGTCCCTTTAGCTTCAGAACTGGAAGACGGGAGTTAGCTTGGCGTTGGTTCTACTTGGAGTGCGTACCTTGTTCGAAACTGTCTTTCATATGAGTTTGATCCTCGGGATGAAAGAACTCGAAGCAGCTCTTTCCTAAGAGTTCGGGCGGGGAGTAGCCCAGCAAACCGATGACTCGTTGATCGACGAAACTAAATTTGCCGTCCATGGAATGTCGCGAGATGAACTCGGCCGCACTGTTTGATCCTGACAGGTCACTAGTGTTGGGAGTTGAGGTCACTTGGAGGCGCCCTATGGCAACAAGACAGCAATGCGAAGTGTGGATCTCGTCCTCGGTCTGGCGCTCCATTTGCACTCCTGTGAACATGTCTGATATTTTTCCCCATTTAGAGTAGACTTACATTGCTGAGCAATATCTAGTGTAAAGTACTGTACTTACCTGTGGGCGGCCAGTTTTTTATATAGCCTGTACAGTGAACGACGGCGTAATTCTGACCGTCCCTCCCAGGCCCTAAACTATTTCGTTGCTTCAATCTATTCAAGTGGCCCACGGCCATGTTTTCGGGCGTCAGGTTTCCGACTTTCATGCGGCAAATGAAACCCCTACGAGAGCCCATACAGAGGCGCATCGAGGCTATAAATAAATAAATGTAACCAAAATCGAGTCCAAGCCAATACATACATTGGTGCCCCTCTTTCTTGACTGTACCAGTCTTCAAATCGAGGATTCTCCCCGTGTTTTGAGGTTCTTGCGTCGACAACTGTTCTCGGACTTTTTCGACGTCTTCAGGGTGGATGTTGTCGTATAAGCAGGACCCGTACCAGTCGCTCTGTGAGTAATTAAGAACAGGAGCGACTGAATCGGAAACATATATTACTCTTCCGGTATCACAGCTTACAACGAATAAAAACCCGTCGGCAGCTTCTAAAATAAGATGCTTCAATTCCTGATCGGTCAGGAATGAAGGTTTGTACGTTCCATCAGCACTGGTATTGCCCGTCCCTAAAGAAACAAAAGGCTCTTTCTTAATTCAAGTTTATTTAAAAAATTAAAAATGGCATTTATTTGCTGTTGATAGTGTCAAAAAAATACATATGTGATGACAAGGAATCTGATAAGTTTCCTTATCTCTACGTGTCTTAGGACCATTACCCGTTAAGAAATGTCAATATTCCCTTTCAAGCGCCGATAAGTTAATATCGTCGAAATGAATAATTAAATAGAGTCGAGTATGAATACGGTTTCCGTCGAATAAAAGAGACGGAAAAACAGTTTACTATTGTTTATATATTACACGGAAAAACATGAAGTCATGTTCTGAAATACAAGCACAAAGTTACAAAGTAACAAACATCGGAGCAGTTCTAAAGTAACTGAAAATAAATTAGAAAAATCGTATTCAAGTTATTTGTAACCTTTTCGTAATAAAGATTTCACTGGCGAAAGAAAAAGCAACGCAAATCAAAGTGGAAAATTTACAACAGTTAAAGATGAATTATTTAGAAATCGTTTATTATTCAAGAAGGTGTTCATGTTAAAACGGACGTCGTCTATTGTTTTGTAATTTATATTCTATGAACGGCTGTATAAAATCGGTACTTTTGGAAATACCTGTAATAACAGCGACGATACGTTCCACATATAGCAACAAACAATTCCATAAAAAATAAAACGGTTAGAATTGTTGAAATAATTGAATCGTTTGTAAGTCTGCAATAATTTATTGAATGGAACAACAATTCCAACAACAAACAAATATTTTAGCGACCATTCTTGGAATCCTTTATCGGATATGCAAAACGCTAACTGCATAAAAATTAGTTTCGAACGCACACTGCCTCCTTTGTATGACCAATTTCCATAGCCACACCATCCTTCTGTTGTACGTTCCGTCGGCCGTTTCGAAACTTATCATTATCAAATCATTCACCACGCAAAGTTATTAATATCGAAATTATATTTTGATACGTACAATCACCCTAATTACTTAATAGCTATTCGAGAAACCATCATTATAACGTTCGTGTTGGAGAATTCGGCCAGACGAAGTACCGTATTTTTACACCGCTTTTGAGATAATCCCTCCGTTTTTTCAACACAATACAGCCCGCATCAGACTTTCTACCAATCGAACTACACCAACATTAGTAACAAAATAACACGCTCTTATCGCAGTCTGAGATAGATGCCGACGACACCCCTCGAGAGACATAAACGGCATGTATCTGAGACTAGTGTTTAGTGATTAGTAAAAAATGGTAGATACAGGCACACCCTATGGACCTTTCCTACGGTTGATTGTTTCGTTGCTAGAAAAGGCCCATGGTAATGTGTCTAATGACATGCAAACTTAAGGTCTGCTCATTACCGTTTAAATGGCCAGAGCTTTTAATGGGATCTCCGCAGATCAAAGAACACGTCGCTGTCGTCTTCTCTTTAGTCAATTCCACCTCTGGAAATGATAAGACATTTGATGCAATCAGTGGATGAAAAGCAAAGTTACAAAATGTTTATTGCATCTGTTTAAGAAAAGAGAGAGTCATGTTTTTGTATTACCGAGAACACGGCAGTGATGTTTTCGCCTTAGTTATTTTTACGATTAAATAATAAGGGCATTAATCCTGGTTAGCGAGAGTGAGCATTCTGTGGCCCATAACTAACATGATAGCATCAGTTTGTGCACGGGCCGTGTAAGCAGCTACGCCAGGTACATAAAGCTACCAGCGTCGAGACCACCGTTACGAACGCGGTTTTGTCATTATGGTCCTCGCGGGAAAATTCCCAGATTCCTCATCAAGACACCCAACGCGGGCCATACTCACCTCGGAGGGCCTTCATGTGGGCTACGGCCATCCGGAGGATCGTGAGCTTGTCGGGCTTCCTTGCGAGGGCGCTGCAGGTGGGCACCATGTCCGACAGCTCCGTGATGTAGGCCGTCATCTTGTTCCGCCTCCGGCGTTCAATTTCGCAATGATTCTCCCTACAGTAAGTTGCAAGAAAAGTCACAGGTCATTACATTTTTTTTCCCAAGTAAACCATCACTACTTAGAACTAGTTAGACTTCATGCGAGACTTTACCAAAAGGAAACGCTGAATATTTCAGGACTCGCCTCATGTCCTGCACTTTATAGGTCCAAACAGCGGCGACGCTTCGGTTCGTCAAGTGAGATTACCGGTATTTCCGTTGAACGTTTTACGACTTTGCCGCCGAGTAAATTATCCGGACACCATAAAACTAACTTGCCGGAATCGATATCACTGATGTCATGCCGCAAACGGGCCCTTGCAACAACTCACCCCATTTACGCCAAAATAATACACACAATAAACTCCAGTACCACAGTACTACAACTACGATCGGACTACCCAACCCAATCTTCCACCCTTTTATCTTCACATTAATTATTTTTAAGAATGATTCTAATATGATAGAGGACACTTGGTTCTCTTGTTGACATAAAAATATACTTCCTTAATTAGTCAAGAAGATGCTACGGATGATCACTATATAGTACGTCATATTATGTCTACTGTAACCGCCAAGAACAGAAAGCATTTAAGTAATAATGCAATCCCAAGGAAGAAAAAAGTACAATTAACGAAATTCAATGTGTTGAGAGGTTTTTTTCTAAACTCAAAATTGATCAAAATATATGATAGGTGAATTAATGTTAAGGTATGGAGTTGACGAATCGACTTTCGGTGCTTATGAAATTACTGTTTTCCAAGCAAATAGGAACTAGTTCTTGAAAACAGCGAAGAAAATTCTTAAAATTTCTTGAGGGACGCTTAAAGTATAGTGAGGTGTGTGAGAATGAGCAAATTCCTCTAATTCCAGCATGGGCTGGTGGGTTGTCCCTGATGATAAGTAAGCGTGGCACGTTAATGCCTTTGTTTGTAATTAGACAAATAACCCATGTATGAAAATAACAAGTTGGCAATTATTTAGCGTTCGTACGTTAACGGTGTTTTAACGCCCTAGCTGGCAGTGATGATTAATAGTAATGAGTAAAGACGTTATTTCATCAGAGTTTGTCCGTGGCGTTCTAAAAGTACCAGTATTGCGGTAAATAATCAATAATTGAGGAGAAACTAAATAACAATGATTACCCCTGCAGACGTGGAGTCGCGGCCCATCGGCCGCTACGGCGGTAGAACCACAGAGCCGCAGACCGGCTAATGGTCGTAATGGAGATTACAAAGGCACACATAATCGCAGACTCCGACCATCTACTCGGTCCCATTATGTAGCATCGCCACCGACACCCGTCTTTACCGACTTAATGAAATTCGGGATTTGAAGCCGTCATGCGAAAAATCGCACAATAATCGAGTGAACAAATAACATAATAACTCGGTCGGCTTGACGCGAGCTTTTCTGATAGAGGCAATTAACATTTATGCTAAATATTTCAGCAAGTTCTCACGATTACTTAACCATCAGGGAGTAGTAGGCAGTGGTAATGCAGAACCGCTTTGAAAATATCGCATGCTGATGATTGGCACTTTCTAAAACGTTCAACTTCAATTTTCTGAACCAATTACAACCAAACTTCGAACAGATTATAGACGAGTATCTTAAGTAACGAGCTCATTTTTCTACCAAATTTGCTCAATTTATATCCTCTTTTTGCCTTCCGTGTCGGGAGGGCTGGAATTCGCTACTTTGGCCATGACATATTCCACTTTCAGTTACTCTTTCACACAACTATAAATACGAACTTTGTGCATTATCATCGTTGCGATATTGCCTGACCACATAAAAATAAATATAGCTATTTCGAAAAACACAACAATAGATTTGCAATTCTATAAGTCTTATTTCAAACGGACTGCCTGCACCCATCTCATACTATAAAGTGATTAATACCTATAATTAATCACCAGCCATGTAATACTCGTTTCCCATTACCACTCGCTGATAATCCACACAATCACGAGATTTTTATACGGAATATATGCATTTTTGCAAATCATACATTTTTTCAACGTGACGACGCACCAACACCTGTCCTAGCATCAAATTCAATTTTGTTGACAACACCACAACACCTATGCACAAATTGCGAAAGAGCGCACGCCAAAACACAAAGTCAGCACCTTCACAGCCACAATAGAGATGCCACTATGAATATCCATCTAATTACTCGATACCATTATGTGATGAATTATTAAATTATTGCCTGACGATGGCCATTAGAAAAAAGCCGAAACATTTAGCAATTTAACTGAACATTTTAAGAGAAAAAGACCAATTAAATTTCCGTTACTATCTCACACAAAGATGGATGATTCAATAAGAAGCAAAAGTGGTGGACAGTCTTCAAAAATTTTGTTGCAAGTATCTATTGATTAGTACCTTTGGAAACAAATTGTGCTCATGACAATAAACAAGAGTAGTAAGTACGTGAATTGGTTCCGGCAAAAGTCCGAGTCAAAGTTCTAAAAAATAAACAAGACGAAACCTAAATGAAAATAGAGGAAAAAGCGAATTCTATGTTGATTGAGTCCTGTAGCTGGTTGTTGATTGGCTGTCGTCAGTTGGTCCGTTTTGAGTGAGTGTGTAAAAAAGTGCGACAAATTGAAAAGTTTTTGAGCGTCCGATGATGTAGTATAGCTGCGTGAAAAAATGGCTCGTTTCGTGCATGTCGGATCGAAGAGTATTGGTGGAGTGGCAACGATGGCCTAGGGCCGCTTCCCATAGCGCTTTGGCGAATCGATTTGCTCGCGAAAGAGTTCGTCTAGGGGCCGTAATTGAAAATCGCGAAGATTGGGACACTAGGAAATGTAAGAGAGTACGATCAGATCGCGAGAGCGCAGCGCGGAGCTCGCCGGTGTTCCACTGGGTGAGCGGGCGGGGACGGAGGCTCGGCAGCGTGGGAACCTCTGGTCGACGGTCTGTGTTCTGTGGTCGATGGTCGCCTCCCCCGCGGCGGGTCACGACTGCTCGGGAACACGATGCTCCCTTTTAATGCACGGCCCTGGCCGACCTCCGATGGATGCAGCGCTCGCTCAGCGCTCTCCAAATGCCAACGCTCGGAGAACGTCACCGTCTTGGCCGGCCGTCGAAATCTCCCGCGAGATGTATCGCGACCACCCGCACCAGATACTCTTCCAAGAACAAAGCCATGCGGAAGCGGGCACGAGGTCAGAGAACCCACTTTTGGCAACTGACCATTAGCCATTTTGACTACAACTAACGCAACGGTGCAGGGCCGGATCACGGCGGTGCCCGATACGCTCAGAAAGCACTCAAGTACTGGACTTTGTCAGAAGCACGGAGCAGCTCCTCTTTTACTCAAAACTCAAAAACCAAAAATTTCAGAAACAAATCTCTTTGCCTTTACCGCCCAAAAATATAAGATTTCAATGCGGAAGAAACTTGTGAAAGTTTTGAGAGCTTTTTAGCTTTTTAGATGATTTACTGCCAATAAACGTGATAAAAACAAAAATTTGTTCGTGTTTATCATTTTTTTCTCTGATAGGTCTCCCAATTTAAGTTTATTCAGATTTCCCTTCAGAGCATCATTTACTTTACTTATTTGCAATATTTAGTAAAAACAACACGTTGTACACAATTCTAAACTATATAGGAAAGTGATAATGTAAATATCGTTTTTTTTTATAGAAAGTTTATTGTATCCATTGTAATTGGAATCATTTGTTTGATACTTTTTATTATTTTTCACATAGTAGTAATTAGTGTTTTTTTTTCAATTTTTTTTGTTTGGCGCTGGGTTATAGCCCATCGGGAGTGGTGGGCAGTCCGGCCCTGGGCGCGAGTCACGTGGAGTGAGTTGTTGCGCGATGGGGCTGATCTCAATTGGAACGACTGGCAATAATTCACCGAATCAGTTCCATCTGAAATATTTAGTAATTTGGATAGTGCTCGGGGCCGCATTGTTCCATGGTGGCCATCATATTTCTCCGATCGATTCAATAGAAATGAAGATATTGAGCCGGTAATTTTTCGACGATCTTCTATATCCCCGAGCAATTAAAGATAATAAATGGTTTATTTTTCGGTCGAGCGATTGTTGGAACTTTACGAGTTTCGTTGTTGCTTTCGTAGAGTTGATAGTTACCTTGCAAAACGCTCCTTGTCTTGTATTGTGTCGTCTTCCATCCTTGTGTATTTGTTGCCGCTTGGGTCGTCTTCATCTGACCTGGAAGGGCAGAGAGTTGGGTTTTAGTCAGGTTGAAACGTTCCAATAATGCTAAATTTTTGATTAGGGTAGGCATGAACGTGCGTCGTGACGGGAGAGACTCGTGTGAGCTCCCGTTGGCCAGAGGCAATCGTTTAATGCCCACCTAATTCAACCTCAGCCGATCTTTTGTCTGCTAATTAATTATCAACAAGCAGAACATGAGTTTGCATTTACGTCCACCAAAATTGATACGTACACCTTCCGACAACCAAAATAATCACACAATAGGCGACGCGTGTCGGCTGTGGGAATCTTTCTTCTTTATAGGCATAATCAAAACATGCTTTCATTTGTCAGCGGCTTGAGATAACAAACAATTAATGATTCTGTCATAATTAGCGGCTATTTTTCGACACTGTAATTTATAATTGCGGTTTGCGAGCGCCATTAATCACACACTGTTTGCTTTTCGGGGATCAGAGGAGCGTAACATAATTTCGAGAATAGGGACTCATTTGTGGCGCCAATTGGTACTTTCTACTGAACTATGTAGGTTAGAAAATCCATAGTCTTTGTTAAAGCATTTATCGATGACCATTGCTTAGCGTAACAATTATACATCCAACAATGCCAGCACGACATGAAATTTACAAAGAGTTTGACGTGCGGCACAAGGCATGAATTTTTTCCTCCATAACGTGAAAAGATCCAACAAATAGTTAAATGCCATTTGCTACGTATCAACGATTCGCGTGTCTTTAAATATCAAGCGCCATTATTGTAGTATCTCATATTCATAGTTTTATTTGAACCATTGCTTTTTATGTTGTAATAAACGGAATGACCTTAACGAATACTCAGCCGACATAAAAAAGTAACTACATTTGTTGCTTCCACCCATTTTTACAATCCAACTGTTTTAATTTCCATAAGCAGTAAAAGCCGAAGGAATCGATCGATGGTGGAGTAATTATCTTAAAAGATCGTTGATTGTGTTGGAGTTCAAAGACCACCCTTTTATCATAACTCGTCGGAGATCCAGCAAAGGCGAGAACTAATTTTGTAAGCCCCGCAGCGGAGGCAAGATATTTACAAGTTGTGAGAATACAAAATGTCAGTTACATCATCGCAATATTTTTAATTATATGCTTCTAATATGTTTATAAATATTATAATTATGAATTACAACAGCGTTCGTCATTGTTCGATCGGTAAACAGATTAATTCGTTTTGGAAAAAATCCCTTCGGACGGCTGGAACAGTACGTGGGAGTGTTTTATTTGCACAAGCCAATTGTAATTGTTCACAATTTGTTGAAATAGATATATAAAACGGATGATGGTCGGCAATTGGTCCATATTGTCTCGATTATCGCGGTAAGTTCGCACGTCCCGATCGGTGATATCGTTCGAAACGGTTGCTATAAATGATAAAGCGAGTAACGCGATGGGGTTGGAGAGTTTGGAATGATGGCGGTATCTGAGGGCTGGGAGAGCGGGGCATACTATCGTCCGATTTACGGTTTACTAATGAGACCTTTATCGGGCCATCGTAGCACGTAACACAGATTTAGAACTACAACACAGTAACTCTACAGTAAATAGCAGATACCATGCGCCCTTTCTGTTGCAAAATTTTAGGTAAATAATGCACTCTGTTTGCCGGTGTTCTTCACCGATCGACCCCTCGACAACTTAGTCTTCATTAGCCGCCGAATTCCCTATTCCGGCAACGAATCCTTCGGAACCTAGCGCCATTTTTACTCATTAAAAGGTTTTCAACCGATAAAGCTCAGACGTGGACTGATAAACCCAACGCCGCCACCGAACTTGACGATACTGCCGCCACAAACTTCTCCATAACTTACACAACTTTTTTTTAATTGCTACTTTCAATTTAAAACGCGACAGCGGAGATACGCCTAACTGTAAAGCTAATGGCTTCTCAAATCTTCATCCCGTTACCAGGACCAAACGTTTTTCACCAAAGGTCAAAAAGCTAACTCTGGGAGACGCAGAGCAAAAAGAAAAAACCTTCGATAAGAAGCATAATTAAAATACATTGTTTTGAAATGAGCCGAGTAGAAAAGCTGATAAAGCATTCTGTTCGTGCTAGTTACACACATGTTTAATAAACAGCACCTTTATTAGGTTAATTATACACAATGCATTTGGAAATACGGAGTGACAAAGTCAAACAACCGTCATCGAGCCAGAAATGTGACAGATCGGTGACCTAACTAAAGCTCGAATTTGGGGCGAAGGCGGAACAATTTGCCAAGTTTTTAAAAAAGTGGTTAACTAACTCGCCGAGCTTTCGCACGCTGCAAGCTCGTTGAAATATTTTAGCGACAAGTTGCGAAAAAATGTAGTTTTATTGGGGCAAGTCATTCGTTGCAGTAACAATCCCCAGGAGAAGACTAAACAAATGCGTAGCTTGGAACAATAATCTGCCCGAGTTGGCTGTAATGCTGGCTTTACAGCTAGCATTTTTTAAATGAAATCGGAGCTAGCGTAAGCGAGCATTCTTGTTCGCGAAAAAAGATGGAACGGTATATCGACGAAAATTACAATTGCAAACTCGGCCGCGTTTGGAAAAACTTGTGAAACTCCCTCAACTATCCATTATAGGCTTGACATAACAATAGTATTGGAATTTGTGTACCCGAGAAAGTCGGACGTTGGAACAAGTTCAGGTAATGTCCAATAAATTTAAGGAGTAAAACAGGGTTTGGGCCATTGTTGACGAAACTTCAATGGCGACTTCCTCTGTCAACCCGGACTTGAGTTACCGAACATGTAGACGATTTTACTACTGCAGGAAATGAGATAGAGACAACATGTAAATAAAGTAATAAAAGACCAAACGCATCACGCATAAATATTTTTATCGCTTAAAAAATCTTTCTCAGGTAAAACTAACGTTGCTAGAATTCTGATCATTTAACCCCTTATTTTCGACGAACTATCGTTGCAGTTAATTGCAGCCGGCCATTGTAAATCATATCGACTACAAATTAAAACTGAATTTTAACGGTAAAGGTCGATTATTATCACATCATGATTCAGATTTATCGGTGCACATCCATTCCGCCTTCATTAAAATGGTTCGAGCTACAAGCAACCGATTGTTCTTCCGTAATTTTATCTCCTTGTTAAGTATTTCCAAATCTAATCCCTTATCATTCCTGACCCGATTCCAAAGTTTAGTACAAAATTTATGAACGGTCAGCAGGATAAACCTCGAGGGATTATAGCCCATAAAAAATATTTTAGATAGTGAAAACGACACGCTCACCCTTCGAAATTGAAACAATTGCAAATTAACAAGTCTCTCCCAATCATACCTCCAAACGACTTTTTAATGAATTTTCGTCTGACGCAAATACCAGACAAGAGAACAGTGGAAAACTTGTTGGTATTTAAGAAATCAACGTTACTCCACAACTAACCCCCCAAACTTTCTAAGGGTGGGCTATTTTTAAATTAGATTCCCCTTTGTCGTGCTTTATTTAGCAATGAAAATTTATGTTTATGAGCTTTAGATACTCGGCCACGTGACGGCGAGCTTTGATAAATTGACCGATCGACTCAGCGCCAAGAAGCGAACCAGTGGTCCCACAATAATTACTGAGCCCTCGATTGACCAAAAATTTATTTTTTACACATTTTTAGTTTCGTTAAAGCAAAATTTGAGACAAAACTATTAATTTTCTCTGCACCACGGACTATATGAGAGGGTGAACAACATCTAATGAACTCTACTATGGACATATATACGGATTTAGCACATCATAAAAAGTATATACAAGGTGAAATAAAGTAAACATCGGTAGAGCTATGTCGGCAAAAAGTAGGCATTGAAATGAAACAATAGAATAGAGTTGGACCCAAAATAGATCCTTGGGGGTATCCCCACATTTCTAAAGCGGATTTCACACAATTTTTGACCACCCCCACAAGCATATTACGTGAAATAAAAAAATTAGACAAAAGGGTGAACATCAAAAAAAAATATTTTAAAGGAACACTAACTAGAATGTTATTTTTCCCAGTTAATAAATATCATTAAAGAACAGATTTTATTGTATTTATCAATTTTACCATTTTCGTATTTAATACAACAAAATTCAAAAAGCACATTTTGGTCGACTTGTTACGTGTTGAAAACGTGTCTTTACCAAAATGTAGGTTTAGTGACTATAAAGTCACAAGTATATTTGGATCAGATTAATCAAACGTTGTAATTTTTTAATTAGAGCAATTTGTTTCAAGACAGCTGCTTCACAATTAGCACAATTTTGTGATGTTTCATAAGGACCCACCATTTATCGTATTTTTGAAAACAATTTTTCCGTATAGAAAACAAGCAAAATATGAAATTGGACCCAGCGCAGATTATGGAGGAGATTTCTCTTTAAAACGCACCAATTATCTTGCAGTTCTGACTGTTATTATGTCGTTATTTTTTCAAGCGACGTGAGGATCTTTTGAAATTTGTTTCACTATTTTAATTAATTTACGAAGAGCGGGAACGGTTTTGTGTTTTTCCTGAATTTTGGTGGAGCTTTGCTGTCACGTGTTACCTTCGCCTCTTGGAGTAGTGCGCGACCGGCGTGGGCTCCTGGCCCATGGGCACGGGCGCGACTTGGGGGTGGTGTGGCGGCGGCGGATGGGGCTGGAGGTAGGTGGGGGGCGGCGCATAGTGCGGGGGGCCGCCCCCGGCATACGCGTACATATCCACTGTGGCGGCACTGCTGCACCCGGAGTACGGAAACAGAGTGGCGTCGCGACGTCTTCACAGGGGGCAGCGGGCAGTGGCGTGCTTCCGCTCTCTCGACAGGCACATGGCACGGGGGCACCGGCGGGAGGCACAGAACGACGCGCTCAGAACACTGTCGCGGACTGACGATGCGGCGATGGCGGCCAACATGACTACGGCCGACGGAGAGTCGGAGAGATGAGCATTGGTGGGGTATGCCGAGATTTTAACTACATGCAGGTACGCCGCCCGCTCCGAGGCAAGGGCCCGCAGCCGCCGCGAATCATCGCTTTCTGCCCGAGCTTAGTGCTCAACAGCCCTCGGAGGTTTCCTCCTCGCCGCGCGGAGCAAACACGCGATCCTTACGCACGGTACGCGCTTTCACTACCCCTAGTGCACATGTGACCGACGGGGAGCACACACGACTGTGAGTACTCTTGCGGCTAACACATCCACACCACGACCGATTCAGGGAACAAAATTTTGGACGGTCAGCGCGATTTTAACAAACTTATTCAACGCAAAATTCAAATTTTCGGTTTTTCTCACTGACGCTACCGACGGTCGCAGGATAAAATCCAATAGAAACAAAATACGCGTCAAATACACACATCCAAATAGAATTTGCTGAACGATTGCTGTTTTAATATTTTTTCTTTCTTGTGTTGCCGGTAATTTTGCATTTCTTATTTTTTTAAACAGATATTTCAGGAAGCAAAGTTTCGATTCTCCGTCCATATTGTTCGTTTTTGCGCCATTCCATGTGGAATTATATTGATAAAAAAATAAAATGAAAAATTAAATGAAAAAGATTGAAAAATTGACAATGAGTCTCCTTTCATTTTTTACGTTTCTCTTTACTTTGACAATAATTCTGAAACTTTTTTATATCTTATAACTCTAAATTTTTAAATAAAAATCTTTGAAATAGGTCATTACTTGAAATTCCAATTCAATGTGTTTTCAGTTTTGAATATACAAAGTGAAAAAAGAGTCTAAAAATATTTTTTTCCAAATATTAAAAATTAATAAATTTTTACGCAGAAACCAGCATTTGCTAATAAATACCTTATATTTCTCTCTTTGCATGCGAATATTTTCAGTAATTTCTTAATTAATGAATTAGTACTCCCTTCCTTAAAAAAATATTATTTTGTATTATTAATTTTGTGCAAAAAAATCGTAGAAAATTGGCGCTAGCTCCCAGAATTCAGTACTAAATAAATAAAAAATTGAAATAAAGATAACTGGGGCTAATCACATTTTTTTTAATTATTGGTTTGTTTTAGAATAATACATATTAGTACAAATTTCCATTAATTAATATTTTAATATTCCTAATTAATTATTATTTATTATAAGGAGTTGTAGAAAAGTTCTGGAAAAAACTACATAGAGAAAAGTATTACGCATTTATTTAGTAACACACCCTGCTTTCTGTGTGATTAGTAGTTTTTAAGATACAGTACTGTAGTCTTGTGGAAAACTATATTTTCCTAATAATTTTCTTTTAAATGTACCGATCTTCTTTTTACTTTTTTACATTTTACTTTAAGGATGTTTCTTGAGATGCGTTTCCTTAGCACGAAAAGCCAACCGATTCAGATCTTCTATACGTAATTATTAAACCAAATACGTATATTATAGTCAGTAATTTTCATCTTGAACGCGTTATGTCACTACTTTTTGTAGTTCGCCCAAGAAAATATTCCCATAATTTCAGAATTACAGAAATTTTCCAATAATTTTAGTATATAAAGTTTTTTAAAAATATACGATTCGGTTTATATTTAATGTATTTTGCAACAAAAGAGTTTTTTTTTGTTGCAGATTTAAAATGGAAGAGGACAATCATCTAAATTAAAGCAATTTGTGGGGTTTTAATTTTTTTAATTTCAAAATTTACGCACATTGCCTTGTAGGGCAATAACATAAAATACTGTTGACTGCTGACGTACTACAACTGTTAAAATTAAATAATAATCAAATTAAATAAAATCTAAAAATAGTCGGTATATAATGCTGAATTCCAAAATAAAAATTTCGGAATACTCAGCTCGCCCGTTGGTTTTTAAAATTTGAAATACTGTTTTCTATCAAGCTTGTCGGCAATCCTCTATAATTAAATTATAGCGTTGAAAAATCACGATAAAATGTGTGCGAGGCGCTTTCCATGCGTTTTCTCTTTAATTATTGGGGTGTCCAAAAGTTGCGGCAAAGCTTTTCATTTATCTAACAGCTAAGTCGCTCCGATGTATTCGTCAAGAAAAATCAATAGTCGTAACGCTTACAGGTTTTTATTTAAGAAATGTGCTACAAAGTGCTTTTTATGAGGGGAAAACTTCTAAATAGTGCTAAAGACGTGCCGTAAAAATGGCTATCAAGATGAAATTTTGCACTAATTAATGTGCATAGCTGATTTTTGAAACACATCACGTAAATTGATTCGAAACCGCAAAAAAGTACAAAATAATATTTAATTACTAAATAGGTCCGGCCAGTATCTCAAGTCACTGGAAAACCGCAAATACTCAAGGAAGTTGGTAATAAAACAGAATTTCATCACTTGAAATTGAAAGTAATTTGAATATAAGAAAAATATCGAAAAAGAATTTTTTCTACTGTAATCAAGTAGACTTCACAAAACGGAACGCGGGATGTCCTAAAAATAAAGGACAGGAAACCGCAATTTTTTATTACGTTTTGTAATTTGTTGAAACCATAAAACATTTATTACATTTACAGCTATAATTTGTTATCACAAGTGTAACACATAATATGTTTTTTTTCTTAGGAAAGCATGCACAAAAGCAATTATATTAACATATCTATTACTATTTTGGTCTTAAATTGTTGTCAAATAAATACAACAATAAATATTTGAATTGCTATTGTTCCGACCAGATAAATCAAAATTCATTCAAGTGGAAAAATGGTATGTTCAGTTTGACCTTATACAATTCGGAATAACTTACACATTTCTAATACATGATTGCGTCATTTTTAGCGCTTAATCATTTTTTTAATCATCGTTAATTACTGATCTCGGTTGAAAAAAGCTCGTTCCGGGATGATCAATTATGAATTAGCCTTGATTAATACATTCATAATATAATTTTCAACCAGCGCGCAGGGGTTGTTTACACAGCGAAAGGTCTATTTACGTGCACATTATTTGATTAAAAGTGAGGTCACAAGCCTCGGAGTCTATTTCTAATCTCCGCAAAAATGGAAGAAAAAGTTCATTTTGCAGGACATTGGTAGTCTCGATTGTTCGTGCAGTAACGGTGATAAATTGGTAAACAGTAGAACGACAAAGAAACATTTCAGTTCAAAGAACCGAGTTTTAAGGACATGTCCAGAGTCGAAATAAAAATTAAATAAAGTTCCGTAGTGATGTATGAATGGGCCACCACCACATGGGCCTTTTCAACGAGTTGTAAAATACTGTCAGACAGGCAGGTAGTTCACGGGTCTAGTACCGTTATAATTTATCACCTGTCGTGTTTTTGGTCACTGGGAATGATGGATCCCCGAAGACTACAAGAACTGTGTTAAATATTTCCGCCCCCGTCATTTCCCAGGATCAGGGCCATAAAAGTGTAAATGATTCTTCGAGGTTATTCTTTGACTAATCCGCCAAATAAAAGAATATATTCTGAATTATTGTAGGGACGGTCGCACCTTTGCCGCGTCACAAAACCTTGTCCCTTTGTGCCGTCGTTAATAATTCCTGTCCGTCTACACACTCTAATCTTCTTATCTCTTTGAAAGCAATTGCGTTAAAAAAGAAACACCAAGATACAATCTTGCTAAATTATTGTTCTGAAAGACAAAACTCTTGTGTCTGAATCCGTCTAACTGCGTCGCATTTCAAAATATCCAGGGATCATCTAAAGCTTTACAAATGACATGTCTATGAAGATGAGGCAGGATAACAGAGTTTTATTCTCCCCTTAGCCGCCCCGAATTTTTTAATTGCCTTTTTCCTATCCACGCGATAGGATCGAATTTTTCGATACTTTACAACAGAATATGACACGTACGTACAAATTACAATCTAATAACAAGAAAATAATGAAGCTGGTAAGACACGATAAACACGAGATCGTACCATTTTTAATATAAGTGAGAGCGTTACCCGCTATTTATTAACTGATAAGACCTAATAACGGACTTATCATAATTGAATCTCGAAAACACTCTACTTTGGTCTGGTTTTTTTCTTTGTAGACACTACCAAGCTTGTGCCGAAAGTCCCGACTCGAAAACAGTAATTAACTAAGTAAGTCATCAACGACATCTGGCGTTGCATCAACACACTTACTGTAGAACTCTACACAAAATCATGCAACATACATTCATAAATATTTATTACAGAATTAATATTCATACATAAGATATTTTGATGTATGTAGCCATAACTCACCCTATGCTTCCAGCTCTACGCTTTTGGATACACTTCGTAGGATCAGCACCTTAAAAAACAGCCCAAATATTAAACGCAGCTTTAAATAGCCCCAAAAAGGGGGGCAATTCGTGGAAATGACGTTGATCACACATATTTTTCACGCGTTACTTGGAATTTGCCAAATTAAAGTAGGATACAAATGAGAGAGATTAAGAAAAAGGGAAAAATAGTCTACAAGCGGAAGTGACAAAAAATGACGACTGTATTATTTTAAGGGCAGAACGAAAAAATCCTATAATACTAACCTGGTACCGAATGTGTAACAGCTGACATCTGTATCATAAACCATGCGTTTTATTCTACAACTATATTATTAAAAACACGAAACACTAACTTAGATTTGTGTTAAAATCAAAATTTACAGGCATTGACTAAATTAAACTAGACTGTTTACAACACAACGGCCGCCATGTTAGAAAAACTGTTAGGGTGGGAGAGTCTGCCATTTTATTAAGGGTAGTTCACAGCCAACTTAGTGCAGAGTTGCCCTTTAATTCTTATTTTAACTACAACCGTAATTCCGCAACCGATTTTCGGTCAATCACCGAAACGACCTAAATTACGCTCGGACTTTTTTTTAGGTGTTTTAGGGGAACTCTGTGTTTACTTTTTGTTAAACGGTTCTGGTTTTTTAGGTGTGAAGCGACATAGCCGCGCCATCTATTGATATGGACTGGAAGAGTTTCACCAAGCGAAGACACCTATCCACATCTACCTCCTGTTACCAGTGATATTGAATTCTCTTGAGTTGATGGCGCTGTGGTTCACTTTTCAGAAATTTATCTGATTATGTTTACTGTATTTTTATTTAAATTTTCAATAAAGTAAAATCCTCTTGAGTGCCTTTTATTTAAACTAGGTACGTAAGTAACAGTTAATATTGATTTTCTTCTACATATTAAGCGTAAGGGAAAAACACGTAAGTAATATAGAAATAGAAATTAAATTAAATAATTAAATTTTTTTACTTCGTTTTTAACTTATCTTAAATTTTTGTCTAAAATCTTTAGCACTTCGTTTTTCCTGGAAAGGCTTTATTTTGTTAAAAATTTTGAAATTCTTTAAACTGTTTTTCTGGTAGGGTTTGTGGGAATGAAATGAAGAAACTAGTAGGAAAAAAATATATTTTGTAGCATTTATAGTACAGAGGTCTACAATAGAAACAATCAGTATACTAAACAAAACTTATCATTATAATTAATTTAGCTCATCAATCTATTCATTACGTAATAAAATTTTTACTATAAATTAACATTACCTAAAATAACTATCATTTCGTATTGGCTATTTACATAACATACAAGCATATTAACTCCTCTTATGTACCATAAAAATTATTGCCAGAAAACAAGTAATTCGACTTAATCAGTAGTTACAGATATGAAGTTCACACAGTTGTTACTGGAATCGGGTAACATCTAAACATTTTCAAGATAATAAATTTCAACATTGGCCATACAAACAATTTTAGTCCACATTTCTTATTTAAGCATTCATTATAAGTATCAAATTAAAGCCTCAACTATCGATAAAGTGTCAGTCCACGAGAACTTAGAAATGGCAGGTTTTACGTCGTCCTTTACAAAATCCAAGACCTAATTCGGAAATAAATACAAGACTAGATACAAACAGCTTTGTAAAAACACTCCTATTTACCGTGTCTATTTAATACATTGACTGCCAACTTCGAAAGATATGTTTTAATCCAAATTACAACTACTAGGAACAAAAAATATTTGTACACTTTTAATTGGCTCCAATGTTTCCAGTCTCTAATGCTTACAACTGAAGACATTTGAAAAATTAAGTAAAAACTTCCCGTTTGATATGTTAGTAGGTAATTATTGTACTGGCAGCCAATGTTTCAAAGTTGCTACATAAAACTGCTGTAATTTATTAACAGTACATTTATATACAACATCATCTCTAAGCTAAATTCTGTAAATGGAAAATTGAGGAGTACAATATATCAGTCTCACAGTTTTAAATTATTTAATATTGCGCCGTGCAACATAATTTACATCATTTAAATTTCGTTATCGTGGCAGAAGTTAACTTTATTTAATTCATTATTTGAAACCATATCTAAGGGTTTTGCGTTAACTAAAATATGTTGGATGCATCCTTCGAAGCCTTTGTAGTACGCCGAAGGTAGGCCTTGGGGCAGATTCGCCGTACCACCTTTAAAAAAATCAAAAAATCCCCACGTTACAGTCATCATCGTCATACCTATCCATAATTTAGAATTCGTTCTCAGTGAAATGGCACCGTATTTCGAGAGGCCCTTAATAGGCGGCTCCCCGTCGATTGATATAAAACCTACTCGTTTCCGTCTCCTTACTTGGATTGTATGCCACTTGCCGTCGTCGATTTTCGTCTTCGATCTGAAAAACATTCGCTTTGGAGTTAAGCCAAGCGCAAAGCGCGGGGAAATACCTGATTGCCCAGAAGACATCTTGCTTGCCTAAATTATAACTAATTTCAGGGTAACCATTAACAACAGCTATAGAAAAATAGTCTTCTCTTATACTTCTACTTTTACTCCTCCACAAGAGAAGAGCGTCGCTGGCAAAGGTGCGCAATTTGATTTCGTATCTGTTGCCACGTTCCGGTTTTCGTCTGAAAAGTGTTTGTGGTAGAAAAAACGCAAGTGTAACACGTTCCGCGGATTAGTTTCGTTAGTTGTTAAGGCCCTACCTAGCGGTATCGTAAAAATCGAAGTAGTATTCTTCGTCGTCGTAAGCGTCGTAAGTGTTATTATCGACGACGTCTTCTTCAATATTGTCAATATCGTCCTCTTCGTTGTCGGGATATTCATCACTTATTGTTAAATTGTGACTGTTAGTACAGTTTGGGGTTAGTTTGGTTAATAACGGGAGGAGAAATTGTTACCTTCTGTATCCTCTGTTCCTAAATTGGAGAAAAGTGGCACCGTTGAATTTAATAGCGGGGGTTTCTTCTTGAGCTGAAATTTTTTCGTTGGAATTCGTGAATTAGGGGGGATGAGGGTGACTTACATATCTCGCAATATTTTCCCTTTGTGTTAGAAGGGCATTTGCATATAAACTGATCGAGTTCTGGTACACATAGGCCGTTATTTAGGCAAGGATTTTTGGAAATGGGACATGGTAATCCGTCATATGAGCCGACATTGAATGCGCATCCGTTTCTATTAGAATCAAAAGAGCAATCCGGCAATTTAGCCGAAATGGGAAGGGGTTTTCCATTTAGGAGAATCCTTTGTATTACGCCCTTATATCCCTTAGATGCGCCAGATAAACGATGCACTTCATCCCACTCCCTGAAACGTATACAGCAGCCGATGATCGAGCCACACCATTTTACAAATAAGTTTATTACGATAAAGATCCGATGTAGAACGGCAATTCCAGATTAAGTTCTGTTAGTGGCGTGCCGGAATAACCACGAACTATGCTAGAATTATCCAATTGTAAAATTCCTTCTCGTCCGTCTCGGAAAATACGGGCCCAATGCCACTTCCCAATATTTACAGTCTCTTTAGTTCTGCAACATTTGAGAAACATCGCGAGTAATTAAGTTCTAGCGTCTCGCGAAAAATCACTTACGTTAAATTCGCAATTCCGCTTCCCAAATTGAATCTAAATTGTAAATGACCACGTGCTAAGTTCAACGAAATAAAATCACCGCGGCCATTCTTCAGTTGCCCGTTATACAATATCAGACCGTTTGCTGCCTTTGGCATAAAATACACCTCAATCGAAAACGTCTTCCTAACACCCTCTAATCGAGGAAGTCGGATATAACTTGACCCACTAAATTCCGGATTTACTATACCCATATATTTATCTTCTGAAACAGAACAAACTTAAATTCATACCACCCCGCCTTAATTCATTCATTTACTGCTTACGCAAACAATGACCTATTAGTATGCGGACACACATGGCGCCCTTTTTCATACAGCCCACGCAAACGACCAAACATCAACACAGACATTGCATTAACAATATTTTTTAAAAAACCGGTTTGGCGACTAAACCGGTTTATGTTAGATGACGTGTTTATAAAACCGGTTCTTGGATTCATCATGTGCCAAAAGAATTACGAGTACGCGACTGCAGTTTACAACTTAAGGACGAGGCCAATTATTTCGTTTGCATAAATTGTAATTCAGATTAGTCACTGTGTCGTAATGCTGCTTTATATATCAAGTGTAGTAAAGCTGTGACATTTTATTTCTCTTTATTACCATACCAAATGTACACTCTTATTTAAGCACTTGAAGCAAGTGGGATAGCTACAGGTGTCTCAACGGATCAGGAAAAAAAGATTGAATTGACTGAATTTTCCTCTCTGCAAAGTCTGGATATCGGATGTAAGAACACCATTTTTTTTTAATTACGAGGCAGGTAATAAATTTCATTTTTGACGTTTACTGCAAGACGAATAATTCTTTGTTTTTTAATTTCTCAGCATGAGTATCTAACTAAGATTAACAGTTCAGAAGTGTACGCGTTGTAATATAGCCAACCCTTGCCGGCAAGAAATTATTCTAGACCGTCTCTTTGGTCGATGGTTCTGGTTTAATACAATTTGTTATCTCTTAACAAATTGTGTAGAACAACTTCAGCCATAAACGTATGAAAATTTACTTCTCTCTTGTCCAGAATATTGATCCTCCTTGAATTAAGATCGCGGCGGTTTCATAACAACAGGATAAGGGAAACTAGGACATGTTTTTACAATAAGATTACATACTCCAACCGTTAAAGAACCTACTTTATGCGATTTCGGGATAGAATGTAAACTTGAACTTTCCCTCGCTCTTCCAAACATACGATAACGCCAGTAAACAATTTTGCATACGCGCTCGTAGCAGGAAGAATTACAATACGCGACAAGATTTCAACAAGGAAACAAATTGGTCCTTATTCATTCGTATTACAGATTTGTAAAGTTGTGTGCGGTGTTTACCGATTTCGCGAAAAATTGTAGTCGTGACGGCTTTGTTTTATTATTGTTATTAATAATTCTGAGTTAATTTGTAAAAATCGGGCAAACAGCGCGCGTGTAAATTGATTATTCGGCGGGCGCTCGTGGAAGTGGGGCAGTAAAACCGGAAGGCCATTAAAAGTTTAACTTACCCATTTCGCACCGAGTTCCGGTCCGTCCAGGTGGACATTCGCAGATGTAAGCGTCGGGGCTGAGTGGCGTGCACGTCGATCCGAATTTGCAAGGGTTGGATCTGCAAGGCTCGATCGGCTTCTCGCAGAACTCGCCCCGATAATGAGGGCCGCATTCGCATCGGTACGTTTCAGGTGTAATTAGGGCGCACTTGGCGTCGTTGGCACAGGGCGCCGCCGAGCAGGGGCTGTCACCGCACTCGGATACCGCCTCAGCGCCCAAGACCCAATCGTCTCTGTTGACGTGCAGCTCGATCGGTCTTCGTCCAATTTTTAATTTTCTGATGCAGCCCCGAAAACCCTTCGCGGTGCCGATATTTTCGTAAACTCTGCGCCGCAAAACAATTCATAAATTAACAATACGATCGATCTTATTAAAAAGGCATGCAATCATGAACAAACCTCGAGCTGTATGAACCAAAACCGAACAACTTTTCCGATCAATTATTACTAAATTTGCTCTACCGAGGTTCTAATACGGAGGTCTGCCGGCCTAAAAAATTAATAATTGATTCAATTAACAAACTAGCACGGATACAGTATTTGATTAGAAGCCACCGATATGCGCTCAACTGTTCCTGTTTTATCAACTTGACTATAACTAATCAAACACAACTCTGCTCGCAACTATTTCACCACAATTTAACCCCGAGGCTACATGAATCTTGTACTAAGTCATATTTAAGACTCTGGAATTCGGGAGATCTATGTCAGATCGCAGATTGTTTCAGTTATTACACAATCAATCCGGCTTTGATTCATTCCCGACATTCGGATATGCCATCTCTCCGACTCAAACAATAAAACTCATAAAAAAGAGCTGATTTCATTCCAGTTGCTTTTGTTTAAGAGACACTCAACTTCGTTCCTTCGGAACACAAAAACTCATAAGTTGCCGATGGTTAATAAAGGAAATCACAAATATAAACTCTCTGGTACTTATCACTTGTTTTTTTGCTGCGTAGGTTCGCGAGGTTTAATTTGACGGTGGTCTTAGAATTCGTTTTAATTAAATAAATAAGTTAAGTGCTTATCAAAGTTTGTTCAGGTTTGCGTAGCGCGCGTAAAAATATGTTACCTTGTGTAGTTAGAGGGTAGAAATCCGACGTATGTATCTTCAAGTAAATCGAGAGCTTTGAGTGTGCCTTTGGCCTGTCCGGCCACGTCTTCCCCTTCATCAAGTTTGAGTATTCCGTCTCTGTGATATCTCTTAATGACGACTCGGTGGAAGACGCCGAGCTGTATTTTGTCGACTGAACGGATAAGAACGTGTCCGTTGCCTAGATTGTATTTGAATTCGACAAATCCGTTGACGATGGCAAGAGAAACGAAATCGCCCAACCCGTCAGGTTTCTGCTGGTTATAGAGCAGCAATCCGTCGTGGGAATGCGTTTTGAACTCGACTTCGATGCTAAGTTTGTGGTAGGCTTTGAGAGGTTTGAGTTTGACGTAAGAACGCCCATGGAAAGCTGGAGTGTTGTATTGTTTGTGAATGACTTCGGTTTCGCAAAGAGACCCCGTAAAGTTTGTCTCGCAAACGCAAGTGAACGTGGCGGCGGGAAGATCAACACAAGTGCTACCATGATGACAGGGGGATGAGCTACATGCACGATATTCATCGGTCGGATTCGGATCAGCTGGAAGCAGCCGTTAGGTCAACACGTCGACAACCTGAAACCCTTACCTATGCACTCTTGTCGGTCGGACGATTCAGAGTGATTCGGAAGACAAGTGCACGCTCCTGATACGCAGTGGCTATACATTATCATGCAATCGGAGTTATCGGAACAGAGATCCCCGAGAAGGGCTGTTATTACGCGAACGGTTGCGGGGGTCGGACGGTAAGCCGGGGCGTAGTTTCCACCTATATAGAGATAACGACACGTCTTTTATCTAGTCATTTTATTGAAACTGTTTACAGCACAAATGCTACATTATGTCTACGTTAATTTTTATTGATACAATCGTTTAGGGCATATCAGTCTCACCGCGGGTATTGTAAATGGCGTTAGGTCCTGTAGCAGATACGTTTATTTCGAATGCGGCTTTATTATCTGTTTCAGCGGGATAAGAGACTCCTTGAACGGGTCGCATAATAGATCCGCTGCTCCCGTAGTAGTAACGAGGATCGGGAACTAGTAAATGTCGTGTCGATTTTGATAAAGGCGAATTAGAATCGTCGGGTTGTGTAAACTGGAGAGGAGTATAACGACGAATTGGCCAATCCGTACTTGGAAACATATCATCTATAAAATCAATCTTTCAATAAGCAAGCCCGAAGCTCCCAATGCTAATTCACCTTTACACGTCCCGAACGCTTGGACGACTATATCTTTTTGCGTCCGACATGCGACTTGTCGCAACTCGCACGCCGACGCGTACGTCTGTCCGTCACTTCCACACACGACCTGTAAAATTTAGATTTGTCGAAAATAAATGACACAAGCATTATTCCAAGAACGTACTTGAGCGTCATTTTCTTGAGGGCATTCGGTATGACATTCACATATAGCAAATCCACCCCGTTCGACGCATGTTGCTCCAAAATAACAAGTCAATTCTTTGCACGTCGTCGGGGGCGACGTAGTCAGATCCGCTGTGGAATTTCAATTGAAATGAAATATGTCACTTAAATCCATTATCATTCATACCTGGTACGCACCCGTTCGGTCCTAAGACCTTGTCATGGCTGGTGCATACTGTGCATTTTTGGCCTTGCACCCCCGGGTTGCACACACATCTCCCCGTCATCTGCTCGCAATCGTCTCGCACGGAGCCGAACGTCGAACAACCGCACGCTATCAACACCAACATCGATGTTTCCTTCTGTTTTATCAACAAATAAGAGACTTACGGATGCAACCGTGATAGCCGGAGGAGATTTTCGGTAAACCCCAATATCCAGGTTCGCATCGATCACATTTGGCACCTCCTACGCCCGGTCTACACCGACACTGTTGCGTTTCGGGATCGCACGTGTCGGAATATGAGCCGAGTTTATTGCAGCCGCAGAGGGAAGGACATCCGGCGTGATTAGGGCCTTGGGCGGCGGTTTTTCCGTCAGGACAACACCCGTGCCAGCTATCCTCGCAGCTCTTTTGCTCTAAAAGGCCCTGGTCTGGAAAGAGGGTTTTGATTTGATCGCTGGCTGCCGATCGGCCGGAGGTTTACCTTTTGGACAACAACGGGAAAACCGCGTGGTTTGATGGCAGTAGCTGCCGGAAGGGCAATCTTGTCTTTTCGGGCCGCTTCCGCAATCTAATTCCTTTCCTGTGAGGGGGTCTGTTAATGGTTTTTCGCCATTGCATGGTTTTACCTCCATTCCTGCGTAGAAATTTGATTTGATCGTGTAATGGATAAATTAGACGTAATGAATGAAATTAGTATGGTGTTAATCAAACCTTGACAGAGATCGAGTGGCCTCAACCGCAACTCCTCCTGCCTTTGACACGCTTCCATCTTCATAGCGCAAAGCGAAGGATAGATTTGCAAATCGGAGGCGCATACTGGTTTCGAGGCAGAGACGAGTGCGGCACTGGCACAATCGAACTGACAGGTGCAACGTGGGAAGTTGTCTGGACCTAACTCGCACGTGGCTTCGAAATCGCAATGAATATCACGGCAGGCTTCTTTCTCGACCGTCGATAAGTCTGGAATTGTATTCTCCGGACCGACAGTGTCTAGATCCGTGCCCGGGCCGATGTTGTTAGTTTGAGCCGTGAAGGGGGAAAGAGTTGCTGGAGAGGATGTTAGATCGTTGTTAATGAGTTTCATTAGTCGGTTGCTCGGTAAAGGGAGTATAAAACAAGAACATGACAACTTGTGAGAACTTACTACTGAGAGATCCTGCTACTGGGAATTTCTCGCGACAGTCGCCATAGAACACTACGCTCAAGGGGGGAGAATTTGTCGGCTGTAAACACATCGCTTTCTGCAATTCGCACTCGTTGGGGAACGTCATCATGTTTGATGCACACACCGGCTCATCGCCGGAACCTTCGCAATTCGTCGGACATACGCATTTGCCCGCTTCGCATCTACCCCCGTATTTACATTCCACTCCCTGACATAGATCTGAAATTATCGACCTATTACTACCACCCGACTTTTTTATTAAATCTATTGTTTCCACAATTTTAATCAGAACAAAACAATTATTCCTCTCAGCAGGGCACCTCCATCAATAAAACCACCCCCTGCTGGCCGACTTCTCGATTAGACTTCCATCACACGTTTCATTAAAAGAGCCGACCCGCCACATCTTCATCTCAAAGAAACACAAATCTTTGTCCCCAAAAAATTAAACCCCACCGACGCGTGCAATGTTTTACGAATGGCATGGATTTGCGAAATTAATTAGTAATGTGAGGGTGGTTAACTTACCGCAGTTTCCCTTATACGCGACCAAAATGAACTGCTTCATTTTGCAAGAGGTCATGCGAAGTTCGCATTCGTTTGCGTAAGTCACTCCATCTGTTCCACAAACCGTTCCGTCGTTGAGCTTTAGGGAACAAATGTGTTTAACTATCATCTATACACTAGCCGGTAATATCTGAACAAGAACGGAATATAAATACACGATTTCAATAAATCGGAACGTGTTCCAAATCTACATGGGTTCATTTAAATAAAACTCTTTTTCATTACTGAAATTTCGCAAAGCTGACCGTCGTCAAGTTTAAACGGCGATTGTTAAAAGCTTTGAATTTATACTCCGCTATTGTGAGTTTGTTTTTTTTTTTGTACCTCAGGGTCCGTACATGACTTGGGGCAAACACAACGTCCCTCAGTTGCACTATCGCGCTCGCAAACGGAGTAAAAATCGCATTTTTTAGTCTCGCAACCGTCTGGAACAAATGAATGTGATTTGAAGTCTCTTCAAAATTATTTATTGGAAGCTCCAACACTTGTCAGCTTGGAATAAAAAATCATGTGCAAAATTTCGAGAGGATTTGTGGGTTTTAGTCGAGAAAATGCGTAAAAATAATGTTGGGAGCAAACGTATCCGACCGAGAGATGTAGATATTTCCTGGAAACATAAAACTGCGCCTTGGGGCACTTATATAATATACTGTGTCTGTTTATTTTGAAGACTAATATAAGACGTTACCCAATATAGCAGTAAGATATGAAACTTTAAACTTACTACAAGGACCGTCGTAAAGGACTGTAATATTGCGCGGATGCTTGCAAGCTTCCAGTCTTAGCTTACATTCGTTGCCATACGAAATACCGTCGGATCCACAGACGGGTTCGAATTCGGCCGGACAGACGGGACACTCGCAGTGGGCAACACCGAATCGTTCGACGCAGGTCGCTCCATTTTGACACTGGTACTCGCTACACGGGCCTTTCTCCCCGCAAACGCCACTGTAAGATATCTCAATAGTGGTCCGAGTCAGACAAGCCGTTCTTTTCAATTCGCATTCAGATGGGAAAGTTCGGCCGTCTTTCGAACAAACGGGCCTCATGATAGGCTCGCAAGACGGCGGGCATTGACAGCGGGCGATGCCGAATTTATTTATCGCACATTCCTCCCCTAAGGTGCACCGCACGCTCATGCACGGGTTTATGCCTGGAAGAAAGCGAGACGTTTTTTATTTTCGCGATGTTCGATTGTCCGGATGAGTCATTAAACCTGAGCTGCATTTTCCGCGATATATGATATGGAGGTTTTTCCGGGCCCTGCAGGCTTCCTGCCGCAGCGTGCACTCATTGGAGTAGGTTTTTCCGTCCGATCCGCAAACCGGAGTAAATTCTAAAGGACAACTGTCCCCACATCTACAAACAGGATTGCGATGTTCGTCCAACTGGCATACTTCGGGTTCTGCACATTCCACTCCGGCACAAGGATCTGGAGCAATTTAAAATAATGAATTAAGTGGCCGGAGAGGGTCAATTAAGCACATTTAATCGAATATTTACGAGGGAGATGCAACATTTAGTAGAGGACGATTTTCTAAAAGGACGATTAATCCCATTTCCGATCTGTAGTTTTTTCTTCGAATTTAATTATGTAATTGTGCACGACGGCGTAAACCGTTTTGTCTTAAAGCGATTGCCAGTTGCTCGCTGATGCGAGTCTTACTCTCGCAAAAGTTAAAATGAAAAAGTTGAAAAAATTTCCCAGCTATCTCAACTTCTATAAAAAAGTTTCGGCGCAACTTATACACTTTAAAGCATTTAAAATATCATTTTGTGTAGTATGTTTAGGCTGGCAGATTTCTTTCACATCTAAGCTCATTTTGTATTAAAAAAAGTTGGCTTATTAAAAGACTCTCACCGCACTTTCCGAGAAACTTGATGGTGATGTTTGTGTTGGAAGTGCAGGCGGCTTTTTGCAGCTCGCATTGGTTTCGATAGTCGATCCCGTCGCTTCCACAGACTGGACGCGAGGTGGTATGATCTCCATAGCTGGGGCATTTATCCGGACAGACACAGCTGGCATTGCGGCCATCAGGGGAAACCACACATCGAGCCCCAAAACCGCATTGCTTGTCTCTACATGGATCGTTTTGTTCTGAAATTCAGAAAAAAGTTCATGCATATCAATCGAATTCAGCTTAAACATGAACAAACTCCCATTCCAAACGAAGACTTCCTCCAGTCATGCGCACCAACTAACGGAGTTTAAAACTTTCAACTTACCCTTAGGGAATACGTAGCAACATAACGATATGTCAATGCGACTATTTAGAAGTATTAACAATGACAAGTAGTTTAGCTTTAGCTTGAGACTAGCCATTGGAATGGGAGAAATTTATCACAAGTTATTCCTGAGCGGATAATTCAAAAACTACTGACTAATTGGCTAATTAAGATTCTTGCCGAGCTAGTAACGAAATTTTTATTGTAAAAATGCCCCTCTTGGGTACAAGCCCTGTGATGTTGAAAAATTTTATTCCTGAAAAGTTGCTAGACTAGAGGCAAAACATGAGCAAAACTCCTGAAATATTGAAAGAGTTTCAGCGATAGTTTGGAGGAGGTGATGAAATGTATCAAAAGGTCTTATTCCAGCTTTATGTATAATGTAAACAGGTGCAAGAGGTGTGTGTCTGATTTAATTCGAGTGGTGTTATAAGGACTAGATCCCGAGATCCAGACACATTTCAGGACTTTGGTGCCACGATACTGTACGAAGTAATACGATCGATTACGAGGTAATGCGAACGCGCGAACACCACAGGGGTCTAAACGTCACTGAGGTAAGTATCCTGTGCTTCGGCTTTGAAACAGACTAACTTGCACTGCAGGTAGCGTTGACTGCACACAGCAGAGCAGGCGCCATATTGATTTTAAGCTCGCAAAGCTCCACAAGAGACTATGTCGCATAGGTGGCCAGCAACGTTTTGCTTTGTTCTGATAAATTTCTATAATCTACTACAAATTCTACCTGCTGCGGCTATCTGTCTTACTTTTAGACGCAAATAGGCTTTTTATACTGCCTTGCCACCAGTTTAATGCAATATTTCAAAAACGCTGTTAACACTCACTTGAAAACTTGCTCTTTTGATAGATGGCAACCAACAGAAGGTTTGCGACCCAACTTTCCCTCTGACAAAGCAAAAACATTAAAACTTTTTCCCGAACTTATGGGACCGAAATTAATAACTCCCAAATTATTAAGCCTGACTCGATACCAAAAAATGGATATTCGAGACAGCCTGTATAAGCAGGAGGCTCAAAGAGTTTTTAATAAATTTGTGCTCTGTAAAGTCAAGCAGAAATTCCATAAATTTAAATAACAAAACTGCCCGAAAAAAATGTTATGCTATCTGAAAGAAATGTGTTTATCCACATCGATTTGAATAAATGAGTTGGTAAATATTCAAGGAGTCTCCGCTCTGCACTTTATAATTACCATCTTCTCCAACTTTTTAATCTAAAATTAAGATGAGCAGCTAAATGAACATTTTCAAGACTGACATAATATGCAAGTCGAGCAGCTAATTAACGTAATATTGTCTTATGCGGTTCTTCGTTATCATAACCACATTCCACAATTGCAAAATGTTATAACAACGATAATTATATATAAATAAAATCCAGGAGATTAGTTTCCGCTAAAATAAACGAATCGCTCCTCTCCTCACTCCACCGTCGGAAACTTACAAGGAATTAGATTTCATCCGTGCGCTATTAAACTTTTCTAGACTCTTTTTTAACAAAAACATCAACTCCACTTTTCGCCGGTTAGCGTTATTTATACGTGAATAAGTCAGAAATTTAGTTAAAGCTCCTTTTTATCACTATTCAAGCATATTTCAAAGGAAGATTTAAAACTTTTGAGAAATAAGAAAAAGCGACAATGGCAAATTAAAAACAAAATCGAACAAAGTCATTGTATTGGAAATGAGTTGTCGAAAAGCGACAGGATATGATAAAATTACAGCCAAATGATTAAGAAGGGGAAATGGGAGCGAGGCAGCTGATTAAGCATTTGATGAAACTTACAAAGACAAAAAATACACAGAAATGGCAGGTGGTTGCAATCATTTCCGTATTAAAGTGAAGGAAAATCTGTTATTTGTATAAAGATCGGCATGAAAACGGCGGAATTAAACACTAAAAGACCATTTGCTTTGAAAGAAATCAAAGGGCTTGGAATTTAATTTCCGTTGCAACTCGATAAGGATCATACAGATCGCGATATAGTGTAAAAATTTCTGGGATTAAAAATTATCCTAGAACGAAAAACATTAATTTAGTTGATGGATTTCAGAGGCCGAGGATCTGTGTCAACAAAATATTTAATTTCTAGAGGAAAATATTTAATATGCAGAGAATGTTGCTTAACCAATTTTTCTTTTCCAGGTTATTTGTTTTGCGTTTTTGTGCATAAAACTGTTATTAGTTTGAGAAAAATGCTCGCGCGGCATAAATAGCAATTTTTGTGATTAATTGGAATCAATATGGCGAGCCATAAATCGCAAGTTTCTAATATGGAGCGGTTGCGGTAATATCAGCAGTTTGATAGAGTTCCGGCCGGTTAAATGTTTATATATAGGGAAATGTAAGAAGAGATAATTCCCTTCTAGGTCCTTTATAACGAGATAATATTTTTACGAGGTCACACGCTGGGCAGTAACTATCCATTTAAGGACCTGCGAGTCGAGAAATAGTGCCTGTTTAGTCTCGAGGGAAATGAGAGCCTCACATATTTGGCATTATCTCTAGAAAATATGTTCAAAACTCGGGGGATGGTCATCGTTATACTTTTTCATTTCATAATAAGATTACGTCCTTTGAATCTACCCTAATGAGTTTAAGACGTTATTACTTCTAAGAGGATTAACCAGAGCATTTTATATCTCAATTAAAGTTACGTGCATTGCGAGATTTATAATCACCATTTCATATCTCCGAACGAAACTTCCCGATGCGCAAAACTCGATAAAACTTGACAAATAATCGGCGACCGACGCGACATTACCGAATTAATTTTTAAGCGACTACAGGAAAACTAAATTTTGTGAAAATTTTATCGCCCTGACACGGCACGTACTTAACTCACATCACTGCCGTTTTGGAAGTAAGCTCATAAAAAATTCTGCAACTTTGTTCCCATTTCGAAAATGTTAAAACGCTGCGTAGAATTCGGGCCGCTTCACCTCTAATCCTCATTGTTAAATGGCTTTAGCTTTTATTTGGGTAATTGTGTGCGAGAATATCAATAATTCACCCTTTTCTTTCGGGATTTACATGGGTTTCTCTATTTTAACATGAAACGGATCGTGGATTAATCGTAGTTAATTTTAATTAAATAAAGCATGCCTCGTATTGAGGCTAATATTGTTAATTCGAACTTTTTGATAAGTGTGTTATTTAAAACCTGTGCTGACACTGTGCTGGAACGGTGCCAAATAAATGTATCTGGTTTGACAAATGCGAAAGAAAACTTTTTTCATTTCATATCGTTTAAAATACTGTCGGCGGAAGAATTTGATTAAAGTATAAAGTGAAATTTGCCAAGAAAATATTTGTTGAACACTGCAACTCACTTTAGTTGCTAGTTCGCGATTTTTATTCAGACTAGGAAAAAACCGTTTTAATTAAACTCGTTAAATATCAACACAAAGATTACGCTTTGTTTACAAAATACTAAACATATCTAACTTGTTTCATGCGATAATTTATATGGACATAACTAACAAACTTGCAACAATACAAAACAAAGTTTGACAATCACTAGGTGATAAAATGTTTTGTTTACTAAAGCGACACGAAGTACGGTTTCAGATTAACGAATAAAAAGTCGACGACTCAACGGCACGAGTTGTTATTTATAATGCGTGATTTAATATTCACGAGCAATTATTTACTCTTCATTCGGTTAGATTAAAGCAGAAATGTGGGATTTCATTTTCCTGAAACTCACAATCCGGGATTCATAGCGTTAATAGCTTCACATGAATAAATCTCTAATTTAAGTAAATAAAACGCCAGAAAAGGAACAGATTTAAAGCCACCAACTCAATTTTAATTCATTTACTTAAAAGATAAGAAAACGCTAACATTTTATAAGCATTTCTGTATCAAACTCTGGCAGCTTGCAAGTGTCTCATTCACAGCACCTAAATTAATTTTTTAGCTCCTCGAATTGAACAAGGAGCCGTGGCGGTGCAAAACGCGCACTTGTAAAATAATTACAAAATGGGCGTAAATTTTAAAAGGCAAATATTTGCCTGGTGCTGGACAGCAACTAAAATTTTAATTTAGGGGAGTGTGGCAGTGGTTGTCATTTCGTGTGTAAATCGATAGTCTTTTGATCCAGGAAGCAATTAATTCGTGCTAGAATTTGCATGGTCTTGTTATACAAGCAAATATTTTTTTGATAGTTCCATCCAAGCTGTTACATGCAAAATAAGCAAAACATGCCCGGTTTTAGTTGTCAAAATGTCGCTTACCGCATTCCCCATCATGTTTAACCCTGGTGTTAAGTCGAGCTTTGCAAGATGCCACACGAAGTTGACAGCGATTAGCGTAAGTCTTTCCATCAGTTCCGCAGACGAGGTCGACCTTCTGCTTGCAATGGGTTGGACATTGGCACATGGCCCTGCCGTCGGGGCCGGTGATGCACTGGGCCCCCCAAGCGCAGAATGTCTTCTCGCAGGGCTCTAAATCGAACGGTTAGGGTTAGTATCATGCAAATTTCATGTTAATTGGATGGTTAGTGGACGATTTAGAGTTATGACTTTGGAAATGTGAAATATCATCGCGTGAGATTCGATACGAAATTAACACACACATTCATCACATATTAATGCGATTCGTTTTAAAAATATATTCTAATGAGGTCAGCTGTATGGCATTTAGCGCATACATTATACTATATATCTACACAAATAAAGCATTTACATTTAACTGAAAGGAAAGTTAATTGCGCTTCGTTTCCTGCAAATGTTTCATTTGTTTGAAGAGCCCCATTGTAATGGTCAATTATTCAACGACAATTTATCGATAAAACATGGGTAATTTAATAACGCATTAGTAATTTACCACCTCAAATAACACACCAAATTGCCAAAACAACCAACAGATGTTTGATTCTCTTCTCCAATGCGCTATGGTTCCGAACAATAGATGTGAAATTTAAAAGTCAAACCTCGCATGCGTGAGCGACTGAAGGACATTTTTCCTTTAATTATCAGCAAACTAAAATTAACTGTATGGCACCTGAGGGAGTATTCTAAAGCCTTACAGAAACATATCGAATAAATTGTGAAACAGCGTTTTGCATCAGTTAAAGTTTTAAAAGCATTTGAGCTCATTTTGTTTTTTTGGTGGATGCGCCGGGATAATTCAAAACGTAATTACTTTAAACAATTATTGTACATTAGCAAAACAACAAAATATAAATAACGTTAGTTTATTTTGACAAAAACTGCGGCGTATGAAGTCAGAGTGATAAAAATTTCAAATTGCAATTATTGAAGTGGAGAGTTAATCATGTATAAACTGTATCAGTTAAAAACTAAAGCGGCAATCAGTTAAAAGTGGCCACTGCTGTACGTCAGTTTCGCATTTTTTTCGATAAATTTGCGCTAAATGTAATTAAGTTTCTGTGTGAGGTTTAGTTTGCTTAGGTAGTTAAAAATTCAGTTTAATAAATGATCCCCGAGAGAAGTTAATCTGGCCGTGACCACACTAATTTTCTTGCTTAACCCTCTATTGTTGAATCTATTTTATTTAAAGTGCTTGCCGTGATAAATCCCGTCGGTTGGCTTATAAATTATACATAAACATTTAGTACGAGGATATTAACGAATGTTTGCCGTGTTATTAAACAACTGTTAGTACTTGCGTTAATTATTTTAATATTTCCACGCAAATATGCAAATACGATTTTGGTACGCAACATTAATATCTCGGAGAAGCGCTTTGTCGTGCCGGAATTAAATATGAACGTTATTTATTAGAGAAAATATTTGTTTCCAGACGCCTGAAATGACGCGTGTCTATTCACCATGACATAAATGTCATTTAACAAGCATCAGCATGCTAGACATATCAACGCAGGTGAGTGGTATGTAGAGCTTGTGGAATTCCGAGATATGTCAAATTACAAGACTGTATTCAGGTATCTCCCTCTGGTGCCATGTGTCTTCATTCAAGATCCAATACGATTTTTGTCGAGATATTACTTTTAAAAATGCAATGTGACATAGCACACTTGATATTTTGGTAGAACACATGCATAATAAAAAAACAAAACAAAAATACATTGCTCTACCTCGTTCTGGCGTCAACTCTCGCTTCAAATATTTAAACGGACTCGACCCACAAACACTAAATTTAAAATCAAAACACGGCCACAACTATTGCAGTAAAATATTCGCTTCACAATTGGTGGATGCGCCGGGAAAAATCACACGCTTTAGACGGTTGCAAGTATAAACTAATTGATTTAAAAGTGAAAACTGGTAAATGTTGTGCCGAGTTAATCGACAATTGAAACTAGACGAAAATCGGTTTAATTTTTTCAATGACTGGTGTTAGTTGGCATTTTGTGGCCTCACTTTCAAAACTTTTAAATGCACCGCGAAAATAACAAACACTAGATGGTTGTAAGTCAACATTAATTGATTTATAAGTGAAAAACTGGAATAGGCTTGCGATAGTTTGGTGGATGCGCCAAACGTAGAACCAGACAAAAACAGGTTTAATTTTTGAATAAAGTGTTCTTGCATGATTGGTGTTTAGTTGGTATTTTGTGGCCTCACTTGATTAGCACTATTATGTGTTCATTATTGCAGAAAAGCTATTGATTTGCTGCATCATTTAGCTTGGAATGGTATGAGAGGGTTATCAGTGGGTTATGTAAGGGTGTCGGGAAGTTGTGGGTCCGTTCCCATTTATTGTCAGGGTTTTATTATTTGGCATTTTTATATGGTCAGTCATTCGAAAAAGCGAAAACCGCTTATTTTTGGAGTGGTGTATCGTCCGTATAAATTGGTTAGATCTCGAGTTTTCTTTATTCGTTATATTACGGTGCAGGGGTGGATCTGAACTTCCGCAATAAGAATTTTTTTCTATAATATCAGGAGTGGAAGAAATGGAAAATCCGGTCCTGTAGTCATTGTTATATCGGGAAATTGATCGAGTCTAGTGATTGATTTGCGGTTTAGTTTAGTTTGTGATTTAAAACAAAAATGTTTGGACAGATTTCATCGGAATTGAGATTGGCAGTGAACCAATTCTCTGTTGGAGTTTATTAGTGACCGATGTGTCGTCAATAAAGTGGCTCAAGCTCAGATTACAATATTTAATTAGAGCACTCAATGAAAACTTGACTGTAACTGTATTAATTAACTCGTTCAAACAATATTAAAGACTCTGAAGAGATAATTAATCTCATTAATAAATAGGAAGGATAAGACTATCAGAGCCTTAAGTTGGTTTTATTGGATTAGAGAACTTTGTTTTAGTTTAATAAATTTAGCCAATCAAGAGTTGGCGAATAATTCGTCGTTATTGGTAAGAATCGTGGCGATGGAAGTTTCTTATTTCTTTCGAAAAGTAGCGCATAATTTTATCGCCGCTTGGCTTGAAGACGGGCGCCCTGGTCGTGACCAGCATTAATATTAAATTTCGTGCATAAAAATAAAAACAGTTCAAAAAAGGAAATTGATATAAGATATCAAAGAAATTTAATAAACCATCGGGATTTAAACGAATTTTTTCTTCTCTTCCCTGATTTAATAATCCCACCCCTCGTTGTTTTTCAGTACGCAAAGCGATGCATTTCCCAGAAAATCCACATACTCCCCATACCTGAACAGAGGGTCGTCTGTGATTAATTAAACGCACGTCTCACCATATATCAAAAGCTTCTGTATACTAAAATACCGCATGTTTCCCTGATGAGACATTTCGTGACGCTAACACTTCAAGTAATTCCCGATAGTTCGGCTACACACACACACCTCCCCATTTAAACAGCATACAAAACAGATTTACGAGTCAAACCCAATCGATATTTTAACAAGTGAGCACTTGCTGAAAACGTTACAACAAAAAATTATAATATCATTTATCATCGTAATTTATTCGTTATTCGCCCTGGATGAGAAGACTCGCCAAAACTGACAACAACCCTCATGACGGTTGTGTATGCGACGATGAATACGAATATGAAATATAGATCTAGCGACCCAGATAAATGTACCAGCTGTGAACTTATACCCTTAAAATTTATCAATTGAAAACTACCCCCGCTAAAATAGATATACGATTCCAATAAATCTTAGCCACCATTCGCAAAATTACCATCCCGAGATGAATCTCGACAAAATTATGGAGATTTTTCACCACGCGCCTCCAAACAACCCTTATACAGTGTGTTTTTACCCAAACACGCTATTATTTATTTCATTAATAATTATTTCCGCGTGGGGTTTAATTTTTTGTATTTTCTGTTCAAAGGCTGCCGCTTTTTTATCGGGAGCCGCGAGATGTATTTTCATTAGGAAAGTTTGTAGTTTGGAAGTAATGCTCGTAGTTTTGCGTCTTTTTTCCACATGGTATGATATTCCTTTGACGCAATTAGAATTTTCGATAAATTCGCTTTGATTCGAAGGAATGTAATCGGATCGAGAAAATCCATTCCAGAGGCATTTTTTCATCTACTTGATCAGAGTAACCCACATCACATACCTCATTACCTTTATAAAGATAAGTGAAAGAGAACGAGAAAACGCAAAGCTATTCTTGATCCAGTTGGCTGCTCGGTATCACCAGTCCAATTACTGACAAACCAATTAGATTTAACTGGCCGTACCTGTAAGTCACTAAGCTTCGCAATCAGGCTGGTATTTGGCGTTATTTGGAGAGAAATTCACCACCGGGACACTTTAGCGATGCAGTCGTTTTACTTTTCCGGCTAACGATCAAAACACAGAGTGAGTATTGATGTTTCTCGCATTTAATTAATAAATAACTGGCTACATAATTTATTAATTACTGAAAATGAGTATCAGGAGCTGCGCCAATGGCCTCCATACACGAATATTTAACAAAATTGTGAATTATGAAAAATTCTTGTGAAAGTTTATTAATCATGCGGAATGTCGTGGTGACCTTTTCGGGGCTGGACAGCAAAAAATGTGGCGAGCCTGCTTCGGAGATCACTCATTTGGTTTGCGAAAAGTTTGGAGATTCTTGAGGAGTTTGGCGTGATATTTCGGTATTAGAAATCAATAGTAACATGTTGGTGTGAATGTAATATATGAAATTTATTAGTCGACAGTTCGACAAGTCATTTGTCGCAGATTTCATTAAACAACTTAATGAGCAAAGAATGTTGTCGAAGGTGCGAGAATGTCACACTCTACTAAATTTGGAGGAAATTTATGGACCGGGGAGAGGTAGATCCGCTTAGTTCTGCGCCTTGTCTAACTTACATGTCTATAAATCTTTATAATTTGCCAGGGAATAGTGTAGCATTCACATCCATTCCAACTTACCAGCTCGCTAGTGCTGAATGTGACGTAATACATCACTCCACTCTTTACACATAAAAACACCTTTACTCCCGGGATTACACAAAATTTATTCAAATTATTCTAATAGCGACATCATTCCGTCATAAAAGCCGTGATACTACTCCATCTCTCCTACTATTTACAACTAACCAAAACTAATGATTTTCTTCGTTCTTACACTCTCTCTTATTCCCTGCGAGCAAATTTGAATAATGATACATAAACCTCCCGCTTTTAAAAATTAAAATATTATTTCTGATGTTCTTTCCCGGTTTTCCATGTTTTCTCTTTAGGACCACTATCATCCATTTTATCCGCGAGCTTTTGTCATTTAATATTTCATTGCTGGATCTTCTTGTCGGCTGCAGGCTGCTACTTTTTATTAAGTGGTCAAATATTTTTTCCTAATTTTTCATGCCGCCCCTAAATCAATTCAATTTTTCGGCCGGTTTTACCGAAACTTGTCAAAAATTTCTAATTAACTTTAGACGGCACGGTAATAGTCTCTATAATAATAAAAAAGTGTGTTGCTTTTCGTTTATGAGAAATTCCTTTAGCCGGCTTTTCCATTTTCCTTTATAATACAATCATAAAATTGTGGGAGTATTAAAATCGTTTTCGATTTCGGTTTCTGTTTCGTTTTCTGTGAGCGTAGAGCTAGAACAGAGCCCGTATATCCCGTGAGATTTTCTAAGTGTCAAGTTTCAGTAAGATGGGCAAAATACAAATAAATTTTCCTAATCACGTATTTTGCAGTTTGGCAAGTTTTCGTTTGTGTTTTTCGAGTAAATATTATATCAGATCGAGTTGAGTATTTGTTGAACGTTCACGTATTCAATATAAATTTTAAGCAACAAAAATGTCGAGCCGTGACTGAAATGCGAATGTCGAAATTTTTGTTTCCCCAATTCGGAATTAACACGGGGTGTGTATATGAAAAGTTAGTGTGTAACGATGGGAGTTTGGTTTAATTTCGTGAATAATGGAGAAAATTGAGTGTTTGTTCCCGGTTGTCAGTATCAGATATTAGTGGTCGAGGACGAAATAATGTAAGCAGATATTTCATTTTGTGAATCGGTCTTTGATGTAGCGGCATTAGTTTTCGCGTGGACAGAATTCCGATGAAATAATTTAATTTTTGCGGCGTATTTACCAGGAACAATAGGATTTAATTAGAAAATCACTCGGGGAGCCATGCAGCTGAAAGCATTTTGTTTAGCTGTTAAAACATGCCAATCAGGCGCGAGTCCAGTTAATGACAGGTGAATTACACTTTGTTGAATGATACGATACAGGACCCTTCACACTTCAGCTTAACACGCCCTCATCAGGTTCACAACCAAAGCACACACATACAAACCGTTATATTTTGAACGCTAATTATAACTTGAATATATTATCAAAGCTTTATGTGTTTAGGATCCCGGATCCCTACAAATTTATTTCCCCACCTTACAATGTATATACATTTTACCGCATAAAATGAAAATCACTCTCAATTTACACCCCAAAACGACCACCGAAACTTTCGCTCACATCCCGTTTTATCCCACATGACAAAGTTCAAGCGCTGCATCTCGGTCACGACATTTCTACAAACGCGAAACGAACGCCCGCACCTGAGCTGGACACATTCGACTAATTAAACTTTTATAGCATTCCTTCCTGAGCTAATAACTCCATCGCTGTCTATCACCATCCTCAGACATCCTTTAATTGTTTTTATTATACGTCACTCAGAAACGCTCCCTCCAGCTCGGAGCCATCCAAACACGCGAAAATAGTAAACCAAAGCTCCAAATCCAAAAGTTTGTGTGCGTTTCCGGAGTTAGATTTTTTTCTTGGTTGCACCAAAAAAACATACAAAGCGTGGAAGAAAGGGCCAATAACAAATTAAGCTGCACATTTTATCCTGCGCCAATTATTAACTGCAATGAGATAAAATATTTATGTGTACACTAACCGATAAAAGTAATGACGTAACGGCTCCTGGAAAACAGCCAATAAAATTTGCATACGCCATTGCACGAATTAGATTTTGTCTATGCTGCACCAACCATGTTACATCAATTGCATTTATTTGCAATGTCCCTACGAAATTTCACAAATTTAATAATACCATTTCATAAAACCGTAGTGGCGCGTATAAAAGAATTTTCTCAGCATTTTTACCAATAAAATTTTATATTTATCGTTAAAACAACTACTCGATCTTCATCCAATGCGACGTCTTCTCACATTTATCTCAGCTAGTATTTCTTTATATGGGGAAAAACGCGCTCACACGCTCCGCGAGTAAAATGTTAAAAATTATAAAAATGATTATAAAGTCGTTCAACATTTTAATGCCTTTAATATCTAAGGATTTTTGGTGGAGCGTCTGTGAATGTTAAGTAGTTCCATAAAGCGAGGCTTTATGAAAATTTCCGCGTTTATTGTTAATATTGGTAGTGCTGTAAAAATAAAAAACCAGTTTCATAAATCGATATGACAGTGTAAAAGCGGCCGAAGAGGGTGTGAATCTTCGAATTTATCCCGCTTTTACCTTTTGACACGGACTATTAAGCTGTAAAGCTTTCCTGTGCTTTTAATCCCATTTATGAAAAACCGTATATTTGTGGAAATAGATTTTCTAGTGTATCCAGCGTGTGCAACAATCTCTTATTACAACAAAAGCACGACCGCATTTTCCATAACCGGAGATACGTACAGTTTATAAGCATCTAAAATAAATTAAAACTATGGAATGTGTACTCGCAGGTCTGCAATATAATTCCGCAATTTTTGCAATTTAGAAATGTCTGTATTTTATGACTTGAACAGCATGTTAGTATTGTAATAAAACTAGAGTACGGTGCTATTGACTTAAAAATCGATAACACAAATAAAATTTGAGATAATTCTCGAATAGCGACAGCTGCTTTAAATATTTCGTTGTTTTGTTTCAATAATTTAAAATTTTAGTTTTATTCGTGATGAAAAATAAAGGTCGAGGAATACAGTCTCGTAAACTAAAGCTGCCGCCAGACTGTAGTTATAACAGACTGTAGTAAAATGAGCAGGAAAATTTTCGAATTCCGTGCGACTGAAGTAACTACATTCATGAGTTTGCACGCTAGTTTTTACCTGATTTAAAAAATCGCCTTTTTTCTCGTTGTGTATTTGGGTAATTGAATTGCCAAACATTCAGAATGAGCGAGAAAAGCAAATAAACGTTGATAACACAGGATCCGGTTCTGATTGCATTATTTCAAAATTGAAATTATTAATAGTCCCGAGTTGAAAAAAGCACGTCGATTTCGTTGGGAAACAGATCCAATATAAATTTACTTTTTTAAAGAGAGGCTTCCGCCACCGGATTTCGAGCCTGAAAGAATTATGTACACCCAAGAAGGGATCGCCGGATAAATAAAATATAAATAATTAAATACCTAGTCAACATAGGGCCGTATTTCTTGTAAATGAGACATTTTCCATGCCGATGTAAATTGAAGTACAATAAATTTTTGACCGCGTCAAGCTTTGCTGTTTTCCGCGTTTCTACGTCGGAAAAAATGCGTCCATGATATATGGAAGAGCGTTAGAGGTTTCGCCCGAATTGTGGGCCCATAAAACCGGATCAAATTTAGTAACAAATTCTTAAATGAAGTGTGCACGAATGCTATTGATTTCCTGTTTTATTTAATTGAGAAAGTTTTATCGATAGTGAATGTTAAGCGTCAGCAGAACGTACAAGAAAATCAAATGTGAAATAAAAGAAGTTAAGTTGTAACCCATCTCTTTGTTTCACTTATCTATCGCAAAGTCGACGAAGTCTTGTACGTGAGAATAATAACCATGTTAGAGCAAGTCAGCAGTGTGCCGCCTTTACCTTGTCGACAAATGGCAATACCGGAATTTCACCGACGAATTTCCAGGAGGTATGTTGTCTGGAAAGTTAATAGCGACGCCGAACAACTTGCTCGAATTTTTATCCCCACGTGGAGGGCAAACAATGAGTACGTGCGCGGACCTCCTCCTCCCACACTTAAAAATTAATCTCTATTGTTGGCCGCATAACTAAATCGAAGCGCTAAGTAAATGCGGGAAGAGTTTGTCGGCTGAAAATCGCATTAAACGACTTTTAGCTTAAGTGTGTTATAAATATTGAATGTGAAATTGAGAGAATTTATGAGAGAGGCGGAGGATAAAAAAGGGAGTTCCGGAGTCTGTTGCAAATTCAACTTGTTTGTCCACTCTATTGAGCAGATTAAGTTTGTCAGGAGAATGATGGCGGTTGTAGGTCAGGAGCCTGAGTAAATCAGAGTGACAGCTCGGGATTATGATATTGACCGGTCGAATGTTTATTCATTATGCACAAAGATCGTTCAAGAATAATAGGCTGATGCCTTGTTGGACAGAAAATCATTAATGTCGCCGTTTCAGCTTCATTAAGAGCCTAACGACTATTCGCCATAAATATTCTTCAGTCTTTAAATACATCTGGTCGTGTTCCCCGACTTCATTACGTTCCTTAATTGTTAATAAAATTTCGTTATGTTTTTTCAGCGTGCGTTAGAGGGAACGAAACGATTTTATTAGTAGCGCGCTTGATAATCCATCCTTGAGGTGGTCATAGATTTAAGGATGTGATAAAGCAAAATAATGGAGTGAAACGTCGATATCTTCATCGCTCCGAAAAGACTTTTACTAATCCCATGAATTTGTAGCTGGGAACTTTCGGATTGGGCTTTCCTACTTGTATGAAATACTTCGGAAAAAGCACAAGTTTTGCTTAAAAACAATTTAGATTGGATTTTAGTGAGTAATCTTCTTGGTGTAAAACATATGCGGAGCTGAAACCGACGCAGAATTCCTCCGTAATGCTTTAAGCTTAGGTTAATCCGAACGACATGAGATATAAATTGAGGTTTGCGCGATTTCGACAAAATCAAATATTTATGTTTTTAATAGATTGTTTTGTTGCCGCTTAATTATAACTATCAATCTCTGGCGAGACACAAAGAAAATCGATTTATGATTTGTGGTGTTTTGATCACATGTGAAACCAACATCTGGTAAACTCCAGGACGCTGTTTTTTCAAAGGAAATCCACGATTAGCACAATCCCCTCAACTTAAATTATCAGGAACGATGATTTGCACAACCTTCGGCTTATGACGCCGCTCGAGGTGTAAATGATGCGAAATAAAAAGTGCTACGGTCAAGATACTAAACGAATTTAATAGTAAATATTGCTTCTACGTGACGTCCTTTATAAGTACCCTCCATTCCGCACCAACAAATTTCTAAGACATCAATCAATACCGCCAGAAATGTGTGACCAGTTTTTTCCTAATAATTCGAATAAAGTGAGACGAAACAAAATAAAATGGAGTGAAGACACAAAAATGCATTCCCGGCTTTGAGTGAATAGAACTTTCATTTAGAACACTTCATTCGTCATTAATAGGCTTCTTTAAGGTGTCGAACGTGATGAATATGATATTCAACCAAATATTCGTCGGTTATTGATTTTTCCGACAGAAAGGTTTCATCAAAATTTTTCTTATTGTGGGATTGAAAACTTTAATTAGTCTTTAGATTTTTCGGGAACGAGTATAATAAGTACAACATATTCAGTTGCATTTAGGTCACGCATTGTTAGTGAGATTTTATACAACAATACACACATATTGATTGTTTGGATGCTATTATACAAGTTATTGTATTTTACGGCAATAAAAGTTTTAATAAAACATTTATTGCACATGATTTGTTTATTATGGCAGTTTCAATCTGAAAGAGTGAATTTTTTAAGGCGGCATATGGAGACCAACAGGTTGACCTGCTTTAATGAGGAAATTTAAATATTAGGAGAAGCAATGTATGCATGATCTTTATTTGGCTTGAGTAAATTTATCGTCGTAGGAAACAATTTTATTACTTTGGTACGATTTTATGCAGCGTGTTAATATAGGAGTGTCGTTTTTCTACGAGAACGTGAGGGTAGTGCAAAGTAATTTTTGCATGCAGATTGCACAATAGATTATTATTGTTCCGTTTATTAATTATGCAAAACAGCTGTGTTTTCATTAGAATTAATTGCAAATGAACTAGAAAAAATTGCAAGAACTGTGTTGGTTGTGTAGACGGTAATTGTTATGAAGCATTATTAAACTTTTGTGCGCATTGTAAGAAATCGTTTCGGAATTCGCGTTGAATGCATGGGGGATTTTTGCTTGGTTCTATTTATTCTGGTTAAGTGTCGGAGGAGGCAAACCTAAGCTATTTCGTTGATAAATTCATCGGATAAATTACTGAGTTTATCATTAGGTAATTCTTCAGTGTAGCGTTCACTGATAGTACACATAGGGCTGATGCTTTGATTAATTACTTGGCACTTGACGCCCCTATTCCTCTTATAAAAATTATTTTCAATATTTAGATAGCTAATCAAAATCGATGCTGTTTTAGACCGACTTTAAAGCAAACAAATAGACAAGATATATCAAAGAAAGCTTGGTTAAGGACATTTAGAAACGAATGCCGGTACTTTAAGAAGGAAGGAACTGGGATAAGATGAGATAAACGATAGAGTGAGTGGATTGAACAGCGAAATAAAGTGATGAGAAAATTTCAAAGTTGGAAAGAAGACAATTACTGCTAAAGTGAGATAAAGCCGTCCCTATGTACATAAAGTGCTATAAAAACATTTGCCACATGGCGAAAAAAGCTCAACACCCAGCTAAAATTTTCGAAAAAAATATTTCAAGTACGTAGCACCACTTCATCATTTTTAAGTAGTGCTTTAATTTGTTTCGTGAAATTAGGCGAAGGGTTTGTTGCTACAAAGGGAAAGGAAACCCCGCTTTAGGCCTACAAGGTGAAATACAAAACGTTGATTTCTAATGTAAAGACTGAAACGTGATCTGGTTTTGAAAACAACAAGCGTATTGTATCTCGTAAAATAAATAATCGATTATTTATAGAAGCAAACACCTGGAAAAGAAATTCCTCACTAATTTGTCGTTAAATCCGTCGACTCGAAATAGGTGGATAATTAACAACCAACTCAATCGGCTCAGCCCCTTGTTGTTTGCTTTCGCAAGAGTATTTGAAAAAAATAAATAAACTGGCTTTTTCATTAGAATCAACATCCGATTGTATGATTCCGGCAAATTGAATAAGTTAGTGATTTACAAGGATCGTTTCGAATTTATCAATCATGTCTGACAATACGAACGTGCACCCTTGTCTTGTCTAAAGTTGTTACAAATTTCAACTGCTATTTCACGAGATAATTAAGCGTGTCAGTGCAACATTGCTTCTACCAGTATCATCAAACTCAACCCTAACATCCTAATTCGCACGAACTTTTTCGTAGCTACTTTTTAACATAAACAGATGCATTATTATCCTGAATTATCTCCGAGAATAATCGCTGTTGTGCACGTATTAAAATTCCGAAGATTTACACTCTTTTACATAATGGGCCAACGTCACGAAATACCAGCCTATAAAATTTATTAGCAACTCTAACTGTGTAGCGTTTTAAATTTGTGTTAACACCTTACTTAGCGCCAATTAAAGATTTTCCTTTCGGCGAGCTTTTATCTCGGTTTGTTCTTTTCCACTTCTCTTATTAGATTCGATAAATATATCAAGGAAATTTTTCGATGTATGTGTGTCCTTAACACACCACTTTAAAGCCAAAACGTAACGGTTTGCAGTTGATTTATTGATGTTCCTTCGCTGCTTCGGCGACACACGAAACTAGACTTTAGGAGCGAATTTAGCTCGGACAACAGTTTGTGACCAATCCAATTCCAATGTAATGCCTTTCTCAGCTCCCAAATCATTTCGTCGAGAACACATCTTTATTAATAAATTAATCTCGCAACAAGTAAGGCATAAAAAGCCTAATTTACTAATGGACGGACGAAATCGAGTTTCCGCGGCCAGGTAGTGTTTGAATGAGTTTAAAAAATTGCTGTCAACTTAATGGAAACATTTTAGTGGGGACATGTAACAGAAAGTGATATTTATGATACAAAGCTGACTTTTAGATTTGTTGGAAAAACTTTTGCACAAATTCTCTCGGGTTTGGTGCATATCTTAAATACAAGCGCCACCTGCGGCCATATATTTTGTAGAAAGTATTCCAACTTTGAAAGACAATCCTGTTTAAAAAGAATCCCATAATCAATGGCATATTAAGTGCACAAACCTGCCGATACATTTGGAAAAAATTCACTAAAAAGTGAAAAGTTTGGGAAAGTTTGCTTTTTTACAAGTAGATAATTGTGTTGAAGTTTTATGAATCCGAAAGTTCTTTCGGTATTGGAGGCTGCAACATAGGAGAGGTTGCACATTTTTCAATCAATAAAACCATCGCTGCCGTTGGCAGGACGCGCCCCTCAATAATTAATGAGCGAGTGTCGGTCTTATCACTCGTGAAACTACTCCGCTATAACCTGCACTACTCAAACACTCGTTTAGCCCTGCTTTACCAAGAGCAACTTCATAATTACAGCGAAATCTTTGCTAACCGAAATTAATTCTCTCCACTCTGAATGGAGGCTCAAATCCGCGTCTATAATCGCTCTTAAAATTTGTTTCCCAACTTCCGGTTACACTGGGCAAAAACCCAGCCTCTGCCATTTTTTATTTCCCGGCCATCGCGCGCACTGACCGAAAGGGGCACTTTATGGGGCACCTTCCCATTTAACAAGATCGGAGTAGCTTCGTTACCTTTTGTTACCCCTAACGTCATTATAGCGCCCCGTATCATTTACCAAATTTTGCCCATAAACAAGTGCGGCGATTCTTTTGTGGCGGCGAATGAAACCATTCGTTACGAGGCAAAGTGAGTCCCTTTCTTTGATTATGGGGAGAGGAGCGACGTCTTAAATCCTGGTCGCAATTTGTGAGTTTAAATTATGCACGGTGTTCTATGGTGTGCGAAATAGAATTGGCTTATGTAAAAGCATAACTGGAAAGTGCGGTGCGTCTAGACGGTTGACAAATGCATCCCGTTAACCCCGTTAGAGGAGTTTATCCGTTGTTTTTCTCTGACCGATCTTTCGCACCTCGACTGACACCATTTTCTACCTGCCTGCTCCCTATTCTTACTAATTTATGTCAGCTCTAACAGATCGCACTCATCGATCATGATTTCCCGGATATCTTCCGCAGATTAAATTATACCCGCAACGGCCCCAAAACCATCCACAACAAATCGACCGGCAAATTAGCGCAATTGCGAGACAATAACCCAGTTTTCGGGACGGCACTACCTCGTAAATTGACTATCCCAAAGTGCATTCCGACACTCCGCACTCTCGTCTACACTTATTTTTCATTCTGATTTCTGAAATGTAAGGAAGGAAGAGAGGAAATTGTGTGCGAATTGCTCACTATATAATCCAATTCTACGTCCCGTGCTCCCGCGAATTTTCATCCTCCGCAATAATAGCCTGATGAACATGAGCAAACCAGTTTTTCACACCACGATTGACGCTATCGACACGTAAAATATTTCAAAAAAATCCGCTTTATTCAACTCATTGCTAAAATTCACAAAGCCATTCTCGACCTTATCGTGCACACAAATTGAAGGGACGGCACGAGATCTGTCGTAAACTTTAGGTTCTTTGTTGCCCTGACTTTATAGCCCACTAAATTACTGACCACTCATCGCCAAATCCACCACTCAATTGCTGCAATTATACGCTGACCATCATTGCAATAACAAGAAAAAAACAGTGACAGACACGGTGTAAAACTTTTGAAAATACTCTTTTATTACGTCCATCTACCATTTACCAATCTTTAGATAAGCTTGATAGAAATATAAAATTATCTGTTGTCTCACCTTCGCCAAATCTATCAGGAGAGTCGAAAAGAACCTGCTTTAAGTTATAATAAAATTAACAAGAGTCACAAGAGTCTTGAGTCTCGTCATTATAGTAATAATACTAACAATTTCTTTTCCTAGTTACGATAGTATGGCCAGTTTTATTGTGAATTATTGAATAAAATCCTTTGTAGCTGTAATCACAATTACCTACAAAATTGAGTTTGTCAAATAAATATCATAATAATTTAATATACAAGGTGAGTCATTGATACGGGCATTTCTTTTTGGTAAACTTTGAACAACCATAACTTGATTTTTTCAAATAGCACCCAGTATTTTATTACTGAGTATTATTCAGCATCTCATTTTACATCTTTTTCACTGTTTAATTTTTTTCCAAAAGTTAATAGTTCCGGAGATAATTCGGTTTTTCTGAAAAATGCACATAAAATCCCTTGTGTGCCAGGTAAAACAATACATTCTGACATAACAACATCAGACTGGCGTTTTTTGTAAATTTTTTATTTTAATTTTAATTTTAATACTATTTTAATAATAAAAAACTATTACTGCATGTCCTGCACAAATGGTGGATGCGCCGGGATAATATTGAAGTCTTTGAAGTTTTGAGTACAGTTGCAGTTTCCGTCTCTTTGTAATTAAGTAATTACTTATTTTGTACAAGCCCACAATGAAAGATTTTACTTTGAATCGGCTAAAGTAATCGTCCGAATGATATGAATTAAAACTCCAGTCTCCAGAGCGCGTACGTTTGGTTGCGTGTCTGCTAATTTTTAGAGGAAATCGTGCATTCTGACGGCTGTAATTATGAAGTTATGTGGGACTGTAATAAGTGTCTGGTGTTTGGAGAATAAATAAGAAGTGAAAAATGTTGTTCAAGGCGGGGAACGATTTATGCCGAATACATATTAAGAAAGTCTAATTTACTTGGCTAATTTAACATTTAATGTCAAAGACAGACGGCGTTCGTCTGCGGCCCAACTTTGCGGAAGTATTTTATATGCGACAGCCAATAAGAAAGCGCGCTTGTTCTGGTAGCATTTGGGTTTATCCAGAAGTCGTACTGATAATTTACAAGGGCCGGTGATGTGTGTGTGTCGGGAAGTAAATAATTTTGATCGGTCATAATGTCCGGGCAATTAATCCGCGTTGAGCGAATTGAAAGGGCGAGATGATCGCGCGAAAAGAGAGACGGGAGTTAAATAAGATTGGAAATAAAGATAGAAAGGGACAAAACAAGAGAGTTTTCTTATGATAATGGCGGCTGAAGGAACGGGGAATAAGTAAAAATTATGCAGTTCCATAGCCGACATCGGATAAGGCAAAGACATTTCCAGGACGCCCCACTCCCGGCTCCCCGGCCGGCAGATTGATTCATTTTCGATGAGATTTCAAGTAGAATTGAACGAGCCGAACCTCCAGGATGATAGAATACAAATAAGGACTGCACCAGATAGACAACTCTCGAACACCATCAATTACTAATGCAGATCGCCGAAAGGAAATATTTTCTATTAGGGCTATTGTTGGCTGCAGAAGAAGGCAATTAATCGTGCTCGGGAGCAAGGAAAAATCACTCGTCCAATTTAATCGAGTTAAATCGAGCAATTTTTCCGAAATTTTAGGCCAAAACTATGATTAGGCGTTGGGAAGCCGCCGCGGGTTGAGGGAATTAATCAACCAAATGGACATTCTAATAGGAAACTCCCTTTATCTTCCCTACATGGACCAATTTATATTGATTATGTAAACCGAACGCAACATTCAAATGCTGCTCTTATCACAAGCTATTAACATTTAAATAAATAGCCCGTAAAGAAAAGATTTTTAATGTTTTTCCGCGTCCCCTATTTGCATTTGGTAATTCCGGTGGCGGCGTGTGCAACTTTTGCGAAAAAGCCAGCTTTGAGACGAGCTCACGCTCCAGCTATGTAATAATTCTAGTAATAATAACTAACATATCTCGCACGATCACGTATTTAATCGTAATGCAGATCATTCTCACAGGTGCGAGCATTGGCAGTAGAGCTTATTGCCTATATCGTGATTGATTTGTGTGCACACGATACTATTTGGCATGTTAGTTAAACCGTTTGTAAATATTCGGACCGATGCTTCTTCGTGTTTGTATTTTAATCGAGATAGAGGCTTGTCGTTGCCGATGAATTCAACACTGAATTTATTTTCCTGGCCAAATTCAATCGAGATTTGAACGAAATGATATCGGATTTGGTGTCACAAATGACTGAGAAGAATTTCATCAATGAACAATCATTCATAGATCAATTTTAATTACGTCAAAAAGTCCCACTGCCATAAATTCGGCTCAGTCCCTTGTGTGTCGTTCGCGTCATTTTAACAGACCCTTTTTAAAGAAAAATGATAATACATATTTATTCCTAATCATTTTCCAACGACGACAAACACGAAAATACCGTATTACTGAAAGGATAGATCAAATCCTCGCCGAAAGTCGTTCCTTTTTTGACCTGATCAAGTTTCCGGATTACAGCCGGCGTCGCTCGATTTGTTGACTTGACGTCCCACTTTTTACTGTGTAACCTCCCAAATATGTTATGAGATTCGACTCGTCAAACGGAGTCCTGATTAATTGAAAAATCGTATTCATATTTGCAAAATTGTTAAACCCGGACACAACAATAATAAACTGAAATGACTCAAGAACAGACAATTCCCGTTTTGTGTATATGCCTTGTGGTAACGTCAAATTTATTTTGTAATAAAACCAACACAAATATGTTCAAAGGACACCGCAAACAAAGGAAAATCACATCAAAAAATGATATCAAGTGCTGAAGCATACACGGCTTCCAGGGATGGTGCGTGCCTCACCATCTGATCTCTCCGAGCCCGGATAAGGTAAAGCAGAAATCACAAAAATTGATTGCTTATAAATAAATAATTTCACAAATAACATAAATTCGGTTTTGGTTCTTTTTACAACGAAAAGTTGAATTTATTTAGCAATTCGAGTCGGTTTCAAATATATGGCCAATGATCACAGCTTATGGTTTTTTTATAAGTTATATTTATAAATTTAAAGCGACTTTAAGCGGAAGCGAGGGACACCAATTCCCGGGGGTGTAGTTGGCGACAAGTTACCTGCCCCAGATCTGTCTGGGGAAATACCAATAAAATTACACCTAAAGAGCATTATTTGCATGCGCAAAAATTGCGAATTTTTCTTCGGAACGAATGGCCTGACGAACATTTCGGTATTTGAGGGTCAGTCGTTTCGGAGACGCATGACGTCACGTAGCCTAGGCCTGGCAATGTCCAGACCTTAATTGAAGAAAATTCTTACCGTGAAGAATGTTTGGCCAGGCTTTGAGCCCGGTGTTAATTTGTCAATTCCGTTTGGTTTCCTGAGTTCTGTTATTAATGAGTAAGTGATGACAACAGGTTTCTCATACATATTCCAGTGTTTTGTTCGTGACAAAGAGCGTTTATTTGGAAACAATTTGCTTTTATGCACAGTTCCGTGGGTTGAATACATCCCGCAATAACCTCATTTGGGAGATTGTTTCTAGCATTAACGGTAGTGTGCGCAGCAAAAATAATTGATGGAAGATAAATTAATTCCGAGTGTGGTGACTTGAGCTGAACTGTTATTAAATTTTGAGAACCTACTAGCCAATATATATTCAAAATTTCGCTTCAATAATTCAATTCTATCTCCAACACGTATCTGCTAAAATCCGGAGTCGAGTGAATTGCGGTGAAGACGTGTTTCTTTCGCATTACCCTGCCATCGGGGGTAAATAATTTAATTATATATTCGAAGGTAATATAAAATTGGAGTTAATCTGTGCGTTTTGGGGAGCGTTCGACTGTGCTCCTTGAGGAGTCGGCGCAAAAATCGATATCGAGTGGATTAAACCGTAACGACCTAATTGAGTAGTCCCGGTATTGTGGAAGGTGAAAAATTATGACTGCTCCGAATGTCACTAACTGAAACTTGATTATTTACTGACACCGAACGTGCTTGTGAAAGAGCGCACTTTACAAGCTAATGGTCCAACTTCACTGTTGTAAAGTGAAAACTTTCTACATTAATCTATTACAGAGGAGAGCCGTCTTAGCAGAACATGTGGCTGGAAAAGTTCTTTTGCTGCAATCAACCACACGTCATGCGTGATGTCTAACTGTTACCTCCGGATTTTCTCTCAAGAGTCTCCAGGCATTTAATATTCATCGACGACGGCGCTTGCACTCAAATTACTGTTTTAAGTCCAATGATGGCGACGATGCCCTAACACAATTATTGTTTTGTCACTTACAACTAGTTACCCAAAACCAATTAAATAGTTTAATTGACAATTAAGTCGGCTTAGCATGATAATACGATTGCATTTAATTTTACTGTTATTTTACTGTCAGTCAACAATTAACTAAACTGTTTATTTTACCAATCCCAAATCGCAGCTGAACTTGCTACGCATATAATTAATTACAACACGTGAACTCGATACTAACGCCTCCAGCACGGGAGACGATTTTTTAAATTTCAGACTATCCCCTCTGGATCTTACACGATACAGCTGCGAAAGGACTTTAAGGATTTGACCTACGCACCTATTACAATTTATTACCAACAGACTCCACATATCGAAATTTTCTGCACAGAAATATGCGGATAACGGGGCAATAACAGAAACTCAAGTATTTGGGTCGACTCCTTAAGAATGCTCTTTTAGCTTGTCTTGTTCTTTCCGCTCATTTACCTTAATTGCTTTTATTTAATTTTTAATAACTCACAGGATTTTATTCTTGTACTTTTTACCTTCGGGCTAATTCTCTTTTAGAAGTGATTATCTTTTATTATTATTGTACGGAGGTGGAAAGGATCCTACTTAAGGAGATATGTGAAAACATTTGCCCTAATCTTACATTGTCCCTTTACGTGCTCGTGCCACCACAACCAATTCCTCTAATTAAATTACCTTCCCCACAACAAAACATTTTCTTCAATTTCGAATTAATTAATTATAAAAAGCTCATCTTTTTTCGACATTAAAAGAACCCCGTAATGAACCAAAATAAAAACACTGAAAAGATTTTATAAACCGAGTTCGCTAAAACCGTGTACTTTTCAATTAGACATCACTTCGAGCTAAAGTATAAATTCAGGGATATAGAAGGAGAAATAAATTCCTGCCAAAGAAACAAAGATAATCTCTGCGACCGTCAATACTCAGCTGCACTCTAAAAATAAAACCCGTTGAAACCATGAATAAGGTGTGTAAAAATAAGTAGCTGCGCCTTTTTAATCCATGTCCGAGCTAATTAATCACAACGACGAAAAATAAATCAAAACTAACGATGTTCAACAACGAGAACACGAATAACGATTCGGCAAAAAATGTGCGGACATAGCTGAAATATTTACATGACGGTTTTTAATAAATTAGAGTGTGCTCTTGTAGATACGCAATTAATTATGTGAGTTTTTTAATTACGGCGGATCGATGATTTTGGCAATTAGTGGCCGTCGCATAAATTGAGTAAAACTTGCAAATTCGACTGCAGTTATTATTAGCGAGCGCAATTAATATTCATGGAATTTGGTTGGTAATTTTTTAGCGGGTAATGCAATTTCCTAGTAGTGAATGGTGTCTTCCTGCGCGTAACAGTATAAAAAGAAGTTCAATCAAGATTAGAGAGCAAAGAAATTGGGTTAGAACAGGACACGGTGTGTAAAAAGTGTATAAAAAGGCAGGCGCAAGCCGGCGTTTAAGTGCAAAGAGGGTGATTGATAATATAAAGTGATTGATTGAATGTAAACTCGTTGTTCTCTTAGTTAAAGCTCGATTCTTTTAAATGCGTGATGTAAATGCACGGGAATGTATAATGACTCCCCTTATCGGTCATCAACCCGATGGTCTCACTTTTACATTCCCGTTCCGGTTGCACGAGAAAATTCTATTTCCTGTCCGACGATCACTTAATAGAAAATACTTTTCAAAATCGTTTGTTTTCAATTAGGATTTAATGAAGAAAACGCGCACTGTGATTATGGCGCAGCGTTACGAACAGGAAAATTGGAAAATGAGATTAGTTCTATATTTGCGTTTTTCGAACCAATTTGTTGCTTTGTTTGCTTTTCTACTGCCAACTGAAATTAACGAATCTTCAACTTTCTCGAAGGTCAGGATCACAAACGCAATTAACCTTCAACGTTTTCGTTTCCGGCCGTTGCCCGGTATTAATAACTCCTTCACAAGCACACAGTAGACTGAAACAGACAGTATTAAAACGCTTTCGTTTGTTTACACGTGCTTGAGAGCTCCTTATTAATGTATCGATCGACTCAATTTTTGGCACTAAATCATCGACTTCGATTTATTGGAAAACTTTGTACGCTCTAACTAATATCAATTAAGCCAACAAGGGCTCCAGATGATTTACCTGAAATTTTCAATAAACTACGCGACATACCAAATTCCTACTGAAATAACGCTCGAGTTACTAATCGAGTCGAGGAACTAGAAATAAAGAATGTCGCGGGAAGGAAGGAAAGTATCATATAAGAATGAAGTACTCTGGGGTGTTGTAAGGCAAGTTCTGCGTTGTCGAATATACGGGAAATCATCAGCAACAACTCCGCAGTGTCTGGGAATAGAACTCCACATAAAAAATTGCCGTAATAACAGGAATATGTGTCTCTAACCAGAAAGGTCACTACTCGTGGGAATTTTAATTGGCTAGGGCCTGCGGCAGAGTCATTCCACCACAATAATACTTTCATACAGCAGCACCCGCACGTGTAAAACAAATTAAAAAAATCACGAGTACTTAGAGACCTGCTATCGACTCATAACTCCCGATAAGGCAATTTCAGCAATTCACCCGTTGTAAACTCACAAGTGCCACTTTCGTTTATCAATTAATTACAGTCTCGTCGAACAAATAAAATACATTGTTTCAAGCCGAGAACTCTCGACTCTTTTTACTACGTAACGCGAAGATTTCATAATCGTAGCCATGTCAGCATCCGGCCAGAATTAACTCGACAATTTATATTCCACGCAAGCTTTCTAACTCCAACATTTTGTATAACAATATTAGTTAATGATTGATACAAAATTACGAAACAACTTGGAGACGTTCCAAGTTGGATCTATTGCAATCTAATAGTAAACAAATTTGAATGACAGCTTTAATAATATTTTTATGCCAGAATTAATCTACGATCTGATGTAGCGATCGATGCCCAAACCACCAAATTCTACACCGATAAAATACCAAAAGTTGCAAATTGTTTTAAAACGGCCAAATTTTTTACTTGTGCTATTTATAACACTGATGGAACGTCACGTATTTCTTGCGCAGATTGATACAATTAAAAGTAAATTCGGTCTGGCACAAGTCGAAGCAATTAACCCCCAAATCTATTTTAAGAATGTTTCGTACTTTTTCGATCAATTAAAAAGTTTCTTTTAACACAGCAAACGTTACATTACTTGACATAATCCCGTAATTGTTCGATCGATTTAAAAAAACTGCACCCTCCTGCTGCGATCATTAATATAATCATTTAAGACCATTACTTCAGCATCAGTGCTCTTTCCTCTTTATTTGGAATTCAAGAGATAAGAGATAATGCTCAAATTTCAAGAATCGTTTCACGATTTAGTACATCCAAGTATAATAGTTTTTTAAATACGAATTTTTTCACAACAAATCATTAAAGTATAGAGAATCGGATTATTAGTCCTTGAACTGGTCTCAGTTTGAAGAAATTGAGGTAAAAGCGACTGCGAAAACGCCAGTAAGGCTCTTATTTCCGGCACCAGATAAAAGATAAGTGACCCTTTTTAAAAACTTTGTTGTAATCTGACTTCAGTGCAGCTAAAGGTTGCCAAATTTCTGAAAAAATAGCATCGTATCGCGGGTAAAAATGGTGGATGCGCCGGGAGAAACTATTAAATTGAAAAATTCGTCAATAACATTTGTTAAAACTGTTATTGTTTTCTATCCAGTGAAACCCACTTTGTAGCCTGGTCAAGTGTTTTGCTCGTGTTGTTACTCACAACATGCAATAAATGGATATAAACTCGTTTGGCTCATTTTCGGGACGGATTTAATTTTGTTTGTCAGAAAAGCACTGTGCACGAGTTTAGTGTTATGTATTACATGTTGAAGAGATAATCTTGACGTTCGTCTTTATTACGATTAATGGTCTAGATAGACTGGTATAAAAATTGTTTCGATCGTTGAGCGTTGTTGCATTGCAACAAACTGCTGAGCAGTCTGCAGTTTAGAGAATAGTTGTTAACTTCAACGGTTAGAGCTTGAACTTCTCGATCTGATTACTGTTTGGGCCATCAAAGCAAATCACGATGGCCATCGATTAAAGCGCTGTGACAGCAGTAAAAACCCGCTGTGTAAACAGCAGTCTAAAATAACAAAAACTAACTGATTTCAAAACTGATTAAATAATTGTGTGCCCGGCGCATCCACCATTTCGCCTCCGCGTAGGTGTATACTAATAAATTGGAAATAAATTTTTCGGGGCTATTATACTAGTGAAATGGACTGCTAGTGAGGTGTGTATTTGGCATTGTGCATGCAAGGAAATAATAAAGTATTGCCTCGAATGAAATCGATTTAAGTACATCCGTTTTTCCTTTTTTCCCGAAGCACTCCTAATATCATTTGTATAAAAGTATTTCCACGGCAAGCTCTTAATGTTGATTGTCATTCATTACGTGGTGCATGTCGTAACGTATTTTGTCGCGCTTTACGCTAAGTATAATTAAATCATTAAAAAGTAGCGCTTCCTCAAAATTTAACACGTTAGCAAAATTCCTTGAACATTTGTAAAATACTTTAGTCGGAAGTTAAATACATTCTAAATATTAAATCTCCTTTAATCCGAGACGACGCGCGTTATCAAGCCGAGGGTAGTTAATTATCCCCCTTATCTCTCTAATTTAATAAAAAAACTTAAAAACTTAATAGAACAAAATGTTGCGATATTTATTAGAACAGGCGGTAGTTTTATTAATAAAGTTAAATTAAAAAACTTTTACCTCATGCCGTAACTGAATATCCAATTAACATGAAATAATAATTGAGATAAATTTTTCAAAAAAAGAGTATACATTTCATCGGAAAATTAAATTATTACACGTCATCAATAATTCATCCGTAATATTTCCATATTATTCTAAAAATGGTGCTCTTTATTTGATTAAGCCAAATGAAAGCTCTCAGTGTCACCGAGCTTTTAATGTCAATAACATTTGCAGTGGAAGTGAATTTTTAATTAATTTTAAAAAACGAAACGCTTCCAAAGAAAGTTTGAAATATGGCAAAAAGTGTTTCCCGAACCACGAAACTTCATTTATTTACATTTATTTCTTGCGATAAATTGTGGAAAATATGTTTATCGAACAAATACTCCAAATCGTAAAATTTTTATCGATAAACGAAACGCTAATTATTATAGATTTTGCATTAGTTTGCTAATGCGTTCAACAGATGTTGCCAGAAAAATTGGAACTGTTTTAGTTGCTTTGTTATAGGAGAGTCTCAAACTGAATACAAATAAATAATAAAGCAAGTAAGTTTAATTTGTAAGCAATTGGGCGAAATATCACAACTTTATTCAATCCTGTGCCGATAAAAAAGTCGAATTATGTCACCACTATGAAACATTTATTTTTAAAGCTTGATAAACATATATTTGAATTTTGAGCTGTTTGCGCGTAAATGACATGCGGCATCTCCCATCAGCCCTCTTCCGTTGGTAATCCTCGCAAATGGCATTTTTATATAATCGTATCCGCTGTGTATTACGTCCAATAACAAAACTGACAATATATTCATATATTCGTATTGTATTTATAAATCACGGCGCCGTACATCATAAAAGCTTTATTTAACAACTGATAAATGAATATTGATAGCTTCCATAAATGCGTATGAAAAGTATTATTTCGAAAGTGATTTTTCGAAAATGCATTTCCACGAGCAAGCCGCTACACGCCGAGAATTAAATCGTTATCTCTCGTCAAGTAAACGGCGACGTTATCATTAATTTTCGTCAAAATAAAGTGTTCCCATATGGTCACTCTGACGCGGCACATTCAAAATCATTTAGGTCATTTAATGGAAGCAATGTTGGCAGTTTCCATCTAATGATTGCGAACGCACAAACTACAATTATGTATTTGCGTTTTATTAATGGGCCAAGGGAGAATATACGGTCGAGGGTAATATATAACTTGTACATTTCTAACAGTCTCCCAGGTCATTTTAAATTTGCTTCAGAAATTCTTCTTCATAAAGCAACAACAATAAATTTTCTTTACCAAAAATATTTGCACGATAAATTAGAGAAAACTCATCAAACTTTGCCAAACTCGGAAACTAACTTCCGAAATGAATATTCTCACAATTAGACAATTAGGAGCTACGGTATCAAGGACACAGTTCCGAAACCACACATCAAAAGACGCAGGGAAGAAGGAAATATCAAAGAAATGCATATAAAATACCTGTGTATTCTCTAGAGTCTCCAAAACCGATTTTTTGAAAGGAACCGTTTACTCTAAATGCAAATTGCAATTGAAATACGTGCTGACAGCTGACGAATTTATAATTAAGAATTTGGAGATCAAAGAGCTTCACGTATTAGATTCATAAACGGCGATGAGCTGCATCGATCGGCTTTATTTTTATACTCTATCTTTAATAAATTATGAATAAGAAAAGCATTTCTGACAAAGGAACAGCTCGCAAAAACAGAAAGGCTAGCCTGGAATTCATCCATTATTATTAAAATGATCCCCATATCAAATTTTAAATTTAGCAGTAATCAATTCCACCTTTTATTTGTACAAAACGTTATTTATTCCCGGTTGCACCCGTGTAAAATATATTTGCCAAAACCATCCATTTCAAACCAATTTTAAACTTTAGATAAATATAATTACGTTTGTTGACTCGACCAATTTCCCCCCAAGTAATTTGCTTTGGTAAATAAAAAAATTAAGCGGGTTTGGTCTTGTTCACTGTAACGAAAACTGAATCGCTTGATAAATAAAGAAAATTAAAGCGTTCAAGCGAGGCATTTTTGTTGTTTAGTTGTTCGCCGTCAGTGGCTATACGTCCAAAGCAATTTTTCGATGCCTTTCACCCCTCCGTCATCATTAGTTTTGACGCTAATGACATGTAATTTTATATATCGTTTTATTCATCTGTGGCGAGTTAGGCTTTCTAATTAAACCTTTCGGTCTGAGGGGACCCTCGAGCTTATAAAACCGAAACTGTAAATTGGATGCACTTTCAGCCGGGATATTATGGAGAAACCGAGACACCTGTTTTGTCAAATTGTTAGCAGATTTTTCAAACGTGCATTTCCAATGTTACAGTGGTTTATCTGTGGTTCAAAATCCGACTAACGTTTGAAAAGCGATTATTCCGATATGTTTAATTAAATTTAAATAGGGAATAATTTTAATATTAATTTACAATAGTCAAAAATGGTGGAGGCGCTGGGATACAGCTCCAATTTATTTATTCATTTTGTTCAAACATTGTTTGTTGTCAAAATTAATAAATCAATATAATAAAATGGTTTATATTTTCAAGTGGCGCAAACATAAAAGTAGTTATTGATTAGTTTAATTTTCAGCGGCGAGGATTTATGTTCCTCTACACCACTGAGACGTGTGTGATACTTTTGTGTTACGTTATAGTCGTGTTAAATGTCAAGTTATTGCGGTTTTTAATGGCCGTAATTTTTATTACGTTTTCCTGCAATTAAAAATTTTTACCAAAATATAATCTTTCGACGTACTAAATTACAATTAGGTAGGTGAAATTGCGACCCGGTGGAGTAATAAACAGTTGTTATACAGGCCAGTGAAAGAGAGAAAAAAATCTGAGTAAAATCTACATTTAGTTAAAAATAATCACTTTGTACTCTTAGCGAGTTCCAAAAATGAATAAAACCATATGGGTGAAATTATATTTTCATGGATTTAGCAAGTTTGAAATATAGGGCAGATGCATAGTTAATATTTTCGAGAAGTCGGTTGCAACTAAGTTTGCAATGAATACCTCGTGTAATAATTTGCATATACAGGCAACGAGTCTTTCATATTTTAATATTTGCCGAAATTATGCTAATGAGACATCGATTTTAATCTAAAGCAGCGCCATAAATTCAAATCCGACTTACCTTCAATGTAGTGCTGTCGAGGTTTGTGCATCAGATCTGAAACAAGAAGAGTTGCTAATTTCGTATTTTTCCAAACGGGAACTCGAATAAAGACATCAGTAAGAGGGTAAACATGTTTACGTGAGTGGCAAATCTGCATTTGGTGCAGAGATTCGAAAAAGGATTCTCTCGAAAATGCTTGTCGATTTAACCGAGAGAACAATGATACTAAGTAGTGAAAGAAGTGCAATAAGTGCAAATGTGTTTGTAACAAACACTAATGCATATGCGGACTGTGTTCGAGGCTAATTAAAAGCGCTGCCACCATCTCACGTCTTTATTACCGCAATAAATTACCATTTGTTTCACTGTGGAGCCGTGAGGACTTTTTTCAAATACGCATAAAATTAGAGCGAGTTTATGGCCCCTGGCTAGAATAGCCCGTCACAATAATTGTTTCCAGAAATTCCCCCAAGACGTAATGTTTTACATGTTGACAGACAAAGCGAGAGCTGAAAAAATTTTCAATTTTTATTTTTCGAACTTGTCTCAAGGGGACGACTTCCAACCCCGAAACATTTGGCTGCTGCCACATTACGTGACACAAAACTCCAGTTATCTAAATTGAAATTAAATCAATTGGCACGGATTAAAACTGCTTTATCATGCAGTCCATAATCGCTAGAACTTGTTTGGAGCTTCGGTTACTTGTCTTCCCAGATAGGTATCCCAATTTCTGCGTATCACAAGCAATTAATCTCGCTCAGATGGAACCACCACATGTCGATAAACCGACGTGATCCGATAAATATTTTTGTTTGTGTGGACGTATTTTAAGATTGAACGCGGATGAAGATAAAATTTGCGGTATAATTTTTCAGTGTCATTCCGTATGTTCAGGTAACCTGAAATTAGTTGGGTTATTTTCGTAATAAATGTCTCGGTGATAAATCTTTTGTTACGTTGAGAGCTACGATGTTATCAAGAGACCCGAAGAAAATCAATTTCATGGCTATAAACCGAATCAATCAGCTAGGGAAATTATTGTAATTTATTTATGCATTGTCCGTTTATTACATATTTAAATGCGATTTATGTAAAGTATGTCTGATTGGAGAAAAGGGGTGTAGTCGGAATGTATCGATCACCAAATAAATCTCGAGACCGTAAATAAAATATTGTCAGAATTTGGGATAATCGAGATTACTCCAGATAACTTCACAATTGAGGAATGTTCTAAAGTAACTTCATCAAAAAGTAATTAAAGTTTATTTTGAAAGAAAATGAGATGCCGTTCGAAAGCATTTTTTGAGTTATGGAATTGATGTTGTCATTGAACGATTAGGCTTAAGTACGTTTGTTGGATGCATTTCGTGAAAGCCATAAAAGCTTTTGTGTGTGTCGAGTGAAACTTCATCAAAATAAAAGTAACTTTTATTTACAATAGCAATAAAACTGATTGGGCACTTCACGCCTTAACAATATGCTTTTATGCAAAGTTGAGTGACATAAGCGAAATGAGAAAACTTGGAAAAGTGGAATATAACGGTAGAGAAAGTGCGGATTAGATCTAAAGCTGTGTAAGCTAAAATGCTACGATATGAACTTATAGAAGCTGCTTCGAAACGATAAGTCACTGTAATAAACTGAAGATGCGGCAGCATTTTCAAACAGACACTTACATCAAGAAATGGAAAGTTTCTCGGCTGATTTACGAACTTATCCGCCTTTATTCGACCAAACCGGACACAAAAGCTTCACATTTAACATAAACTGTTTTCAAATTTCTCAACTCGAGCAATTCCCGTTTAAGCGTCTTTTGTAAAAAGTCGGATCAGAATAGAACCTATCAGCTCGTTCTTTTTAAACCATATAGTTATCGGTTTTTACACGATTGTGTTCTATACACAAAACAATTTTTACTCGCACATCGCGGAAAATATGTTCCCATACACGAGCCAGACTGAAGCACTTTATTTTCCACCACTGCTTACAATATAATTTCAAAGCAAAAAAATCTTTTATCTTCCACAAGCAAGCTGAAAGCCTTTCAATTCAAACTTCAAAACCATGTATACATTATTCTAACGCAACTACGAAATATCAATTAAATTAAATCGTTCTAATGCCCAGAGCGAGGCATTTTTTACCGAACATAATTAACGTTATCCTCTGACTGAATAAGAGCACATTCAATTTATACTTCTATAAGGTAAAATAGCTTAAGGAAAACCAAGATCAGAGCCCTTACTCAAAACGATCTCCCGTTAGCGTTGAGCGTCATGAGCAGGTTAATAAAGGAGAAGATGAATTGTTATATTGCCTCGAGGAGGTTATATTTCTCATGCAAGTGTCTCAAGTTATTTGCTTAATATGAGCATAAGAAACACCCACCTTAATAATTGCTCCACTGGACTCTAAACGATAGTAAAAACATTTCCACTCTCCGTCTCACATGCAAAGGCGCTAAGCGCGTCTAAGTTGAGTTTTCGCAAATGCAAATTTCGCAGCAAGCTTTCACGAGCTCCACTACTTTTATTGGAAAAGGGAAAAATGGTGTGTCTTGACAATGGCGGGATATTTGTTTATTTACGAGGCATTGTTTGTCGAGATAAAAGTTGGACGTTTAGCTTTAGATTAGTCGATAAAAACAATAATTATGATGATATATGAGCTATTTAATGGAAAAGCTCCGTTGAAAGCGTAAGCTGGGCAACATCAGGTTTCAAAAACGTAAATATTTTCAATTGTGCTTTTTGGAGCTATACATTAGCAAACCGGACAGTGGAAGGGTGAATAGGGAACACATAAACCGACACGTGCTACACAGTGCCATTATATAGACATCACGATTTATACGATAAGGGTGATCGATGTGCATGGACGCCTGATTACTTCTATCTACGAACTCACTATTTACACCCTCTCCACACAATGCGTACCTAACTGAAATACCCGTCAATAATTATTGGCTTGCATGCAAGAAAATCGATATTAATTAATAAAGCGAAAGCTCAAGAACCTCGACCGCGAGTCGATCCGGCGCGTTTATCCCACCAACCAACTGTCGATAAACGAATTAAAATATATACTGTTATCAAGCCCATAAACAAACTTTGAAAACAGCCCGACTGTCCTTCATGTTGTAAATTGGTCCGGGCATATCGAACACGAAATTTATGTCTCTGCATGGTTTTTGGTTCATTAATCCGATTTCAGCCGGCTTTCCGATAACAACTGATCGCTTAAAATTGTTTCGTGCAGCTGGAAATTTATTCTATTAAAAGAAAGTAATCAACAGCGATCTTTGGTTAGCGATTCGACTCGTGTTGGAAACAGATTTATTTAAATTGGGTATTAAGTCAATTATGAGACATTACACCGTGTCAGCAGCACGTGAGTCCATTAATTTTCGTAAAGACAAAAACAGTTGGCGTTGTTCTTGCATCCACGTAAGGGGCAAAGAGTTGATGAGAGAACGGCGAAAAGGCGACGTGACGAATGTGCTTCCACAGCTTGACCTCACTCTAAGACTTTAAAACGTCTCTCTAACATTTTTATTTATGAGTTATTACTTAAAAAATGCGCGACTTTCAAAGCTGAGGAAGCGAATAGAAGATAAGGACCATTATACAAACAACTCTATTGACCAGAAAGACGCCAAGAGCCCACATTCGCTCAAAAGAAATAAATCTTCAAACGAAAATGTGCCAGTTGAAAGTTAGCACACTCGCCGGAATGTTTCAAGCTTATTAAAATTATATTCGACTTAGAGTCTTAGAGTTATTTTAAATTTCCCGCATTCCGCACTCTAATAACTTTCAAATAATTTCATTTAGAAACGTATTAACTTCAACTTAATTTTGAGTTAATATTACCTGTGGCGTACCTAATATTAACCATGCATAAGTCCGTGATGTTCGTGCTCACGCCTGACTTGTGCTATGATACAATATCAGGCGATTAGTTCTACCTAGACCCCTAAACTTGGGAGAAAGCGCTACGCAGCTTGGCAATTACCAAAGCTACAACGGACGATGCTTAATCAAGAACTTCTAATGACACACCTATTAACTAAATTAACAAACTCGTGTAACCGATTAACGGTGTCACCATAAACGCTACTCCCACACTGCAGCAATATTACAGAACTAGAAGCAATAACCAGCATTTTTCGCAACTGCATTCAAGCTAATTCACACGCTATTTTTATACATCCCGTTATCCATCGGGGTTTTGTATTTTTTACAAAACTACAAATCAGGTCCATACGTGCCACAAACATCTACTAAAGTGCAGAAATATAACATTTAGCGTTTTTCCTCAAACTCCCGGTAGGATTATTTCGAAGTTGTCCTTTATTTAAATGATTTGTTCTAAGTTAAATGAGATAGTTTGTTCTTTAATTTATAAAAAATGCACGTCTTTACTTAAAAGAATGTATTTTTTGCGGTTGAATTCCAATAAGTCTAATTTCTTGATATCTCGAACTTCTGGAGCACGGCTTATGCCGGAAAGGTGGGATTCCATATGATATTTTCTTATCTTTGATTTGATTAGTATAGTGTGCGTCCTGTGTGTTAGGACAGGTTTGGGTGAAGAAAAATAAAGTTTTGTTGAAAGTGTTTTATTTAGTTCGTTGCATGTTTAACAGAATTAAAAAAAATAACACCGTGTGTCTTTTTTTAAATGTGCAACCTGTTTCGCTCTTATATCTGCGAATTTTCAAGCAGCCGGGCCGTCTAGTTTCCATGCGGTCGTTCTGTTCGTAAGTTATTGAAATAAAAATCAATGTTGTGTTGTATGTGGCCGATTTAAGTGAAAGTACAATATCATAAATAAATGTAGGTAGTGTGGAAGTTATGTTTGGTCTAGTTGCGAGCGCATGTTCTGGCAAATGTGCAAACTACAAGCAAACATCGAAACTTTGAGTAAACATGCAGACATAAAAACATTTCAACGTACAGTTGAAGTATAGTAGAATCCCGGAGACCAATACGAAAACCACAACGAGTAAGACTAAAATGAGCAGGAGGATAGTGGGCCGACACCAGGAGATTAAGCAGGAGTTCCTGTTCGAAGGAGTGGTGGTCGTCGACCTCGAGCCGAAGCACCAACCACACGAGTATGATTCAGCAGGAGCCGCTTCCTGCCCTCGTCGCAGGACGCTACTATCGCCCGCTGCGTTCACCACAACGCCGGGATACACGTTCGCCCTGAAACCGTCAACTTGAGCCCGAATCGGAGGCGGTTTCGGGATTCCTCAGTGCAGGTTAAATGTGACTTTAACCTGGAGTGAGGAACGAGCGCGGACCTGGGGATGAAGCCGTCCTCGTCCTCGTCGGCCCGGAGCGTGGCGTCGTTGTAGACGCCGTAGGAGGCCACCATGCTCGCCGCCGACTGGGGGCCGTTCGTGTACCTCATGGCGGGTTCAGCCGCTCCTGCAGACTTCGACCAGCACCAGCAGGAATGTCTCTGTTCTTTATCGACCGTCGCGGCCGAACTGCTGCCATATGTGGTAGTTTCCCTTACGTACCAAGAGTCACTATACGTCTGGGGCGATTTAGACTGACGGCAATTCGTATTGTCACGTGTCGCGTAGTAATTCGTATTTATTCCCGTTTCTCCTTTGTAATTAATTTTGTTAGCGCTCAAAACCATTCTTCACACATTTTTCACTTTTGTTTTATCGCCGCGAAGACATCACAAACGTAAACGTATGTAACGCAACATTTTTGTCGTACAACAACAAATTAAAGGTTTTTAAGCACATGACCGGTAGTTTTTGCTTAGCGCCATTCCTTTTCCAGCATCTGCAAAATAAACACATGGGAATCGTTATTAAGGAAATGCAGCTAATTAACATCCACTCTCGCCGGCCAAAAAATCAACAATAAAACGCAAATTTTTCATTTAATTAAAAATAGTTGGCTCGCTGCTCTCTCAAACGGGACTTCCTTGCATTCGAGGGCGCGTAAAAAATTGATTTTGTGTATTTTTAGCGAAATATTTTAGAGTCAATAATGCCGGGTAATAGGTAATTTTATTTCAATCAAAATCCGTGATGTTTCCTCGTTCGAACTCGTCCCCGATTTCGCGACCTGACAACATCCAGACTTACATTTATTCCAAATGTTTGTACAAGAAAAGTATACAAGAACGCATTTTAAATAAGTTTAATAAAAAGAAACAACAAATTCTGTTTATTTTATATTGAAACGAGTATCTCGTGCCGCCAGTATTAGATGTAATTTTAACTCATCGGACCGTTAAAAGGTGGGGCTGCGCTTAATAAATAAACTTAAAAAGTCGGATATTTAATTGAAACGACGCTCCTACGAAACTAAAAATTCTGTTGATTTAATAATCACGTTATTAATTGAACAACTTTGTTCAGGGTTAAGTAACGCAGCACATTTCCGCTTCCCTGTGTAACTTTAAAAACTACTTGACACGATGAGTAATGCTACCTTTATTTCACCACGTTATCAGCAAGCATGATATTCGTGCTGTTACTTTTATCACAGCTTTGATAATTACTCGATTTTTAAACATTATACTTTCGGGGTGGTAAATTGCGAACTTGATCTCATTCCGTGTTCAGCATTTGTTTTTTGAATCGATTCCGGTAAACACATGTTGAGTGGTTAGATTGTTTCTCTTTTAATTAGTGATCGAGAATGTAATTGTTTGGTGTCCGGCCAGATTTGGAATTTCTGTGAGGTGATTTGTCCCGGTTTGTAACTTAATTAAAAACGATTGCTGTTTAGGATGGAATTTATATGTATGGGGAGAAGTCGTATAAACTACGTGCAGATTCATGTAAGAATCTAGCGCGCCACCTGATATCGGTGTCCCGAAACTCGTTAACATGCTGTCATGTTGACTGTCATGCTGTTTTACTTAACACGAATAAACGAAATATATCACAAGGGTCTGTCGAGTTTTCGACTAAGAACTTGAGATAAGGAAAGAAATTAATTAAAATGTCGCTGCTGTAATATCACTACAAGTTAAATATTTATTGTTTGTAATAATTTTTCAGCTGGCAATTAAAACAATTTCAAAATCCCAGCTGTTAAGTCTTGATTAAATTGTATCACTATCTCGTAGATTGCATTTTGCGGAGATAATACATCACAATAGAAAATTGCCGTATTATAAAGCTTTAGTGGCCGATAAAATAAAATTCTACCTTAAACCTTCAAATGAAAAGTATTCATCAATATATCTCTCGAGCATAGTGCAGCTTTATCGCAACATGTAACAAACACAAAAACTACAAAGTTGCGATGAGAGTATCCTAGGACAGATAACATTATCCGTGGAACGCTACAGAGGCTACGCTGATGCAGTTGCAGCTGTCATACATACACTATACGACAAAATTAATGACCAACAAACCCTTCGGCAATTTTCCCAAAATTAACACTCCAACAAAATTGGGCGATCAATAATTTTTAAATTCCGACATTGATTTATTCCCCGAGATAAATTTCGACGTTTGTTTTTTAAAAACTGCAATTACTCAAACTTTTTTCATTTACGTTCAATTTTCTTCAAGACGTTGCATCCCTCGAAAAATAACCTTCTGTCAGTCGTATTGATACATGTTTCACAATTTTTCATTTATCACAAAAGTGAAATAATTGAAAAAAGCAAAAGTACATCGGCGAAAATTTAATATTGTAGAGTGTTTACAAGAAAATGTATCATTTGTGGCTTTAGAGCCGTGAGATAAAGTATTTATGCGAAATCATATTTGTATTGATTCGAATTTGTCTGGTCCTGTTGGTTTTATTTGCTGTCGTTCAATAATTTTGTCGTCTATGTGACGAGACCGGTCGAGTGCTTTTTGGTTTTGTCTCGCCACGTCGCAATAAAAGGTGGCGTACTACATGTGTATGTCGCTGAAATAATCTTGTTACGCGCAAAATAAATAGTCGGGGCAGATAAATAGCGAGGTTCATCAAGTGTGGAGCTCATTAAGTCGTCTCTATGGTGCAATAGATTATTCGTTTTCGTAGTAGCGCAGGGACTGCGCTTCATTGATCAACGCTTATTGCTCTTCATTACAAGAGTGCAGCAGTGCGATCCCCGATTTCATCGCTATTCAAAGGAGCGAAATTTACGCGAATGAGCAGCATAACAGCATTCCGGACCACAATGGTGCCATAAGTATCGGATTCTTGCTCGGTCCGTGTATTTCCGCATCGACACATGTATCTTCCGAGCTGGCGCCCAGCGTCCCAGCCACTATACCGTGGCTTCCATCAATCTTGCTCTCCGTCACGGACCATTTATCTCCGTATTTTTCGCCTGTCCTTGCCTTACCTTGCAACCAAATGTTTCCAACTTCGAGAATTGCCGATCACGTATGTTCTTTTGTTTGCTTTTAAACAACCAAGAATAACCTTTTAAATATATTGAGCATATGGATGAAACGCCTGCGACCTACTGATAGCGCAGACACGAAACTAACCGGAACACCTACTTTTCTTCTTCCGCACTTCCCCAATTTAATTTTTTCACAATCAATACGCCCTACCCCAAGCCTCAACACGCGACTCTCTTCTACCCCACACAGACTCAATCGTTCCTCAAAGCCTACTTATGCCACGTATTAATAAAGAAAACTGCAAGTGACTCCCTATTCACATTTTCTGAAAAATAAAACCAAAACGTACAGCAATGTTGTATTTTCAACAGAATAATTTTGAAAAAGTTCTTTTAGCCAAGCTAAAGTGTAAAGTTACACGATTCATATTATGAACTTGATACATTTATAAAATGAAACACCAGTGTAGTTTTACCTTTTAGATCAAGGTAATTTTTTCCAAGAAAGTTTCCATTACGTCAGGTACTTTTATACGCCAATAATCTATTTTGACTTCCGAAATTGGAAATAAACACTTTTACTTGACTCGATTTTACGATCGGTAAATGCAAAGCATCTCAAATTTTATCGATCGAAAAACTGCTCCACAACTACAACAATATAAATTCATAATCAAATCGTCTATTCACATTTTCTGCCATAACGTATTATATATCTTGACGCTTCTCAGCTCAATAAACGTATTCACACTATCATATTATATATCCTTCTTCCTTTGCAGTCGTTTAGTTACAAATGTTAACTCACGTTTCACTTAGAGCAACCGCCGGGAGTTATTTACCTCTTTCTGGCTAAATCAAATTCTGACAAAATTTTGCAAATACTCGTGGAAGTCGGACAGTTTGTCAAACACACAGAAGGAAATGGAATTTCAGTGACTTGTCACAGGTGATCGATTTGGGCAAAAATAGAAAGCAATTTTACTAACTGAATTAGAACCGAAATAACAAGCTAGGGTCGCTGTAATATCTGTTTCTGGCAATTAGTTTCGCGTATTGGTGTCGGGTTACGTTGTTAAACCCACACGGAAAAGTTGCGAAATGCGTGGAACAAGTGAGCTGGATTTGTAGGGGAAGATGTTCGAAGCAAACTGGGTTAAAAAATAACTTAAATCGTACATTATTGTTTTAATAATGTCAGACTAACACGAATAGCACGAACGAATGCACACGTATGCGGTATTAAAATATTATTTCGAAGAAAATTTGATTTTCGTGGCTAGGATTGCCTCGAGTGCTTTATTGAGGTTGTACCTAATTCCGCGACAAGCAAGCGAAATGATGTTATGTTGCTATACGGTGGAACATTGATAACTTTCCTGATTCTCAAAACAACACTTCAATTCTACACTTCGTTTAAGTTCCAACGCAACTTGATCAAGTCGCTTCTAACGCTCCAATAAGTTAAGGTCGAGTACAGGCCCAAAGAACCAAAGGAGATGACGGTTTAAATCTGATCTGTCGTATTGATCTCTTTGCAGGTGACAGTCTAACGGGAAAATTAATTATTGCTAAATTTGCTTTGTTTTATCTTGAAACTCATTACCTCAGCACAGTTTGTAAACCCCTATATAGTGATTAATTTTTACTTTGATCCAGGCTTTGAAATATTTATACTATTTTTAAATAAAACGGATCTGTCCGCTTTTATTAAAACTCTTTTGAATAATGGATGCAAATTTGAACAAAGCGCCCCATTTTTTCCCGATACAAACGTCTTCGTCAAAAGAATAGTCTAAACGTAATTTGTGTGTAAAATATCCGAGTCTAAGTAATATAACGGCATCAGAGCAAATCGTTTTAGAGCCACCACCCCCAGTAAACGAAGTTATGTAGTTTTACGTGTTTTGAGAGAAGGAGGGCCGAGAGTTATGCAAATCACTTTCCAACATATAAAATTTATTTTTATCACATAATTGCGGCCCGAAATTTGGACAACTTCGTTAAAGTGATTAAAAGGGTTCCGCGCTTAAACTAGTACTTGAAGGAAACGCGTGATTTGTCGTTTTGCTTGCCAGAAAAGCGAATTTTTTCCCACATAACTTGACTGCCGCCTGAATTATTAATACCGCGAGCTGAAAATGCATCACTTCCACTTCTGCTGCTTGTTTATATTATTATGCAATGAAATTTTGAGCGAATATGCGGATCTCGTAAATTTTCAGGTCTGAAATGAACCATAACCAGGTATTTTCTAGCAAGATGCAACCATCGAGCTCAAATAAAGGCGAGATTCGCATTTCTATGCCTTGCAAATTGTGACTGGCGACGATTATGAGAACACAATTAAGTCATTTAGCAATTTTCACGTGAACATTATTGACACGTAAAATGCAATGTCCGAACTGGATTTATTGTTAATAAATCCCGAAAGCAAATTGCTGTTGCACGAGATTTATAAACTTGGAAGATGTCAGGTAAAATTTCAATTAAAAGTTGGAGACGTCGTACCAAACACATTCTACAACGTCTTATGAAACGTGATATTGCAGAAAAAATCGTACTTGAAAATAACAAAACCGCTGAAATTCGAGATCATTGTCGAAAGTTTCAATTCGGCGACATTATTATAATCACCGTCTAAGAGAGAAAATTTTGCGTACTTATAATGGGATGTTTGAACAGCGTTCCTACCGCTATTTAATTGTGCGGCGTTTCGTGATGTGTCTATTGTTTAATTGTTAGGGGAGTCTTGTGGTTGCTCTCTAACAACTTTCATTTTCGGCGGAATTATTCAAATTGATTTAATTTGTTCACTGTTTACATGACAATACACGAATTTATTTCGCCGAATTTTTGACTTAACTACACATTATGCTAATTTCCAACTACACCGGAATACGCAACTCGCTTGCCTCCTTTTTAATAGGATTAAGCTGAACGCTATTTTCTTTCAAACTTCTAACGTCAATATGATATTTGAGAAGCTTTCTAATGGGACCAAATTTATCCCCGGCCTTATAAAATATCAGGTTTGCGTATTCACTCTTCTTTGTATTCAAATTGAGCTTTCATTTTTATTTAATAAATTTTGGATGAGTGAAAAAATTCTAGAAGAAAGGGTTAAGTGCACGATAGAGTTGTCTGAATTATCCAAAAAGGGAAACCTAAAACCTCACGACAAACCCAGCTCACAACCGATGTCTACAATTTTAGATTCATAAAAATAATCCCCAATACTGTTTCACGACAGTTATTGCTATCTACTTGAAAATCCTCCCACGTACACACTACCACTTTTTATTACTATTTTCTTGAATCCTCTGTACAGTACGGTCGGAAGATAATGCCAACATAAACGAGTTTCTACGAGTTACTACTAAAATAATTAAATTTCGTACAAACTCTCTGTCCAAATTTGTGTGAATAATTTTCTAATTAAGTTGTAATTTGATAATTCAATTCCTGTATATGGTGTGTTTACAAATTATGATAATTTGTTTGTTTGTTGATATTTTTGGGACAGCATTAGCTAGAAATGACCAGCAATTTACCACAATAAAATTAACATAGGAAATCTATAACCACACTTGGCGTAGTCTCTTGATATCAACTGTCATAAATAGAATTTTTGGTGACAAATATCCGACGTATCACGCACGCCGCAAAATACCGGACTAATACTTTTAATAAAAATAGTTTTGTTGTGATATTCGATGATTAATAATTCTGTCGAAAATAAGCTTTTTAAAAATTCACCAGCGGTGGAACCTTTCATGATTTATTAAATACTCCCTTTTGCGATAAAATTCCAAATGTATTGGTTTGAACAAATCCGATAAAAAAATAAAAGCTCACATTAAAAAAATAATAACGTTTAATCTCCCCCTCAATTAAAAAAATCACAATTAACGAAATCTGCTTTCGCTCCGCTCGGATTTAGCTTGACTTTAGTGTGAATAACATTCGCAATTTTGGTTATCATTTCTGTTCTTATGACTGTTCTGTTCCTTCTGCTACATCACTCCGTAACAGGCAATTCCGGAGTTCTGGATGCTCTCACATAAAGTACTCGATATATCATTGAATCCCAAAGCACGTCCTAAAAAAATGAAACTCCAAAGCATGTAAATTGTAATGACTTTGGAAAAGCCATTATAAACAAAAGAACTTCCAGTTTGACCGGAAATGGAAATTGTGGTTTAAAATTGAGTTAAAGAGTTATTATTCATTCGGACAAACCGTCACTTCGTTTCAAAGATAAGAAAGAAATACAACGGGAAATCGAGGAAATTTGTGTTGTTCGCTTTAATTGATATCCTTTGTAATTAGTCTGGTATAAAAGTGTTGTGTAGGAATCAATACCTTTGATCCTCTCGGAAGCTTCCCTTACAACAATTAGACCGATAATGATTTTCTTTCACAAAGGTTTTCGCCTCCAATGCTAATCTCTACGTCAGATAATCACAACACAGACATTTCCCTTACTTTTGTCTTTTTGTTGTGTTTTACTTCTAGTTGAATTCAGGTTAACGTCAACTCAGCACTTGGCTCGAAATAATTAATGTCGTTTAACAAAAGAGACCGGTTATTGATGCAACGAAACGGCTTCACCATTTCAAATTGGCAAACACTTGTTAGAAAACGCTCGCTCAACGTGAATATATTATATTAATTGTCTCGTCTAACACATGTACCGCCGATTGTTTCTCCAGACACCTCGCAAAAAGCTCGTTCTTTCGAGCTTAGGAGCGTTCTACTAAAGGTTAACAGACGTGATTAGGAAACACTGCTGCGTTCCATATTACGAAAGGTTAATAACAAAGTGGTTGCGGTCCAACCTTTCTATGACCTAGCGCGATAAGGTCTGTGCTTTGTAAGCTAGGTACGCGGTGTCTCGCGAGGAGCGCCCTCTATTTGCCCCTCTCCCAAACCCTATATTGGTATAGCTTGTGCTTATCTTAAACACTGCCACTCTACATGCCGAGATATTTCGAATTAGACTTTTCCCCTTGTTTTTTCTGCCTGACAAAACAATATAATTTATTAGAGACGCAGTCCTCGTTGCCGGTGTTGTTATAGTTTGAGCGTGGATTTGTGTGCATTTTTCATAAACAATAGGTTAGGTAAATGAAGAGTTTTAATATTGTATGGCGCAGTCGGTAGGAAGTTGCATGCCGTCGCTCAACTTGTTTAAATAAAAGGAGTCGTACAGCAAAGTTTGTTGTGTTTTCTATACAAGTCAAAGCAATAAAGCTGAAGAGCGTTTAAATCAACAAAAACAGCTAGTTGGAGAAGAATAATTAAAATGAGATTAAACGTGAAGTAGACGGTGATATGGCCTTCATGTATTATGCGCAGTTTGTCACAGTCAAATGGACTACTAATGTTAGTAGCTATTAACTTTCATTATGTATACGACTGTTAAGTTGCAGTCTATGTATAATGGTATAAAACGTCCGCCTGATACTAGGGAAGTGAGAACATGTTATACCTCACGGTTCATGTTTGCTGATAAGTTATCAAATAATTTGAGCGAAATACGAATTTTACTCCATTTTTATGTAAATGAGCGGTTTTCAGCTAAATTAAACAATAAATGAGGGGAACCAAGCCGCGGATTTAAAAGCAAAGATTTAGTGTGTATGGATTAGGTATTTTCTAGGGACTTATGGGGGAAAATATTCAAATTGCGGTGAATTGATTATGCGTTGGTTGATATTTTCAATTTAAGGTCGTCATGGTGACTTAGTCTTGCTCGCCTGGTAACGGAATCCCACTTAACACGAATTGAATAATAATAAATTATCGCCTCACCCCTACAAATACATATGTTATTTTCTAATTTAATTGAGTAATAACTCATGACTGTGAAGAGACGCAGCTTCAAGCTAAACTCACATTTCATTGTCAACCGATGTGATCTGTTTGCTTACAATTTATCAAAATATTATTGTGTACAGAATATACATCAGTTTAGAAAGCTTCCCCTAGAGAAACATCTCAGTTAACTTTGTAGTACGTCTAAAATTATATCACAATATTTTCTTGAATACTCCTTATCGACTTCAATTAATCTTTCCATTTATTTATCAAAATTGATTTTTATTGTTTGTAACGCTTACCTGGAGGTACCACCAGATTCCTCCTTTTTTCGCCAAGAATCCATTAACATTGATGATATCTCCCGACAAAAAACCTGCACGCAAACACCTTTTCCGCTAGTTTCCTTATCGACGTTCCTCCATCAATAATTGATTAGTCGTCTTATTGTTTTATGTAAACACATCGACTTATCAACCCCTATTACTGCTTCAACAGCTCAAGCACGAAACTCTCCAATCTGGCCAAAACCCGGCGCATCCACCAAAAATACAAGCACTTGCTTAAACGGTTGCTTAGTTACTCTGAGATAAGATCAATTTGCCTCCATGTATTTAATTTACCAAAGTGTATTTGCTCGAATTTTCAATAAGCAAACACACACGACGAGGTATTTCTATACCAATCTACCTAAATTTAAACCAAATAATAAATGGCACGCTATTTTTGCATTTATGGTGAGTCTAAAAAAAGCAGCAAAGTTAAGTGACTCTATTCTTAGATTTGATTCACAAAGTCAAGTTCATACAGTGTAAATTTTTCCGCAAGTGCATTTTGGTGGATGCGCCGGGATAATATTAAAAATTAGTTACCTTCCGTGTTTGACGCAGTTCTTATCTCAACAAAAATACATTCGCCTTTAATTAGGACGAAATGTTGGCGAACAAGATTGTCTGATGGAGAAAGTTGATAATTGTCATTATTCAAAGGTTTGTACAGTTGGGATGACATCCATCAACACAACCGCTTCTAATTTGGAAGTTTTGGAGTTTGGACCGGTGGAAAATTGTTTTTGTGTTAAGTAAGATTTGATAAGGAGTGTGTGGAAGTTTTTGCGAGTGTAACGAGAGAAATAAAGTGTCGGAAAAGTGGGTCGCCATCTATTTATTAAGGCGTAAGCGCCTTATCTGCTGCAAGAGATCAAACAATGGGAGACGGTTGACACCTCATGGTCATTACAATAATTTAGAGCATCTTCAACGCGAGCCGTATTTTTCCGGGAAGTTCAGTGAGACAGGTTTTTGTTCACTTCACATTAGTTTTTCGTAATAATGGATTAAGGTTATTGTATGACCGCAAAGCGGCAGCACCGTACCACGAGTCCTGGTAAAATAAACATTACGGAGTACATTGTATAGCGCTTTTTGTTTTCCGTGCGGCGGTGTAATTAGTTAAACGCGCAGTGCTCATAAACGCTGAAGTCGCTGGCACGTATGGGTTAAGTCTAAACGTGTCGTATTTTTAAAACAAATCGATATTACTTAATCAACAAGCGAATGCGCACAAATCGACTCAAACATTTCTATCGCTTAATCTTAAACGGATAAAACATGACTAACAACTTCCTTCACGGATGTTCATACTTCATATTTCCAAACGTCGGTTTATATTGTAATGAAGAAACCGTAAACCATCCGCATAAACTTAAGCCGTAAACTTTTTACGACGTCTTACCTATTACATTGAATCATTCTAATTTTCTCCCACTCGCTGCAAATTTATTTAAAATCTGATAGTTTAACTCTACAACACATTAAATAATTCCATTCAACTGAAACTTTATCTGCGCCCGTCTTCCGACAACCGCGCCATCTACAAATTGTCTCCGTTTGCCCGACTCAAAAAAATCATAATAAAACTTCCCCAGAAATGGGTCAAGTTAAATTATGCAAACCAAAAATACCCAATTCAATACTGTTAAACTTAATTTTACGGAAAAACTTCCAAACTTAAACTACCTAACTTCCATTCAATCTTTCAACTGAAACTATTTCAAACTCAGCATAGCCAAAGAAATTTCCATCAGTCCACACATTTTAATAATAAAACAAAACGCTATATCAACAGCAAAATTTACAATCCGTTTGCTCGAAATGAAACAGACTAATTACAACTTAAGTCAAGTTTCAGCATGCAACTTTCTATATCATATTATGCATTTAATATTAAGTGTGGAATGGAAAAACGCACGCACATAACTGTTGATAAAAGAGAAATCGATAGCAAAATACCAAAGATTAGTAAATTTCCAATTTGTTCCTTTTATAAGTCGTTTAAATTTTTCGGGAAGTAATGTAAGGATCAAAAGCTTTCCTCTAAGAAAAACAATTGAAAAATTGCTTTTTCCACACTTTCCCTTCGCACCTTGTTATTGTTAACGATTTCTGATCGGTTCGCTTAACTCGACAAAATAAATAAGAGTTTACTTTTGAAAAAATAATACTTTTCCAGATGCAAACGTAATGCAAGAGTGGCTTTGCATATACGAGGATTAAACCTGGAGTAATACTGGAAAATGCTGCTCGTTTTGTTACATTTATTCTGATCCCCTACCTACAAGACTATTAAAAATATTAGGGACAGATTCATTTCTTTTAATTTGAAAGAATTTCCGAGAGTAATGAAATTGCAAAACAGAAAATAATTTGATTTTATCCACTTGTGCGTTTAACAAAAGAAATATTGTCTGAAGTTGAAGGAATGTAAAGTATTTGGTACAAAAGACAACAGAAATCGAGTACAAAGAAGGCAGGAGTTAAATTGGATGACCTGCCATATAGATTTGACGGAGAAAGTTATAAACATAGCTTATATTAATTTGAGTGGTTTTTGGGCATCTGGTGGAAATAATTGTTGTATTTCGGTCGCATTGTGACCCATTCCTGGGAGCATCTCACTTGAAAAAGCGTGAAATTACGAGTTAAAAAGAATGCAGAAAGTGGCATAGTGGTCTCTAGAGTGAAGAGAAAAGCCAGTTCCGTTGTACACAGACACTTCATTATCATTGCGGCATCCTCGTTTGTAGTATGTTATATCATGGAATATTTGAAGCCTCAGCAAAAGGCTGAAATTTTTATCGCGTCGGGGATATTCAGATATTGCACATCAAATAAACACGCCGTTCCTCGCGCCCATCCATATAATTGATCTCCCTTCTTACTAGTCCTCTAACGTCGTCAAATCCCCCGCGCTCCATGCGTTTTACTTTGTAAATTGTAATTTACATACGCTCCTTATTATCTTGTGTATACTTCAAATGTATGTGAAAGCCACTTCGTCTTAACCCATGCTCTACCGCAGTCTACTCTACGCGGAAAATCAACATATCATATATTAAACCCGGATGAATCCGGGAGAAAAGCTCGCCATGATGAGAAACAGAGATTTGACTTTTTAATTACACACAAGCACGCAGATCCCAACTTAACCATTATCCGCACATAAACATAACAAGTCTTATCTTAAACTTTCTTTGTTCAACAACAAAAAATCCCCACGTAAGCCAAAAAGACGTCGTTTGTTTTTGTTTATATTTAGAATTACGATGCTCGATACCGAGAAAGTTTGATACTGCTCCAAAGTGTGCAAATAGATCTCCTGACTTTGAACATAAAATTTAAAGAAACGCCAACAAAACGCTCACAGCTATTTTCAATTCCTTTCATCAAAGACCTACTTATCCGAAAATTAACATCCAATACACAAAAATAATAAATGAGACGTTTTAAAAGGAAGGATGTGGAAATTAAATTCGATCTATCCTTAACCACGTGTCATTTAAAATTTAGCGTTCTTTCTTGTTTCAGACATCGCAGAGTTATTATTTACGCATTGTTCCCGTCTACGTCTAAAATGCCAGAAGCGGGGTTTCAATTATTAAATTGCTATAGTTTGACTGTTTCAAGAATCTTCCAAATTAGACGAGATTTTTTCTCAAAGCCATTAAACGCGTTTAATAACTTTATATTTGGCTATTAATATTGTTAAAGCAGATAGCACTCAAAGGCGACGCAAAAATTCAACTTCCGCCTCTCATATTCGCCTCTTTAAGTTTGTAATTTATCTATCATCGATAATATTGAAGAAGGGCCTACCCTTGCATAAGTTTCGGTTGTTTGGAAGGGTGGCGCATAGGACAGGACGTGAAGTCGTCAACTCTAAAAAGCAAAAGCAAAACTCCTCCAGATTTGCGTCGTCACAAAGATAAGTCTTTTTTTATTAAACTCGGGAATAAAACTTTCCAAAAGCTCCACTCATAATTTTATTATTTTTCTAGTCTCATCAACTCGCAAATATCGAATTTAACTTGCGATGCATTTAATTTTGATAAAACAATTTCCCGTCATGGGAAATACCACCTGACGGAACCGAAAGTTTAAAATTTTCTGAATGATTTCGTTTTTCTAAACTTTGATACAACTGACTGAAAAACACAAAATTCGCTCCATACGGAACTAATGGAATATGTCGTTTTAAAGTTTTATAGTTGTATAAAACTCGGATTGCTGGCAATAGTCTCCAAGTAACAATAAACAACGAACGAGGAAAGAATTATTTGTTTTTATACGAAACGTAATAAGAGAAAAACTCAAAATATCAACTATGATAATAAAAGAAGAAAGTAGGTACATCAAACAGAACATATATTTTTTCTCACAAATATACTTCCGTGTCGTAATAATTTTACAGAAAATATAAAATTTTCCACGTCGGAGCAAAGTTCTAGAAATCAATGAAATTCCAAATTGTGTACATTAGATTAATGTGCTCGGGTGGTTAAATGTTTTACGTTTAGATAGAGCGAAAGCAAAGAAGGGCAGTGGAATCATGAGACAAACAAACACATCAAGTTTTTGTCCTTTAAAGCCGAGTAAACGAATACTTTTAAGTGCTCTTTGTTTGTCAGGTTAATAGCATTAGGTTGCAAGCGAATTGAACATTGAAATAAATAAAATATGCTTTTAAGTTGTGTCAATAATCAATATTGTCAAAGTGAAAAACTAGCCCAAGGAACAGTGTTTCTTTAATTTGACAAAACATTTGTTCGCTAGTAATGCAATTAGGCGGAGTAGTAGCTGTGTTCGCGTTCGTCAGAATGAGCTCAAGTATCGACACGGACAGCCCCCTAACATCAAGTCGTCGGCTACACATGAATGCGTCGATACAGGGTGAAGAGGTCGGACGTAACAAGGGTCAATTGTAACAAATCAGTGCAGATTTAAATCACAAACCGGTTTCGATTATTACCAAACCGGTTGTTGCACGCCGTCAGAACCGGTTTATAATTAAACAAAACCGGTTCTGCTGGTCTTAAGCGTCGGAGGCTAAATAAATAAGGATGGCGGTATTAACATCATCCTGACGAGTAGCATGCGAGTGATTTAGCCTAATATCCTCTATCATTACCGGTTGCGCTCACGTTTAGTACGTCGGCTTATTTTTGATAAGTTCATTCCGTAAATTATTAAAGACGTAATCCCCGGACGGCGGACAACTACTAAAGTACATATGAGTAACCCCCATGCGCCAATTTAGCCTTCTCCCAAACACCTCCATATGCTCGAGAACAATATCAAAGTCGGAAAACATATTTACGAAGTTAGTGGTGTACAAGACGTGAACTCGGGACACATAGTGAATATCAAATAAGAAGTTGAAGACTTCAGTAGCAGCTGGCAACGACCTGTCAACCGCATTTCTCGCTGGTCCTTTCTAAGCGTCCCACCTCCCTGCGGCTACGGTATGACGCGAATCGACAATTTCAAACTATCCTTCTCCCTTTCTAAACTCGTTTTCTTTAAATTGTGCACGAAACCTATATTACATGCCACCTTTGTCATCCAATCACTGATCTATCACCGCCACCGAAATAATTGCTAAATAATTCCACCGGCCCCAGCTGCCGACAAGCGCCTCCACCATTTCTAGCCTCAAGAAACCCTCTTTTTACAAACAGATTCGGCGACCCTCCCAAATCCCAAATATATGTAGATCTAGAGCGATTACATTACAAGAACTCATTTTTAATGTTACTTCACATCCGAATGCATGCTGAAAATTTTAATAAAGAAACTTCATTCACTGTGTGTAGCTAAATTTATGCAAACATTTATTACAACTGAATTGATCCATGGAAAGACATTGATTTCGAACGTAAAACTGCACAACAGTTGTAGATTATAGATCAACAACGAACTAGGAAACACCAAGATAAAGATTAAAGTCTTTAATTTGTTCGAAAGCAAAGAGATGTAGCGCTGTTTGAATATCGAAAACTACGGTTTGTGTGACAAATGCCGAAGTTTTTGCGCTCGTACATTTTTGATAGGAAATGTATCAATAGAAAGTATGAAAACATCAGCTATTGATTTATACAAAGTAATACAGTTTACATATTTAATTAAAATTTCCAATTTTAAGCCCCCTTTATACCGATAACTTTAATAAAAACTTCATTTCCGTACTCGTTGAAATTTTAATTTGAAATATTGCCTACGAACGTGGCTCATTTAAAAAACAAAGCTAGTTCAAAAGAGTCGTCTTCATGCAGGCATTTGGTGTTTTAGGTAATTCAAGATTCATTAATGAGTGAGAGGAATTAATGATTTACGCTGTAGTAAGAGTGTTGAATTATGAATATAATTATTTATCAATAAGTTTAGTGGTGTGTAGAGCTGTATTGATTTGAGTTAATCTATTAGAGGGGATTATGGAGAAACCTTTCGTATTCAAGTTCAGGTGGCCGTCGACAGGGATTTCACGCGGGCAATGAAATAAATCGACCTATTTTGATCACTCACTAGAGATACTATCCCCGGTTTTTCCTTTTGAAATTCCAGGAGAAAAAATTATAATAAAAATTTAACACACACTCGCATTTTAAATTAGAGCACGAAATTAAGTAGCAAAAAATGCGAAGTAAAACTTTTTAAAATTAGGTTTGCAGGAAACAACGCAAGTATAATGTGTTTATACAGAAAAAAGCAACATTAGGAATAATTTACAAAGTTTATCCTTAATTGCAGCAAAATCATTTTTAGCACCAACTGTAAATTTTTTATGGGTGCTATTACACATCTTTATTGTACAAAACTTCAGAACATACCTGTATAATTAAATTGCACGGTCATTAAAAATTTTACTACGAATAAATTTTGGAATTTCTTTATTTCAGCCCGAAAACAAGTCCGCTATTTTCCGGCAAGCCCCTGTACTACTATTAAAAATCCTACAGCCCGGAAAATGAAACAAAATCCATTAATCACATATTTCGTTTTCTATTAATTAACATTGCATGATTAATTACAATAATTAATGGCGCCAATTTACGGTGTCAATCGTATCGTTATTAATTTTTTAAAGCTGCGAAATAGAGCCACCCGTTGGCGTTTTTAATGTCAATTTAGTCGTTTTTTGGCCGGACTCGCACCCACACTTCAGGCAAACTTTCGAAAGTTCCACTTACCCACCTGAAAACCCCCGATTCGTGCCTCCAAACCGCGCAAATAAAAAATTTCCAGCCGAAAAGCTGCGAGTGTTAGCAAGTCATTTTTCTCAATATCACGAAACACGTGGTAAGCGCGCGCGAACGATATCCTGCTAAAAGCTCACGTCCTTTCGGGTTGCAAGCTCGCGGGAGACTGGCGCTGTAGTCGGAGGCTTTCAGGACGGTGGGGGCGACGCCTTCGTCGGACCCCGGCGGTCACTTTGACACATATCAAGTGAAAACGTCCTTTTGTTGCTATTGTTGCAATTCAACTTAGGTTTATTCCGTTACGACTCAATCGGACACTGAACCAAATCACTTAATGCATCGCAATCGACCAACAAATCCGATCGAACCACTTGTTTTCCTACAATATCGCAGCCAAACCGATCACCAAGGTGCCGCAAACCACAAACAACCTAAAGACGCATTACAACACCTATTTACGACGACACCCAACCCACGAATTTAATAAAAATCCGAACGAGTCGCGTCCTAACAAAACAACAGTCGGGCCATTTTTAAATGCACACACGCTTATTTATGCGCAAACTTAATCGGATTTATTAATGGCTTAAAATCTGAAAGGTGTGACAATCCCCACTTAGAAAATTAGCTCCGTTTTTAATTATATAAAACACCCACACGCTTAATGGGTTAATTACTAAAAAGCTCGATCACGCCGGTAGATTATTGTAAATGATACCAGTTCCAATTAATCGGATAATTCTCCGTTACTTCAAGTTTGATCAACTTACTGTGAAGAAAATTCGCAAAAATTTGAAGAAGTAAGACGATGAGGGTTGGTGTTACTGTGGAAAATTTAATGAGAAACGGCAAAAATCCCAGCTTAGGCTCGGAATGGAACTTCGTTGATCAAGTTTGGTAATTGTGATTATTGGCAGCCATCTTTAATTATGTCGTTTGTTTTCTTTGAGACATCGACAACACGTGACTCCGCAATGCGACTTACAAGCTCACCCCTATCGATTGATTTAGAGATTCAGTTGAGACACTTTACCCCAAACAGATTTGACCTTGCAAGTTACAATTTTCATATTATATATCAAAAGTGACAGCTCCAAAAATCCGAACTTGAATAATAAATGAAACGAAAAGCAAGTTTGTGTGTCAGATTAAACTGTTTTTCGAGTCCAAGAATCTAAAATAAATTTTTTGATCGAAGTTAGTTGGAGTTGTGAATTCTATTGAAGCTAATTCAAATTATCGACAAGTTAAATGCCTCATTGGAAACTTAACTAGGAAACAAGTTTAATAACGGCAACTTCTATTAATGAATTGCTCAACAACAAAATGTTACAAAGTTAATTCGAAGTAGTCTAAGCCCGATCGGTGAATTCGCGTTAATTCGATCCATTTTGAAGAGTGAACTTATCAACAATTTCATCAATCTGCCAATAATTGGACTACCCTCATTAAATCAGCAGTTTTCGAGCGTTGGAGCAATCTAATGCTGTATCTAATTGTAACTGACGAGGGAGATGAAGGAGGAGGATACGGATTAATTAGCTTCGGCATACATTCCGTCCAGCAAGAACAAACACCAACACAATGGGTTTTAGACGCTTTGATCCATCTCTCATGTACCTTAGATTAGCCAAAATATGTAGCTACCAGACAAACAAGCGCCTCGATCTGCGCTAATACCCGTGTTAATAAATATTTAATCGAACGCCGATGAATATTTAAAAATATACAAAAATTTTATTAATTATTCATTCACCTTTAACTGTTTCCCAAAACCGGGAGGACAGTTCATGTAACGAATTGCTGTTTGACGTTCATGGTTTATTCATAAATTTTAGGCAAATACAAAACGGTGGCTTGTTGATACTGCGCACAAAAATATTTAAATAACTAAACCAAAATGATCATTTTCGAGCCAAGAAAAACCTTGCACAAATTTTGGCAAAAATTAAAACGCGTGTTTGGTGAATGTTTTAATTCCCAGCTCTTCGCAGTTGATCGATTCAGCCCAAGGCATTCAATTGGATTTTGCGTTTGGAAATGTTTCGTCAACATTTTTATTTAGTTCCTGATTCTTGAATAATTTTACTCTGAAAACTTAATCACATTTAATGGTGATATTAATGTCAACTTGGTAAATATTCCGTCATAAAAGTAAGAGAATAAAGTTAAGCTGATTATCCACAGTCAACTTCTAGATATTACGGAAGAGCTCACTACTTAATACTTTAAAGAGAGATTTCATCTAACTACTCAACTACCTATAAGCATACTAAATCTATACGCCCGTAATATTAAGGACTTAGAATGGAATTCCTTCGAAAATAGTAAATGTGACAATATTTTTTTGTAAAACAATCTCGGCGGAATAAATTATTGAGTGGCTACGAGAAGTAGGATTAAGTGTCCAAACAAACAAATAATTTATTAACGAACGGCTATCACGAATAGTGAGGTGAAAATAAATATCGTTAAAAAATGAAGAAATAAATAATTGATGTGATGTGTACGTGATCGTTGTGCGTCAAAAACGTAATTTGGTCGCTAATTCGAGTGTAAATAATAAATGTGTTAGAGAATTCGGTTCGAGTAAGTTGTGATTGGAGACGCTGTATTGAATCATTAAGGTTAAATTCGGAGTTGTAACATGTGTAGCGTGCATGATTATCGCATATTCAGATCGATAACAATTGCGGTTTGCATCATGAATGGGTATTTGCGGTATCGTTAAGAATTCATATGTGAAAAATCGCTTTCCGCTTGTAATATATAAATAGAAGCGTGAACGGAATTCGGTAACAGTGGTGTTTAATCTGCGAGCTTGTTAGGGCAAGCTGTGTCGTTTAACCGCCAAAACGAATCAGCAAAATGGCTGTTAGAAACTAAGTTGGATCGAAAAACTTGAAGAGAATAGGGCTTTTAAAGGTAACGGCTATTAAATTAACCAATCGAGGCTAAAAGCCAAGTAATGAAGTCAAATATGGACTTTATTGAAATCTCCCGTTTGTCCTTATGTAGGAATGTCTGTTTTGCTAAAGCTGGAGCTAATAGACTTTGGTAGTGTTGTATAATGAAGTATGCATTTGGTATACTGGGGATATTAACCAACATAAGGATAACGCGCGTGACTGAGATAGATAAGGAGCTCCCGTTTCAGGAATTCCTATTATCTTCACCAGAGTAGCAGCCACACTTCGTCCTCAGTATGCCAAGATGTCCAATGTTAACACTATACAAAAAACAATTTCGAATACCTCCCGAGTATGCGTTTTTGTTCTCTTTCCACCCAAACCCCCAAAAAACACTAATTCAAATAAACTCCCCTAAAACATCGAGCCCAGTTTTTGTCAGCCGCGACCCATATAAATAAATTTTAAACCATAATTACGCAAAGCTCGCAACTATGACACTCCAATATACCTAAATGTTTAAATGTGTCAGTTACGGCCGTATATTTAGCAACAGCATTGAATTGCGTTATATCAAAGCGGTTGAATTGATTCATTAAACGTCATAGCCGGTTAAACCGGGCTCTATTACTCCTTCCGTTCAAATTTCATTTAATTGCTGCCTTAAATTTGTTGCTTTACTCGTGCGCCAGCTGATGTGGTTACCACGACACTCAATAATTTTTAAACAATTTCCCGCATCGATTCAACCGCCAAACTACCATAGAAATTTTAGTCACATAATGACCTCAATTTCTTTGCTGATTGTTTAACACTCTCTGGAATTGTTCCAAATTCTATAACAGCCAATTTAATAGCGAATGGCGTTGATAGAGGTCGTTAGGTGCCGTTTTTCTCTTCTCACGAACACTTAGATATGCTAAAACTTACTTGCATGCTGCTGACTGGCCAAACTACTGTCCAAGAACTCCCTATTTTTATCTGGAAACAAAAAAATCCATTTTATTCTCGCTCGAGAATAAATTCATAAAAATAGTCTTATTATTTGACGTTCCTCCTCCAGCACGCCTCTTTAAACTCAGATATAATCACAAAACATAATTACGACTGAGAAGTTCAACTTGAAGATGACAGGTAATTATTAATCGTCAGCAATTCAAAGAAACAGAAAACTCCTTTGATTCTTCTCCCTCTCGCAATTTTTACATTCTGATGCTAATAAGGGGTTAGTGCGCCGATGGCTCGATGCTCCCAACAAATCCTCAACAATTTCAATAAAATTTAAATCAACTATATTAATATATTTAATTTCAGATTCCATCACGATGGAATTTCTTCACACCTATTTCCCAATTTTCACTACGCCCGAACGTAATTTGCGTCATGCAATTTACATAATTTTATCACTCACACATACATGCGGTGACGCGACTAAACCATTTTTTCGATAGCAAAAATTGCACCACAAAACCAAAAACTCATCTAAAACCAGGTCTCTTCTATCCACTGAATTCGAAAAAGTCGGTATCCTTTCTAAATATAATTTAGAGCTGTGATTTGTTTCGTATTTGAAGGCGCGAAGTCTTATAACTGTATATAATAAATAAGCAGTTTTGCATAAACAATAGCTCAAAGTGGGGTCATTTCAATTTCACACGATGCGAACACGGTGAAATACGTAAATTAAATAGATTAGCGAAGTGGCTCATAGCTAGAAACATATCACATGCGCCTAAATTTTTAATCGTCCATTTTGGTGCGTCAACAGGTGTCACGGTAAAATTAAAAAATAATGAAGTGTCGATTTTAGACGTCAAGATAAAGTAACGTACAAAAATTAATATTCTGGAAGAATATTGAGAAAGTTGCGGCGCTCAAAACGCGTTCGAGCGTCTCAAACGATTTCACCTAACAAACCTTCAGTAAATTGACTAAATTACTATTAAATTAGCTATCAAACTTAATTTAATTCAATTATTGATCGCGTCTGAGTGGATTTTTTGCCCAATTATAGAAACGTCCTGGAGCGCGCCTTATTCGGAAAAAACAAGAGATCATCTAACAAATAAATAATGTGTTTGGAAACAATCTTAGAAAAGTTTCGAAGCTTATTGTGAGTAAAATAACTTTAAGTATAGGGCCATCTTTATTCCTTAGGGAAAAGAGCTCGCCAGGCGCATTTTTTCTTTAGCTGGATTTCGATTAAACTTGAACACAATGATAATATTTCAAAATTCGTTCATTCCGAATTCAGGCCGGGTAAGCACTAAACAATTAGGCATTCAATCAGACGAAAACACGAGTCATTTTTTATGTGCGGAAAATCGATTAATAGCCAAGACCCAAGGGTCTCTTGAGAGTTTTTTATTTCGCCGAGGAAAGTCTGTTTTATTGTTGTAGTGTCCAGAAATTACGAGCTTTAGAAGTTAATTGTACAGCCCCTAATATAACTTCCGATTCGGATTGACAACAATAAAGCAAACGAGGAAATGTTAAATTAACGTGATAAAAATGATGTTTAAAATAAGAAGCGCGATATCGGATGTTATCAGAGTGCTCATCCATGTTTGTGACGCACGAGTTCCCGGAATGGCAACCAAAACTTAGAAATAAAAAGTTTGGTGGCGGCACCGTTCGGTTTAATGCAATTTCTGTGTTTGTTCAAGATAATTTTATTGTATAGTAATGAGTTACATAAGAGCTGAATTAATTAACAGTGGCGATTAGGAACGGCTGCGAAATATGCAAAGTTTCCGAAATAATGCTAAAGTATATATAGTAGAAGTTCATTATGAATTGGGGAATGTAGGGCGCTAACTAATTTCAAAGCTCCTTCGGCGCCAATGCTCCACGGCCTGGTGGAGAGAATAGCTTCTATTTTTCTCGTGTAATTCCATTTCGAAGGACTTTCAATAAGCCTTTCTACAGTGACCCTTCTTCAGTGATCCTGGGAGGCTGAGCTGCACCAGCCTAAGCCCCTCGGGCCTCTCAGCTGCATGTGAAGCACGCGCCCTTGAAGGATGGCACGACAGACGAGTATAATTGCGCCTGGACGTGATCAGAGTTTAACATAAGACGCGATCATCGCTCCAAAAAACGCTAAATTTGATTTTTTAAAAGACTACAACAATTAGCACGCCACTGACGCGCCAAAACCATTACTCCAACAACAATTAACTCAAGAATAATAAGCCGCATCGCTGCGACCGGAATAGTTAAAACCGATGAAATGGCGCAAAGCCCGCAAAAAGTGTCTTCTATACACGCATATTTGCAAAAAATATTAATTCCATTAATTAAACTAGGGGAGAGTGGGCCAAGTCGCGCGACATATATTTAATTTTTTGTTGTGTGTTTGTGCGATTGATTATGTTTGAGAAGGTGATTTTGATTAGATGTTCGTGTACCGACGTCGTAATTTCAATTAGGTGTGGAAGCGATTTCCGTTGTTAGGATGCGCGCTTGCCGAATTTCGCACCTAAAACAGTAAACAGCGTCTCCAAGCCAAACAGTTCTTTGTTGGAGTTTAGTGAATTACAAACGTTGAAGTTTATCGAACACGTGGGATACGAATTCCAGATATTTTAAGTCGTGTGGAAAGAATGAATAATGAACGATTGGCGCGAAATTTATGACGGGTCTCCCAAAACTCTAAGATATCTAGATTCATAGCGTAGTGAAATAAATTGATGTAGATGTTCAAAATGTATTATGTTGGACATGAACAAATTTGCAAGTTTTATTTTTACTTCTTTAAAGAAATAATTCACATAAAAACTTGGAGAATCTTGACTAGAGAAAAATCTTTGGTCAAAGATCACATTTCTCAGAGGTAAGCTCCCTGGGGTAACCTAGAGGATGGTATAAATAGAATTATAAAACTTCATCACGACACACGCAAACACAAATTGAATTTTGGCGAACCCTTACCTTGGCAATTATCTCAGTTTAAGAATTACAATGGCGGCTTTGTGGTGACCGTACATCAAACCTCAACTCTTTCAAAGGAGCGAGTTTTAAAAGTAATTGCGACGGGTATCTCGACTCCATATCTAACTTATTGCCTTCCATTACGTACCATTTCTCAATTCGGGGACGTTATAAAAGAGGGTCGTGAGAAATAGCTTATTTGCAAACTGTTTCTCTGATCTTAAGAGTGCCAGGTTAACAGACAAGCGAAATTTATTCGGCCATATTGCGTGTGAACTTCCGATTTCATGGTTCAAAAACACGATAAAGATGTTGCGCCGAATTTCTGCTAATATAAACATAGCGTGTGTGCATCTAATATGTGGAACTCGGCTAAAATTCAATATTCGGAAATCTACTTATCTAATTATAGTTAGTTGTAGGTTGTAGTGTACCAACAAACCCTAATTTAATTCTATGTTTCCATTAATATTATGCAAAACGTCGAAATGAGCTCAAAGATTCGCGGAAATTGTAATTCAGCGAATGCGTAAACTCATGTCGAACATAATAGTTTCACAGTGGCTTGTGTAAACTTACACGGACGTCAAGATAGGGTATCTGATTTTATATCAGGCTTGCGTCAGGAGCAGCTGAGACGAGAATCAAATCTGAACTGTACGTGTCCTGTACTGATTTTAAAAGGATGGCTTGTTGGCTGAAGGCTGACGTTAACATCCAGGCAATTCGCGTTATCTATTCTTAAATAAACTGATGAAAACGTACAATTGTCATAAAGCCTTTAATAATTAACTTCTAAGACTAGGAGATATATAATCACGATCTTACGACCATCAACTTGCTCAACCTTACCCACTTTCACCCCGGCTAAATTGTCGAATCACCGTATTTTAGCAAAATCACAATTCCGTTGAACTCAAATGAGTCATTAGTGCTCTAGAATTCGGCGGGCTGAGGAAACAGCAAAGTACTTAAATTTATTTGGTTATGGATTCACTAGGATTACAATATCTTACTGTAGGCAATACAAGAAATTTTACGACGCCACTTAACTTAAGTGCCAGCGAAAATTTCGATAATTATCAATCAGAATTTCCCCTTTTTATTAATTGTATCGAACCTGAAACGTACCCTCATTATCTCCGAATTAAAGCGCCTAATCATATTACGATACGATTTCGTTTTAATTTAAGAATATCGATTCGTCTAAATGATTTCTGCAAGGCTAAATAAATTTCATTATCTCATCGATCTAGCGCTTTAAATAAAAGTAAATTACAAGCAACGAACAGCAAACACATTACTCTTGAAGCAAATATTTGATTTGCGGAAAACCTATTTTCACGAGGTTTGCTGAAATCATCAGTATTTTACATCTATTTTATTCTTTAACGCCTATCTGACCATTCATGCATCAGTTAGCGTAATTTACGAACAAAAAACCTACAAATAAGCAATTCCAGACTCTATTAAACCGGCACTCGGAAAAATAATTTCCTAATTGCTTATATCAAATCCCGCTATACTAATAGCGTTGTTGATCCCTTTACGCTTTTGCTGTCGTAAACTTATATATAAGACAAGATAAACCGAAAGATTAAATAAGATCCGTCGAAGATAAACCGAAAATTCGAACTTGAGACTGTTTGCTAAATATAAATAGGCCCACCATTTCGATACTCAGATCGATCTGGAAATTCAGTAATTGTCTGTCCAGAGCATAACATTCAATTACGTTTCTAATAAATTACTTTCAAAACAACGAAAGGGTTAATGTTTGATGGAGACAAATTTCAACGAACGACGTCCTGGGATAGACCGTATCATTCTGCTACAAGAAAGCGACAACTGGTGGTACCTCAGGGACCTCGTCAGACCTGTAGTGACATTTCGTTCCGTTCCCTCCACAATACGACCCTTTCACGGCTTCTTCTAACACACAACAGCTAGTTCGAGCCGCCGCTGACCCCGGACTCAGCGCCCCTAATGAGGTCGCACAGACCTCACCCCCAGCTTCATAATTCTAATCACCGATGTCAAAGAAACCAACAAAAACGAGTGAATATTTGTTTCTTGCGGCCGAAAAGCAGGAAGTTTAAGGGTGGATGTGTTCGATTAATCGTCCATAAAACTGCAATTATGGTGCAGTGTAAAGTATGGTCTGGCACAGCGATACAAGCTACTAATTATCGGCAAAATTGTTTTCGAGTGCCCGAAAAAACTGTCGAACAATTGAATTTCAATTAAAAGGCGATTAGTTTACAATCAATTATGGCATGAATTCGATAATCGTAAATATTTATACTTGATGTTAGCGGAAAAAATTTATACACAGTTGGAATATTTGCATTCACATTTGCAGTCTGTATTTGCTTCTAAATGATCATTACGTTTAACTAATGACTGGTAGTGGGAATCAAACAAATTTAATGAATTTTCGAACGAAGTTTAGCAGTGAAATGCAATATTTTAGATAAGCAAGACACGTAAAAACTGCCACAAGAGACAAGATGAAATATCATCCCTTCCGGGAATAATAGTGTAAAAGGCTGCAGAAAAAATAAATTCGGAGGCTTAGTGGGTAATTGCAAGAAAAAATATCAACTCTATGCGGGCGTCGTTTAGGAATATGTTTGTTAGTCACCGAGCACTACTAAAAATAACCATCAAAATTTCAGGACGTGGCAGGACTAGGATAATTACTAGTGGAGAGGGTGCTAAATCGATTGTTGGTTGAATGGTGTTTACTTTGTTGGAGGGAATTAAAGATAACACTCTGAGTTTTTTGTAATTTAATAGGAAAGTTACTAGGTAAATCTTTAATTACGTTAGAGTACAAATACCCACAAAATTCAGTGAACCCAAAACTCAATTTTCTGGGTTCGAAAGCTTTATATTAATCATACAAACTTCAGGCGGCGACTTAAGTTAATGAAAATTCAATTTTAATGTTCGAATTATGTAAATTTATTTCAAAAAATTGCGGAAAACTTTTGTTTTGATCGCGGAGTTAATTCAAGCCGACGACGATATAATTGTCGGGTTACGAGTACACTGTCAAACTGTGTTACCGAAATAAAACAATGGTTATTGGCAAAGTTTGAAGAGATCTTGTGGTTTGTTCTGATAAGTAGATTATGAGGACTACCGGCCGACCCCTTTTGAACTCCGTGCTTGGCACCTCTACAGAAACCGATATCCAATTAGGATTACGCCGTACAGTTTGATGTTATCGAAACTACGAGTAGGATGCCCTATTTCTCCAACGTCAAGCCATACCTTCACACAATTCGATAAATTGAATAAAAACGAGCGCCGAATTAGCAGCAACTTTCCTCAGAGTTAAATCATAAAACGCTGATTCCGCCAATTTTTCAACCGAAATTTCCAATAGCACCCTTCAAATAAAGCGATGCTGGAATTTGACACTTGATAAACATTTTATAAGCTAAATGAATTTGATTTTCATGTAAGTTTATTATGATTGATATGTGCAAACGACGACTTCGAAATATAGGAAATTGCCGATCGAAGCTCTACGCTTTACGTTCATGGAAATGTCCTCTTTCTCTGATTACTTATCATATATAATGTATAAAATGTTCGTTTTTGGTGAATATTTTAGTTACACACCTGTGTACTATCGACGTCCTGACCTACAATATTTTGCTCCTCCCATCTTTTTTCCCTCCACGATTAAAAAATCTTCAATAAATAAATTATATTACAATTCGACTTGTTTTCAAGCTAAACCGTACCGGGATTAGAATCAGATAACGCGTGGTTTAGTATCGACAAGCAATTCTAATTCACTATGACCGGGACATTTATTCTCGGTCACACGCATTTGATACGAAAACTATTTGATTAGAATAATTTGCGGAAATGGCTACTCTAACTGCTATTACTGTAATTATTCGGACTCTTCAAATCCATTTCCTCAAAATTCGTTCCAAAATTGGAACCGAGCTGTGTATTTTATTACAGTCTAGATGGAGAAGCATAAACTAAAAATTACTCCGAAAACTATTATTTTAAAAGAAACTAAGTACCTACTTTTCAGAGTGCCCTATTTTTTGTAAATAGTATTAGCAAGGAACGCTTGGCTCCTTACTTTCTATTCACTCTGTATAAAGATCCTCCCATGTAAAGGCTTTTCAGGCTTTTTGTGTTGCCAAGGGTTTGGATAAAAATAGCCATTTATGTAACCAATTAGAAACGTCAGACTTTCTGTAATAACAAGCTTCACAAAACCCTATTTCCTATTACAGATTGACGCACAAGATTCTTGATATTCTTTCTAGTTCTCGTAAGTTGAGAAGGTTGTGTTACTTATATCTCCTATAACAGATATGTGGAAAATGACCCCGCTCCAATTGCATACAATTTCGTAACGAAAATAATAAGTCATCTTTTAATTATGTGTCAGATTGAAATATAAACTACGTGTTCTTTACAATTTTTTAAATAGAAAAATGTGATATCCTGATTTTACAAATTAATTTCAATCTAAACCAAGCGGGATGAAGTTCTCCCTCCTTATGTGCGAAGTTTTGCTGGTTAATTTAGTATTTTTGTTGGTAATTGAATTGAGCGTGTTGTGGTTGTGTGAGTATGTTGAGGGAGGGTAACAATGAATTGATAAGAGTTAGCGTTGCACATTCCGTGTTCGTGCAATGGCTTTGTTGATTTTAGGCAAAGCAGTTTAATCTAAATGTGTGTGTATTCGGCAGCGTTTCGAGAGTAGAGCGTGATTGCCCCATAGCGCCCGACTCAATTTGACGTTGTAAAGTAATGCAAATGATAGTCAAGTGAAACGAGCAGAAATTCGCGGCCAACTAATCCGGAGTCTTATCCTGAAGTAAGTTCGTCAACTACCTTTAATAAGTGGTACAAACCTGGAAAGTGAGCTTTAATGAATCAGGGGTACGGATATTGCAATGTCTGCGCCCTTCTCTCAACCAGTACTTCAGTCGGCTCAATTGCATGCCATTACACACAACATTCAGCATTCTACAATGATACACAACTCATGAGGAATTTAATCAGCGATACGGCTTATTACAATCGATCGGCAACATTTCTTAAACAAAGGGATGAAAAACTTAATAAAAGTACTACGCGAGATATTAAATTACAAATTTTAATACCTGCGGGACAGAAGGCGGCTCTGTGCAACTAGTATGTAAAAGAAGTCGGTACCAGGCAGCCTGTCTTCTTAATAAGATTCACAAACTTTCATAACACCACGTCTTCGTCTTTTTCTCAAACTTTCCAAACGTCGCTTATTATAATTTCTTAACGTCAACTCGAACGACATCAATCTATACAATCCCCAACCAATTACCACCATTCTATCAATCATCCTCCATTTCGTTCGAATTAAAAACTCAAAAACGCGTGTGTTAAACAACTCGAGCATTGCGATGAAAACGCAGCAGAAACGGAGAAAAGACCACCGTGACAGAGATGAGAAATCAGGCATGAAATGTCACGAAAATTAGGACGGAAATTTTCACGTGCGAGCGAAATGCATTAGATTTCCCACTGTCAAAAATCGCGAAGGGAAATAAAAATAATACTATTTTGGTACGAAATTGATTGAAGTGAATATTTCATTGCGGCGGTTTGTCGGACAAAGGTGATGTCGATATTGAATAAAGAAAGTGAGTTCAGGCTTTCGGGGTTAATGTCAACAATTTCTTTAATACATCTCGGGGGATGAATTAGGCAAAGTCCGGATTTATGGATGTGGGTGCGAAAGGTTGTCGGAGTCGTTTATTTGACGATGAAAAAGAATCGATGTGGTGTTGTTCATTTTGAAGTTAATGTATGCTGTGTAAGTAGATTTGAGTCTATAAATTTCCAAGCAAGACGGGAAAGGGCAAAGGAACCGTTAGTGAGGTCGTCATAGAGATTTTAGGGTCGAAATGTACACAGGAAGGGATCAACAAGAGAGCCGATGGAGAATATATTTAATTTATTATTCATAACAATTGTGTAACAGTTGTCATTTACATGTTTGATTAGCGGATCAATCAGGAGCGGGATGAAAATAAGTCGGAGCTACGAGTAGAAAACGTCGTCCGAGATCGAAAGGAGCAAGTTGTTTTGTTTTGCCTTGGGTCGGTTAGGGCGAAGTTAATCCTATGGGAGTTGGAGTGACGTCAGGACAATTAGAAATTGTGGTCGCAATCCTCCACTGCTCGTTCACAATAAAGCTGGGAATACAAGCACAAACCCAACGAATTCATTTCTTACTAATAGTATGAATAAGATTAGGTACATTCAAATTTACAAGAGTCATTATGCTCTGAAGCAGTTCTCCCGATTTGAATTCATCCGATTCCAACTTCTCGTTGCTTTTGATAAAAAGCGCATTTTCTCAACTTACTTCTTCACTTATCTTAAATTTATTTAGCTCCTTGGTGAAAGTTTGTTTGGGCGTCGAACCTTATTATTCGTTTTGCCTCATGAAATTTGTCGAATTTCAGATTCCTTGATTGAGCTGTTTAGAAAAAGTGCGTACTTTACTCAACTGGATTCGAACCCTCTATTCCGAGCCGCTTTTAGTTTACTCTCAAACATGCGGGTTGAATTTGACACTCCCCTTGAGGTCTGATATTCCAGTACTAGCACCCACTTCTTTGATGTGCAGTTTATTATTTAAACACAGGATCTTTGCTCTATACTAGTCTACTCTATTTCCATTTTCCATAATCTGGCACACCTTTGTTGTTGTCTAAATATACATTTGCGTGTTTTTATCAAAGTTTCCTAATACCTACACACGCTTCAGATATTTTTACTCAAACACAAAACAAACTTCGCACCCCCTATTTTGATATTTTACCTAAAAAATTAATTTGCCTCGAAACAACCAATAGGCTTTTTTATACCTTGGGCGAAAAGATAACAAAGGAAAAATTTCTTTTCTTGTAAATGTTCCCCAGCATTTCAGAAAATGCTTAAAAAGCCGATTAAAAGCTATGTACACCTACATCTAGGTAAGACAAGAAAGTCGTCCCGAGCTAACGACTTCTGTTTCCTTAATTAAGTTAGTACAGTCATTTGGCATAGTTTAGTATATTAATTAGACTAGAACTAACTTCATTTCAAACTTACCATTAAGGAAAAAAGAGACTTTGAATTTGGCTGAAAACAAAAGAATGGCCGATTATTAATAAATCCAGAAACGTGAACCGGGCATCCACAAAAATACGACTACAGTTATTAGAATTTTTGTGGGCACCCGATAATTAAATAGGGTGTGTTTTGTTATATTAATCGTGCCTTGTACGTGTAAATTAGTTAAAACCTCAAACTCGAATGTGTAAACCGTATCAAGGAAAACAGGCTTTTAGTTCAAAATAATTTAATCTATACGAGGCTAAGAACCAAGCTGAACATCGCTATTGTACACTTATACAACCCACAATACAGTTAGGCGAATGCGTGGTGGCTTTTAAGACTACGCACCGTCTATCTCGCCTGATAAATACGGGCAAGAAGCGGATTAAAGACAATTTCCGATCACGTGTAAAACCAATTTATAAGTTGATTCGATTTAAGAAATGCAATTAAATGTTAACTCCGTTAAGTCAGAATTGACGGAAAATAAAATAATAGGAATTATGGCTTGTGGTGGTTAATTGCGCGATCAAAATTCTGCAGTTTGGTTTAGAGGTGACTTAAGTTATTAAACCCGCAGTGGTGACATTATTTTGTACATTATTAGTGGCTGCGAGCTCGTTACGGACTGTGGCCGTAATAACAAAATTATGGTTTCAATACCGATTTGGCGCACTAAGTATATTTCTTTGTTTTAGCTTAGTAGTCTCGCGAATACATAAAAAATTAATTTAAAGAACATTACTCCCTAAAATCGCAACTTTAGCAATTTCCCAAGTTTCCCGAGCTTAAAAGGAAAATTCGCAACACAATGAGACTGAGTAAATCCTTGTAATTTTTCGATCTTAATTTAATATAACAATAAATTTTAAAATCGATACTGGTGTCACAGTGGCCGCTTTGTTATAAATACCTGAAGAAAAGTGAGAATAAAAAACAAAATCGACAAAGGGCTCGTAGCTTGAAAATAGAACTTTCAATAAGTGTTCAGTGATTGTCACCTTTATCAAGGCCCGGTGTACGACAGCATATACCGTGCATTCTGTGCCTTTGAGCGATTTCCGGGAAAGATGGGTCTCTATGACCTCCCACACAATAGGGAGTTGTATTATGTGACAGTTTTGAAAAACTGGAAAAACACTTATGTAACCCCAATTAACGGAGCAAAATCAGTCTCACAATACGCACAAACCCTTGCTTTGGCGCTTTGGTAAATAAAATCGGTCTATCGAACCCTTCAAACTTTCAACTTACAAACAAATTTCTTATTCGTACATGAAAACTCACTTAAAACCAAGTTCATGTTAGCATATGTAGATTGCGTAGGTACGTCATCTTTCATACAATACCACTTTATATTTCCGTATCACAAACCCAAAGAATGACTAATGTACTAATGGAAATGTGAAGGCACTATTATAAATTACTAATCGTAGAAAAAATTATTTGTGGGTTTTACAGACTCCGATGATTGCTTTCGCAGACCGTGCAACTCCTATTTCTATTTTCTCCTCATGTACTTTGCGAGTGCATTTATGATTTATTTCGTGCATCGCAAACTTTTAAAATCTGACTGGATGTCCCCGTAATCTGATCTTGACATACTTAAGATTATATTTCTTGAAACTTGTCGGTGATAAAGTTTGGATTATAAGAGTCAAGATTCGAACTGAGTGCTGTATTAAGTTTTATAAAGTGTTGATAAAATCCATATTCGGGTGAAGCTTTTACCTTTTAGGTGATTCACGGTAGAAAGTTATGTTTAATTAATAAAAACTTTGTATCGATTTACGAGGCCCGATAGCGTTTATTGCATCTTTGGTATTGATTTGGTGGCATTCACGCAGCAAATGTGGACAATGATAGCATAATTAATCTTCTCGTATGTATAATATATAACAAACACGTCAAAACATAAACGATTAAGTGCTTTGATGGAAAACTCTTTGAAAATATATGTGCTTTATTTAATTTATTTATGGAGGAAAGTTTTTCTATAAAACTTTTCAGTATCTACATGTGGCATTTAATTAAAGTCGCAGATTGATTGATTAAAAAAATGACGAGGACAATATTAAAAGACACGAGAAAAACTCATTAATTTTTCGAAAAACGTCCTGTAAATCTCTGGTATTGGTGCGGGCTGTTTTATTTTTATATTCTTAACGACTACTAATTAAAGTGACATAACATTTAAAATGCAAAGAGAACCAGTAGGATGTCCACTAATGATCCAGCTGACATATTTATACGATGATTTGAATATCACACATCCGAGCATCTAACTGCAATCCATGAGCATTACAAATTACGCAAAGTGTTGTGTGAAAATAGCGATAAGCGGAATAGTTGGTTTGTTTGTTAAATTAGAACAAAACGTTTTTGATTTATAAAAATGTGAGTAGCGTAGGACTTTTGCGGACGATTTATCTGAAACTCCTCTGGAAATGACAAATAATAGAAGCACAGTTCTTGTCAGTATGGCCTCCGTTCGGCGCACAGCTTATCATGAAGCTGAATCCAGAACCCATAGCGAAATTTTCATGAGGATTTGGCAAACTTCTACAAACGATGATAGGCGTCAGTTTACGCTTTTCGTGACAAGCTCATAATTTTAAAAAATGCTTTACTTCACCGGGGTTTGTATTCATATTGCTACGTGTCTCCTTTTAACCGTGAAATGAAAGAAACACATTTCGCATCAAATGATACGCAAAGCTCTATTCGCTTCGAGCTATTTTCAAAAATTAAAACCAAAGTCGGTACACTATTTATCTGGATAAGGCCGAGCTAAAGCGTTATTTAAAATTAAACGAGAAAACGAATCAAATGTGCCTCTCGCTGGTATTTGTATTCTTCTCCGGCGACGCACATTTATAAGACCACCCCCTAAACATTCTATTCAACGTTGGAGACACATTACCCATTGTTGTCCCTAATAAAGGTAACATAATGTCTTACATCACCGATTTTACCACCAACATGTAAAAAATGTAGGCGGAGTGTAAATTATACACGCGGCCAGTCACGGCCTGCAATTGATTCCCATATTACGGTTTTTCATAATGTATTTTATTGCGTCATTATGTTTACAGGGGAGAGATAACTTGGAATTTTTTCCTTGTCGACGAAATAAAACAAAATCACAAAATATTAGACAATAAAACTCGTTCATTAAGTCAATAAATTTCGATATTTCTAAGATGCGACATGATCCTTCACTTAGACCTTTTACGGTTTTATTTTATTTACTTTTTAAGATTTACTGTCGAGATTCACGAAATTTTACGGCTTTTTTGTTACAAGATGTAATTAAAACACTTCCATTTCCACAAGAATTAACAATCTCTCTATTTGATTAAACGATATCCAATATGTCGAGAATGAAAGACAAATGTGATTCACGTTCCGGCAATGTTTGAATGTTTGTACAAGTTGATTGCTGACTGCTTGATTCCAAGTATATTTTATCATTTATCATCAACAAATCCGGAACTTCGGCCAAAAATCGATCAATTTGGAGAATTTTTTCAACACGAAATGATTCATTTTGTCTGGTAGGCTCCTCTAAAATTTGCGGCTTGTCTGGCACAGCTTTAAAGCTCATTGTGCATTATGTGGGAAGCCGTTTGTGAGAATGGACACACCTAGCCCAATAAAAAATAAATTTTTAGGGCGGCTAATGTATTCAAGGGTAGATTTAAACACTTTAAATGCTACATTAACGTTAAAATGTTTTATTAACAAAGGACAATAAAAACAAACAGTTTAAAACCGAATTCCGAGTTTATGCGATGATTTATTCAAACATAATGGCTCTGAATAAAAACGTCACTACTTTAGTTTATAGTCGTTATATATTTTTTGGTGTTTCTAAACCGACAAAAGCTGGACATTAACCAAAATTTCGACAACAATTTATCGCAGATCTAGCTCGGACTTTGAGATAAAATATGTGCATTTTGCGTGTCCGCCGCACTAAAATTTTGTGTAAAGGAGGTGCTATCGGCCATTCGTCTCCCGCCCATCTATTAAATTAACCGTCATGTTAATGTCACTTGAGCTTGGGCATTACCAATGTCTAATAACAAATCTGGCCTTAGCGACTTTGCGTAAGCGCTAAAACAAATGTTTAATTCTCCTTTCACGTTATTTGTCTCGGCAGTTACAAACTACTCGTATTTCGAGCAACAAAAGATGATTTGTTATGCGTATTGTCTGGCCTCCTTCTTTTATGCATCGAAGACAGCGGTACATAATATACGAGGGTTACGCCAACTTTTACGAATCGCCTCGAACCGAACAAATATTGAGTAATACTGCTCAAAACTGGATTACGTAAAGCACTTTCGGGACGCCTTAAATGACCGAAAACAATACTTAAACCTTGTAAGTCGCAAAATTGCAACGTGATTATTGCCGCTTAGGGCGACGCTGAAACAGAAGTGTCTTTTCACGCATACGCTACACTAACCGTAATGGAGTAATACGGCCAAAAAAGACAACGCAACCACAGACCCATTATAAAGTAATTCACCATTAAAATGACAAAGCAAGGACGCCGGACTTAAGGTCGGCTCCAGATCGATTCACTATTATGGAGCAACAATACCCCAATCATTATACTCCGGAATCCGGAATTAAACAATTGAAAATCGGTTTTAAACAAGTAACCGGCTTGTGCAAGTTCTGGCAAGCTCATAATTCACCTATTTCTAATTCCGGTTGCATATAATCCAATCTAAAGTGCGAAACAAGACTGATTGTGCGCGACATATAAATCATGTTACTAAATGTGCAAACTTCGAGATATCGAAATAAGCTATTGGAAAAACTAAGCACGCTTGAAATCGATGCGCAACACAACTTTGATGATTTTCAGCGAATTTCTATGATCGACGCTGTCGTAGATTCAATAAACGAGGGATAAAAATCGGAGCGCTGCTGCAGAATCAAGCGTTACTTAATTTCGGCTAATTAACCACCAAACGGTGGTTTGGTCCTAGTTTTATTAGTGCGATTCCATGATCCCGTTGATCTACACAAACGTGCCTATTTCCATCATTCTGTCATATAGGATTTTCAGTTTAATGTTAAGGTGATGTATCTCCACGTTTATCTAACTTGTCTCTTGTTTAATCCAAACATTAATCAATCCATCCACCTGCCACCGTGTTGTCCTCGATGTGTTTACTGTCCCTGATTTTTGTTATTGTGTGCGTGTTAAATAGTCCCTAAGGTATCGAATGGTAAAAAGCATGTTGACATTTTCGATTGCTTCCGCTAACAGAGAGCCAGATGCAGGATACCGACTTGACCGATCTGAACACCGTTGAAAATATTTAGGTCTTGGAGCGGCTAATGTCGGTTTTTAATAACGTTTTTAATCTGAATTATTTAGCATATTTATGCATATTATTTGAGGAGAATAAATAACGCGACACCGCAAATTGGCTAAAATCGATATTAAGTTGTTGAGAGACACTGGATTAATTTTGGGATTTAAAGAGTACTTGAATTCGATCACTTAGTGCAGAAGTGGTCTAAACTATAACTTAGTTTCCGAATTTTTCTTATCAGTTTCCCTCCACTCAGTTTTGCATTAATTACTAGAGTTGAGCATTAGGTAATAAAACAAAACCATAAACCTACAGTAGAGCATAATACAGAAACATAAGTAATTAATTTTCTTTATGACTGCCTTAGATAGTTAACGTGGCACTAACTTACTCCAATCAAACTAAGGGTTAACCCTTACCGCCGAAGGATCTGCACAATTTTTGCGTTGTAAATAAATCGTTAATTAGGCGCACCGTAACGAGCAAAACTCAAAGTGGAAAAATAATAATAATAAAAAACGGCGTTGAAATGGGGACATAGATCACCGGTGTTCTTTATACTGATTGGAGGATTTGTAGAACGTCGTAAATAACTGGGGTATGCTTCACCTGATTCGGGTCTCCCTTACAACCCCGATGGCCCCACTGCCTCCTCTGACACCCATACTACGCCCACGTTATATATAGCTTTACAGTGACTGTTGACTGCATTTTCATTTAGTTTTGCTTTCTTTTAAACATTTCCAACCTGTTACATAAATTCTATCAGCGAAGTAAGAAACAATTCAGATCAAATTTTTAAAGTCTTTCAAGCAGAATTGTTCGTTATTTGTTCGATGCGTTGTTGTTTTGCATTATTCGTTTCGGAAGTTGGCGAAACTTCGATGCCACGCCAGTAAATAAATGATTTGAATGTGGGGTAATTTATTAGTTTTGGGAACAGTGTAATTATGCATATTAATATTGATTTTATGCATAAATTGACCGTAAATAATAGAATTTTCTGCTTGATATACCCTGACTCTTATCTAAATATATTATGTTAATGCACTAAATCGTATACAAACGTGAAGTTTGATTTATTGTTTATTAATGGACTGAATCGGAAACATTGTGTTAGTAAGTGAGAAAAACCGTGTTTGTTTAAATGTTGTGTTTAAATATCACGTCAACGGTTTTATCTAAATATCTAAAAACCTCGTTAATGACGAAGTAGGACAAAATAAAGCAATTAAAGGGAAATATAACGCTCAAAATCTAGATAAAAATCAAATAATGAGCTTTAGAGAGAGACCGAGAAGTTTAATTTAACAAAACGTTCAAGGAAGCTTGATATTTTGTAGTGAAAACTAAAATCGTGTAATTGAACAAATTTGTTCCCAGAAAATTCCGTTCGAGTCAGTGTTTTCCGTTCGTTTCCGGGAAAAAGTTTAATAGCAAACTATAATTAAAACTACAATTTTAATATTGAATGTTTTTCTTTACAAAATTCAAATGAGAGATATAATTAACAATTAAATTAACACTCGGTTTAATCCAAGACTGCTAATGCTGTAATTGCATATTAAATTTTTGGTCTCTCCCTTTTCACATTTTTCTCATTTCCTAATTAAACGGAAAATTGCTTTTAGAAATATAAAGTATAAAGCGGTCTGTTCTTTTTGTCAACTTCCCCTCCTAAAGATTAATATTATCTTTTTGATTTCAAGAAGAGAAAGCAAAATCCATTTACATCATTTTTGTTATTACTCGAAAAAAATTAATAAAAAAATCTAATTAGGCCATGATCTACTTTCCTAATTGCTACAAAATTCAATTACTGCAACGTTGTATAAAAATCGCGCGAACTTAAAACGACTCTCCATTTTATTAAATTCACATTCCACTTACAAATTACTCGACTGATATCCACTCGAATCCCGCACCTCGCAATTTTGTCCCTAGTGGCCAGATATATTACAAAACCCAGAATGCTCTGTTACCTAGCAATACAACTTGCTCCTATTGATTCCCCGGAAATTGATGCATTTTTCCAATTCCTCAACTAATTCACTAATTCATCAGTTCCAAGAAACAACGGAAAATGCTACGAAAGGGATAAATTACACCGAATTTATTACTTCGCAAGACGGAAAGTGGACTGGTTTAAGATTAAGAGGTTACATCTTAGAATATTATTACTTCATCAACACCCAAACCCCATTCGCACACCAACGGGAAAGTGCCGTAGCTCGGCCGAATTGATTTCCTCGAGCTCGGGCGCAACTTCGAGACATTTTTCACACACTAGTGACCAAAAGCAGCTTAATTTAGGCAAAAATTTCAAATTTATGTGTATCAATAACGGGGCTCTATTTGCGAAAGTTGTAAAAACTGCAAGGAAAAAATGGCAGTGTAGTCTGATTTGTAGCGTTAGCGATTCATCAATCTTGAAAATCGGCTACAGGAAATGCAATAAAAAAGGTAAATCAGGGAGAATTTATTACCGTCATAGTGTAGTAGCTTATCTAAATTAACGGTTTCCAGTTTATTGCGTTTATACCAAAATTATATGAAATAATCAGGTCTTAAACGCATATCCTGAAGCTACTATTATTCGTTTATCAGAAGTTTGAAAGAAAGTTAGAGCGTTTAATATTTAAAAGGCTCGAAGCAAGGATGCCTGTTGATAAGTAATAATTTATTTTGAGTACAATTACCGCTCCAGCGTAATGATTCTTTCATGGGTTTATAAATGTTTGATGGTAAATTTTGGCACACTATTACTCGAATGGTTGTTGTTGGTGAGATTTGAAGGGTGACTATAAATGTTTGAAGAATGGGTTATTAATACATAAATTATGAGAGCTATCTGAATGGCTATAAATACGGTTTAAATTGGTTGTGGTAATATTTAATAATTACCCCAATGTCCGTCCGATAAAACGTGGCTGATGTCATAAACGCCACATAAAATCCAACAAATCGTACCATATGGTTTTACTAGAACCTATAAAGCAAACACCATTAGCGAGACATCGTACGAACAGGTAATTTTAATATAATCATCGGTTTAATTTAATGCTCAAGTTTGCGATATTTACGAAAGCTCTCTGTTTGTATATTTCCAATAAATATTTTCTATTTCTCACAGATGGTTTTTGATATTCATCAAATGAGGTGAAATGCATTTCCGTGGGCGTCACTAGACATTCCATGCACGCAGTAACGCCGTGAGACGTTATTTCATTTCTTGGTTTCAGTCTTTTACCTTGTCCAAGACGAATTTCCCGACCTGACATTCCGAAATATTTGTTGACAAGCACTGCCCGCGCAAAAACCCATCACAACATCTTCATAATGATCCCATCTGCCGAAATTAATTATCATTTGAATAATTATGTTAAGACATCATTTAAGGAGAAAAGTCGTACGTCATGTCTCTGCAAACTGACACAACGCAAGACATAAATCAAAACTCCCAGCCACAATATAATTTTAAACACCCTCTTTGCCATTAATGACTGCACGATTTAATTGTAATGAAAGCGTAATTGTCAGTGTAACCATCAATCACCGGCTGTATTTCTTCTGCAGCTGCTGTAAGTGATTTCTGCAAGCTTTAAGAAAAAACCCTCCGCGTGTGAATTGCGCGATCGTGTTTATTCCTGCTCGTCCCAATGTAGGTGGTCTTGTTGACCTTTTATTTTCGTGCCATTATATGGCGCTTGAAAGTATTAAATGTGTGCGATATATTAGACTTATAAACCCATTGTCGTGCGTCCAGGACGCCTCGATGGGCTTTATTTCCGTTCAGTGCATTCGTTACGTGGTCACGTGTTAATATTTATTCCGAATTGTATTTATGAACCGGGGGATGCGTATTTGTACTGCCAACCTACTAAAAACGTGACAATTCTGTTTTGATACAGGTGTCAAGCGCCAACGCAAAGCTCACATTAACATTGTACGTTATGTTAAGAAGACGTCACTGGAAAAAGGGAGCGGTGTCCCCGAACGCTCCTAAAAAACTATAATATAAATCTCTCGATTCCCAATGCTTGTCCAGATAAACAAATGAATTACTACGAAATTGTCCTTTAAAGGTAGTGCCATAAAGATTACCACAACATGATAACCCGATAAAAAGAAATTCCAATACCGGCTCAGCTTTTGAGAAAATTCACCCAACTGCGAATCTATCACCGAAGCATTGTTTGTCGACACGCTCAATTACATTAAAACACCAGATAAGATTCTCTTCATTAAGACTAGCGAATTCAATTAACTTATCTGTAAGACGTGTAGTATCTTTTGTTAGGCAAAATCGGCCAATTAAGCAAACTGTCATTATGATCGTCGAGACCACACCAGAAACCGACTCCTATCGTGCAGAAATATCAGGTAACCAAAAACTAGCTCTAAAAGTCATTTATAGGATCTAACCATATCCTCGAGCAATTAACACAAGATCGATGGACGAGATCGAATCACAGCCAAAGCTTAGAAATTTTCTGTCGTTGCCACCTGTTTACAAGCCAGTGTGTTATACTTGTACGTCATTAAAAAGTGGCAATTATGTGCCTACAAGTGATGGCCGCTACTAATCAAGCAAACAAGCCGACTGGTGCACCTAGAATTTTGTTAATTTAGCCCAAGCAACAGCATTTTTGGCCATAATTGGAGTCGATTAATCAAAGCATCAATTAACAGTATTAGTTTAACAGAATGTTAGTTTATTCAAAACATCGTGTAAGCAATTTTCCTTTTCGTCTCTGAAATATTTTGATATCAATCTTTGTAAAAGTGGATGCTTCGCATTGTGTTCTTTCATATTATGCCATGAGATAAATCGTTTTGTTAGTCGGCAGATACAGTGCACCACGAGCAAATGTGATTAATAAGAAATATGTGTAACAGATATTTAATCAGAACAATATTATCTGCGAATCGCGTACAATATGTATAATTATAAATTGTGATGCACCCTGAGGGTTGCAGCATCATATCAATTGTTTTAGCATAATTTCAATATTCGTGTTTTTGACACCTAATCTATGAGAGTATTAATTTAATAGTTGAAACGTTGAATGCACAATAACCGATTAAAATTGGCGAAATTTGATTAAAATGCAATCACTTTTGGCCACATCAAGGAGTCAAATTTGATTGATTTTGATGTGTTAATAATATGACGTCGCTTCCCAATGATGTCAGAATATGAGAAAGAGCTGTCGAGTTCAATTTTAAGTCGTTTTGGACACGCAGGGGTTTCGACCTACAGAATGCTTGTCAGCAATGCATTGATGTCAACCGCACCTGCTGTCTAGGAGATAGTTGTCAATTATAAAAAGATCAATATCCGACCCATACTGCGCCAAATTATAAAACCTAATTTTTATACGGGGAGCACGATTTTCACGAGATACATAAATTAATATTCAAAAAAGATGACATCTTTCGACCATTATTAATCACACGAATATCGCTTCCAATTAATCTTTTTGCCAACCTGAGGCTGAAACTCACGATTTTACACGATCGATTATACGCATTACAATTGATTAATAATATACATGCACTGTATAATGAGGGAAAATTTTAATCTGACCAGTAGCACAGGTTTCGGTTGAAAAAAGCTGTCGCTGTCCACTCCCACATTGCAGCCGATGAGAAAAACCACATCCATCAATTTCTACGCCAATAAACTAATTTGACGCTTTATTTTATGCCTTGTAACGTTTTGTCCACTATACACACTATTACAAGCTTATTTATTACGTTGTACTTTCCTTTAGCGTATTATAACAAATCAGAGGAAGGTGAGAGATACTCGGAAAAATAAATAATTAAATTCTTGAATTACCCACTAAATTTATTCTATTCCGTATTAAAACCACGTTAGTGTCCAGTCGACGTCAGATTTATCGACTAGCGTAGGATTTCCCATATGCACCATTGTTTTCTAGTATTGGCTCAGTTCTACCCGTTTCCTCTAAATTCCTCATAAGGCTTGTAATTAAATCCGAAAATAATAAATTCCCACCATGTGTGGAAATCTCAAACGATATGATGATAAACTCCCAAAAATTATAATAACCATAAAAATTATTTATAGTACAGAGACTCGGTCTTTATGATCAATTAGTACCGCGCTTATCGCAGCACCTACGCCATTTATTAAATATTCGGTCACCTCTCATGCAACGAAATAAATAAAACTCGTAATCTCGCGGGAGGGAAATAATTTATTTTTCGAATCGGTACAATTAAGTCGTTCCAATTGTAAAATACATATTTGTGACTGCGAGTAATTTATTGCCGACTGTGGGAGTCTCCATTTGTTGTGCTATCGAGCAAGATTCTTCTGTCTATCGCCATCTCTCGGCAAATAATTCTTGCGAGTTTTTTCAAGTCAGGTTAACCGGACCACGCTTGATTACGGACGACATGTACAAATTTATGTCGCACGCTGCTTTTGCTCAACATTTTCCCTGATATTTGCTTTATCTAAATATCACGCCTCATCACCTCGGCGATAAGTTTCTGTAAAAACAGGATCATTATCGAGCGCTTCGTCTTGTTGAAATTTTGAAACAAGTATCCGTCTGCCCACGACCACGAATAAGAAAAAATTGCTTAAACTGGTCGCTTTAAGCTGGTCTGGAATGAGATGGGGTGGTTTGATTTGTTTAAAAGCTTGTCTTCTTATAATAGGTTTGATTTGGGAGAAAATATGATACTAGGTTGGTAATAATCCGCTTTTACAGTGACATGTGTCACGGGTGATTACCGCCTGCTATATATAGGAGTCTAGTAGAGTTGGCCACTTTATAGTGGTATAATTTGTTGGCTGAGATAATTGCAACAGGAAACTTAATATTATATTAGCAGAAAACTCTATGGTAAATAGGAATAGAGTCATTAAATTCGAATATTTATAGCGGCTGTTATAATAACCATGTAATTATAATATCATTTCACGTTTTATGTAAGGGAGTTTATTTCCTTTTTCCACAATAAATAAGAAATAATGATGGAGAATGTGGAGTAATTTTTGTTCTATTTATTGTGGCACTAATCATGATTAATAATAAATGCTGGCCAGTAAGAGTTTTCAACACATTGTAAAGTTAGAGTTTATGATTATAAGTTGCATTTGACTCCATTATCATAATATCCAGTGCAGAAGTTTAGTCTAGTTTAAATAAAAATGAAACTTGTTACATTAGTAGAACGTAATTTAATTTAAATTCAATTCCCATCTTCACTAGCAGCACAATAAGACAAGTGCAGTTTAAAAGTTCCTGAAGAAAAATTCAAAGTAACAAATAGCCAGCTCAGCTGTGCAGTAAATTTTAAACCCTACAACTGTAACAAAATTAAAAATTCACTTTCAAAAGAATGATCGTTGGATCTTTTGAATATTAATGGAGTTAGAAACTCGCTCGATAAAACTCCCCAAAGACTAGCAAATAACAAAATTAACGAGCATAAGTTTTTGAAATTTGTCATGACCGACAATGGGCAATATTAATTATTCTGAAATTGTTAAGGGGACAAAATTTATTATATTAGCTTTCACTTCATTTATTTATATGCATGGCAATCCCACGCCGATTTTACGCTTTGATAAAAATTCTTATTGTTACGTACCCGTTACTCGTAATATACATTAAATTATTCCGCCGCGCATTCATTACAAATTTGTCTCAATAATTTAAATACAGAATTTAAAAAATTCTCAACGCTCGAATAAAGCCAATAAATAATACATCGATAAAATCACTAGTAATTGGTATTTTAAACGCGTTATTGTGTACAGCTTGAAAACATGTGAGACTTAAACCACCCAAAGTCAAATATGTTAAGTGGTATGTGGGCAGCACAGGTGCTACGAAAGGGTCCGAACAGGGTTTACGATAATTAAACAAAGGCTGCGTTCAAGTAATTGCCGCTATTATTTATTTCTCATTAATTAGTTGCATATTTTATTGAAACAAAAAAGCATTCCTCGCGAAACTTGTAATTTATCGACACAAGTGCGTTTTCGTCGCTCCAAGCATCGATCACTGAAACAATCAATGTCTTAAATCATATCAATAACGCCGGAATATTATAATATAATAATACGCCACCGGTCCGAGCGGCTCTTTTCAGATGCCAGATAGACAGTTATTAACATATGTTTACAAGGGAGATAAAAATATTTATTTCTTTTGACCAGATCATTTTACATAATATGAGCCGTTTTAAATCGTTACACAGATTTCAAAACGTGTTTAACATTTATAGTTTCACTTATATCACGCATGTCCATCAGGACCCTACGTGCGATTTTAAAAAGACATTATGCTAATATTGCTTCAAGAAATAGTTGAGTCTATTAAACAGAGGAATTTTAATTCGATATTTGCACAAGACACGTGCAAGAGAAAACGCACACAAAGAAACCTGGCGCCGCTTTTTCTCTAATCGTGCCAAATTGAGACTTCAAACCTATACGTAGGATGACAATCTAGCATTATAACTGTACGTCTTCATCAATATGCAAGATTATTAATTAGGCGTAATTAGGAAAATTAAGAGACTTGCATGCTACCGGATCAATTAAATCCTCATTAAAATATTCGGCGGTGCAGATATATGTTTGTGTCACTATCGATTTAACCACGCTGTTGTTTTTCCTTTTCTCATCCTTGATAATCCTAAGTCAATTATGCTAATTACCGGACAAAATCCGACATATGTAAATCGAAATGCTAAGGAAAATTCCTCCACTTGATTAAGTTCGATAAAAACACACTCCTTAGATTTCCCCTTTAATTGCCATAATTCGAATCGTCACGCTGGAAAGATATACAGCACAATACGCAATAAATAATAAAACAAAGCGACGTTAGACAATTTGGGATTTTTCGCTGCGTCGGAACGAAAGAAATAATCGGAGCTAGTCAAAGGGTGACGGTCTGTATTTGTCGCGAGTAAATAATGCAAACAGCTTGCTGTAATTTGTTTGGTTGTAATTAAAACGTAATTTACTACTTGAAATTTTGCCCTTGTCCGGCAACTGCACAATCAACATTTGCCTAAATTAACAATAAATCCATCCTAAAGGGAAATTTTGTGAGTGACGGATCGATGCAGTTTTTCACTGCCACTTAAGGATTTAATCACAAGTGGCACTTATTTTAATAGTGTGGAGTACCTCAATTATGGCTGAGAAAGGCGGTGTGTGTGATACCAAATGGCGTTACTGACATGTTTATTTCGAATTCGTTCGCGCCACTTTCAAAAACTACCGGAAAAACTTGTAATAATTAATTAGAAGATTAAAAGTTCTCATGTTAGACTTCAGTGGTTTTATTAGATAATATATTTCAGTTAGCCACGGGTTAAGCCAACGTCAAGTAGTAGGAAACGAATGGCTTGTTTTACCTAAACAACATTACGTTAGAAATAGCTTACATTTAAAGGAAAATACTAGATCCATTAGTCAGGGAGCGTGCGTTAAAAATCGCCCTTTGTCTCCTATCTGTTAACTTTTTTGGACCCTACTCAACCTCCACGATTAACATTAAATTCACCAACAGGTTGGTTCACACAGTACAAATCCATCATTTTGACAAATCACGATTGAGCGATTTCACAGCCTCTTTAATTAATTACACCGTGGGGCCTAAAACATATTCAAGACAAGTAGGCGGCGACCCAAGAGTTAGCCTTGTCACTATTGTAATGTCGCAAATGCATTATTTTATTTTTTCACAAAACAACTCGCAGCTGCGCGAACTGTAAAAAGTAAAAATGACGCGACGATTATTTTAAACATCCCACTTGCGATAGGATTCGCGACAAATTCAGGAAGACGGGGAAATATATTTCATTATTGCCTGACTCGTCTTCGGATGTTTAAGTTTGCGCGAACTAACTTGAATTATTCCATTGAGGCTGTTTGTCTTTTTTGTCCCTGTTTATACATGAGCGTTATTAAAGTGGATAAACAAAAGACGACTTGGATTTAATTGAATGTCATTTATTCGGATAATTTAATAATAATTTAGCGAATATTCAAAAGTACTAATTAATAAATTGCAAAGGGTCCTAATTACCGCTGACTGCTATCGACGGATTAAAACTAATTGGCACATTCGTCAATTATGCACAAATAAAAAATAGGTGCATCAAATAACCTGTTTGCAAGCATAATTTGTTTTGGTAAAATGGAACAGCAATTTTTGAAAGTAATCCACTTTTCACAGCGGCAATTAATTTTTCTAATTTGCATAGCGGGTAAAATCAATGACCGGTTTCTCGCGATTAAGTACCGTCTCAGCCACCGTTTTAAACAATACTGAATAAAAAATGGCACAGAGGTGTGTAACGGTGGCATAAACATCGTTAAGCTTCCAGCTTAGAAGAGATATACACTAAATATTTTAAGACACTTTGCAGATAAGAAATATTTCCCCTCATACCACAGAATGTTTGTGGTAATAAAATAACAAAGTTGGAAAGTTGTTTTTTCCCGGCCTTACCGCCATTAATATATAAGTTTGTGTTAATAAACATGGAATTCTGACTGAATTCTAGTTTCGGTAGCAGCGATTAAAATGAGAAAAAGTGGGAAAGTATTTATTTTATTTAGCCGTGTTTATCTTGACCATCGGCTCTAATGGAAATAGTAGGGGAAACCGGACCCGATCGAGCCGCGGTCGCTCTTCATAGCTATGACAAAATTATTTCGGAAATAGTTAGTCGTTATTTATACCGTGTAGTCCGTGTAGTCGAGTAGTGTTTTTAAATTTTATTAGAGACGAGTAGAATGGATGTAGTGGATTGTAGCATGTAAGACTAATCAGCCTACACTCTGGTTCTGTGTGGGATGCAGTCGAACCGCCCGACCGCTCACTGTCAGACGTTCATTTCAATTTCATGTTGATTTCATCAATAATCATTCTCTCTTATCTTTATTTTCTTAAGTTGTTTTACTTAAACACTCCGAGAGTAAATTATTGGGCTTCCATGTGTTAAAACACACTCGCGTAAATTTCACTTCGATTCGTAGAGTTGTGTCCGAAACGCCGCCTATCGTTGCAATTATTTCGAAGATCATTCAGCCGATAAGCCCGCGATATTCCCCATATTTAACTCCAATTACTCCACTTGGAACAGTAGTGTTGAATTCTCCCATTTAGATGTTTATTTATTGTCACGTTTTACGGCCCCTTTTATTCCCTCATTTACAACGGCAACTTGTCTTGATCCGTTACAATTCTATTTTTATCAGGATACTCCTAATTAATCTTTATAGCGAATTATTTCCCTCTGCGCGTCGTTATTATTAATGCGGGAAGTAATGAATTCACAAATGCAACCATTTTTCTTCGTACACAAAGAACATTGTGTCTGTTCCACACAGATTCCATCATTAATAAAAACATCCAAATGTGACTGAAACACATCTAAGACATTCTCATTTGCGTGTTCGCTTAATATACAACATAAATCCAATCGGCTTAAAAATCACCCCAAAAAATGCTGTTTATGTGCTTAACACGATCAAAAGTATTCTTCAGGCTCAGGTGTCTGGTCGTTGCGAAAGTCGTAATATAGAGACAAGGTCATCTGTGGAGTTTATAATCGCATTTTACCTTGATAGAGACGGCAAAGGCATAAACAGGCATAATTTTGCACTTCACTCGTAGCCCTCAGGTACGAACCGACGCATTGTCTACGCTGCATCTAAAATTGCTGACTTATTTACAAGATTTTACAACTTCACTGTCTTAGCAGCTGTTTTAACAGTCCTTGTAAAATTGACAATATATTTCGAGACGGGCATAAACCTGAACAATGAGCTTTCGAGCAATATAAAAATGTTCCAATGCCCTCATCGTACTCCACACAGACCTTATTTTTCTCTTTCGGAACTAAACCTGTTCCAAGACCCCAATTAATTAAAAATGTATCATTTTTGACCGGATCATAAATTAAAACTGCAACGATTAACTCTTGGAAACTTCACCCCAGATGAATTAATGGACGAATCAAACCAGACACTTGTCTTGGGAATATAAATCTGCCTAGGAAAGAATAGAACGATGATGACTACCGGCACCGTGCGCTCGCCACAGAGTAATAAAACTACCATAAATTTGATCTAAACATTTTATGTTCCCGTATATTGTGTACTAAGTCTCGATGTTTAAAACGCGTAATTAGCAAACAATCGATTAGGGATTTCTCGTGATAAATCAGATACAGAAACGAAGAATCCGTAATGAAATTCTGCATGACAGTGATATGAATCCGGCCGGAGCCGGAAAATCCTTCAATTAATTGGAGTGTGCCAGATATAAATTTCCTTTAGAAATTCGTGTTGATCTGTTATGTAGAGCAGGCAAAGAATGACTGTAGGTGTAACAGGTAAGTCATGTCCGAGTCTTAATATGAGACCGTCACGCCTTTAGTTTCGAATGAAGAAGTCGAGCTTTAAACATTGCCTAATAATGCCGTAACAGCAGTTTACCAGTGATCTGGTCGTGGTACAATGCCTTAATCGAAAAAAATCATTCCAACTAGCACATTTCCAATCCCACACGACCCATAAAGACGTCCCAATAAAATTCCTCTCTGTTTACACAAAAAACAATCGTACGAGTGCACCGCTTTATTAATAATTAATTATGGCTTATGTGGGATCCTGTAGAAAACCGTAAGCTCAAACTTTCTTATGCTACACGACTTATAAATTATTCCCAGCTTGCATGAATATTACAATAGCGCCCACCTTGCTATGCATCAACACAACATTTTCACCAACCACACGACCATATAATATAAGAAAAAACTCGCAAGGCGCGCACTAATTTTATAAATTTATAGAGATGGTTAATTTTTACAAATTAATTCAAATTAGACGCTTGTAACCGCGTGATTTGTGTGCAGGAAACGGCTCCATTTTACACCAGATACAATGCGGAGCCATCTATAATTCCTAATTCTCAGGTGCAAATTGACACATATTACAGTTTATAAGGTGGCACTGTAATTATTTTTGTGAGCTTCTCGCGTTATAAATAAAATACTTTACGAGCGGCTCGAACCGGTCAAACTCCTGGATAATTATAACTATATTGTTGACAAATTCCATTTCGATTTATGGGACGTAACTGGATTAGTGGTTCGATGGCGGATTGAATTTAAATTTTTCGACCAGTTCCCTCCAACATTGACATAAATCTTGGCGTTTATGTGAATCATCCCTGACAAATGAAAACGTCCGACCGTCTTCAACAATACTGTTCGAATTAAATTTATTTACAGCGAGCTCGATACCTAAATTATAACCCAATATAAAGATCTGACACAATTTAAGTGTCCATTTTATAGTTTGTTTAAGCCAGTATATCAAAGTGGCAGTGTTGTAAATTTCCTTTTCTCCAAATGCATAAAAGAAGCCACGATTTTTATAATCACGCCATAAATAAGGAAAAATCGCAACGATTTATCGTGCTAATATTTAGAAGTTTGCTCAAGATGCGTGTAAATAACTTGCGACATGAGCACAACACCGAAAGGCCTGTTACTGTTGCGAGAGTAATAAAGCGGGAGTTTTATCGTGATTGTTTACTAAAATCGAGTTTTGTTCTGTTAATATTTTCGACGTGGATTTTCGAATAAATGTGTCGTTAAGTTTTTATGCCTAACCACTGCCACAAATTAGTTAAGGTAACTGTTATGGTGCCACGCACCTACACGTTTCCTAATTTCTACAACTATTTATAGTGGTGTCTAATTTAGCTCACAATAAATACACCTAGTCAAAAAAACTTGCGAGTATTTAGTATTCACGAATTCATTTCACGGGTGTCCGTTTCCGTTAAAATTCTATTACGGTAACGGTAGTTGGACTTTTCCGTCAATAAATTCCCAACCCAACATAATTGTTGGGTGATGTCCCAGCGGGAAGCTTCAGTATTACAGATATTGAAATGGTGTTTTATCAGGGTCGCGGATGACCTATAAGTGCACCGAATTTGCATTATTATAGTTAATTTATGGAAAGCTACGTTCAGATGTGGCCAAATTTCAAAGCCTAGGAATTACCAGCTACATCCCTTAAAATGAAACATTAAAAGCGAATTTCGTTGAAAATATTGTTATTAAGTAGTACGTGTGGTGCAACAATGAATAATTAGCAGAGTGCGTCATTGTAACTCTCTCGAACAAATGTTTCTTGTAGGAGAACCGGACTAGAAGTGATGAGTTGGATTTAATCGCATGATAAAATAGTAAAGTTTCGAGATGAATCATTTTTAATGTTCGATTAGTATGAGGAATGAAATTTAGTGAAGTAATAAATCGATTTTTGAGCGGTTGTGCTTAAGGGATAACGAATGCCGTAATGAAAAAGTTGGAAGGTTGTAATTAATTGTTTCGGCAATAACAATCAAAGCATGCAAATAAAAATGTAAGTGCTTGCGCGAAAAGGTTATATATTATTTTCGGTGTAGTCCGAGTATACGAGCCTCAATATAAATATCAGTATAGCGGACTACTTTATAAAGATACCTGGAGCGAATTAAAAAGTGTGTGCCGTAATTTACAATATTTTTTCGAAACACGTCGTAAATGGAACTAGCCGGGGACGTAAAATCATACATTTAGCGTTATTTATTGCATCGGTTATGGCCAAATTGTTGGTGAAATAATAAAGATTTCATTGTAATATCAGCTTCATATTTTATAGGTTGTTAATTTTTTTGTTTGTTTGGCTATCCCGAAGGTAAAGGTAAATAAAGCTTGTAATTACCGACAAACGATTAATTATCAATTAAATGATGGCCATAAATAAGGCCCTACATACCTGTTCTAGATGGCGCCACATGTTTTACATATCAAGGTAACTCTATACACGCCGTATTACCCGAATACACCGATAATGCTAAATTAAATCACTCAATTAATATTTAAATAACAACGCTTACACCTGCCGACATTCAGACTTGCAGCATTTGTTAACAAGACCATGTGCTAAAACGTAAAAATCTTATAAACACTGTTTTTCATTATCCGAGCGACAACTTTGAAAAATTGTAATTATCGAGCTTCAAGGATGCAATAAAATATTTTAAATCGTCTCAAATTAAACGTAAAGTTCCCAGTTTTACATAAAATAATTGGATTTCCATTATCAAACTCCATAAATAACCCGATCCAGGTTACTCTATTACATAATAATTGACAACAAAACAACACAACACGTGTGCTACATCTAACGGACAATGTAATCGTTACACTAATTTATGCTTACAATAAACCCAGCTCCAGCTCTAATCAGGACGATGCGAGCGAAAAATCCACATTCAAGCGCCGAAAGCTCCGACACAGCTACTGTATTTAACACAGGAAATTCGTAAAATTTCTATAATCACAGCGGGCTCAAATTTATAGCAACATTTTCTAATACTCCCTAGCGCGATAATATGCCTGTCACATAAACGTAAGATACTGAATTGAGCCCAGGAGCCGATCATGTTACACTCTTTTACAATACACTTTTTCACCTTTGCTGTAACCTTTCCCACACGAGCATATTTTCAAAAATTTCATTCGGCGCCTCTCTCACTGCGACATTTAACTTTGGGCAAATTTCAGATTAAAAACCACCGTTTCTAACAATCGTCCCACGCCATCAAAATTTCAATACAATTTTGGCGAGATGATGCAATGGCGCTTTGTTTACTTATTTTCGTATAGAACCATGGCGCTTGAATAGTGTTATTGTTTCAAAGACCACCTGAAAGCTGTGTGGTGGCCTGCACTCAATTTTTCGAGTGGTAAATTGCAAAATAATGAGATGAAAATACGTTTTCGTATCTCATCGACGCTTTATAATTTATTAGGTGTTGGTATTTTATTAAAAATGAGCAAGCGCAAATTGAGTGTCACAAAATGTCTAAAACAACATTTTTGTCTTCTGGCGATACGAAAAGGTCAGAGACTGGCTGCAACGGTTGCCGCCAAAGTTCAGCCTCAGGAAGTAAAAATGCAAATTTTACAACTCCATGTGAGGAGCAATTTTATTATTTTTCCCGTAATTACTCGACCCAAAATCGGCCCGCCCACAAAAATTCGCGATTTTTAAATGACAACACGACAAGAATTAATTGCACCTCTAAGCGTAATTATATGGCACAAGCACTTACAGTGACTGGTAATTTCATTAAGTGCATATAAAACACAAGTCAATTACGGCGTTTCTGTAGGTTTTGTTGCGCTCCACGTTGCGAAAAACCTGATAATTAGACTAAGTGTCACAATAACACCACAGAAGGGCGCATAATGAAATCAATTTAATCCATTTTGACGGAGCCTCATCGGGGGGCGACCGCTGCGATTATTTATTGCTAAAATCTGGCCAGGATTTATATTTTTCCTAACAATTGCCATAAATCTGGACGTAGCGTGCGAGAATGAAACACGATTTAAACTAGGATTGCGCCGAGCGCAAGCTCGGCTTAACTCCTTTAAACTGTGCTAAACGCCAGGTACAGGTACTTAAATAACATAAAAATGTTTGGATTTTAAGGGGCAAAAGCCACACTTAATCGATGAAATTGATTGAATTTTTGTGTGGATTTGGTGTTGTGGTGATTCTGGGATTTTCCCGCGTCACTTACCTTTAGTGGCGGCGGTAACCCTGTCAAGATTGGTTAAAGTAACTGGTACGGGGTTAATAGTGAGTTGCACATCCGCGTCGAGCTTTTGCGGTTTTCGTCCAATAAAGATCGCCGTGTACCTATATCTTAAAACTTGTCGACACTTAACTCCTTCGCCGTCATATAATGTTTTGAGCACTCTCACTTCCTGATTGTCGCTGAGGCCGGCGTTGTTTTTGAAATAGCGCCTGACATAAACGCTGAAGACAATAGTGCGGTTGTCGAGGAATCGTATGTCACTCGTCACTTTCCCCGTGAAGACGAAATTGGCGAGATCGATCTGTTTTTGGAGTTTATCCTCGCTCTTAATTATATGCTCGTCGTATTTGCATCGGGGCAGGAAGACGGGGTGCGCTGAAATTTGGCGGCGTGCCAGCGCCGAGGCATGGCTGTGCAGCCAGAGGGTGGCGAGGAGGAACAGTCGCAGGATTGTGGCACGTGGCCTACACCCTTTCAGTGCCATGGCAAGAAACACGCACGACTAAAGACGCGGCATGACTGGCTCAACACTCTACCACGCACGGTACCGCTCCTTCCTTCAGCTAGCTTAGCACTAACATCTTAAAAGATTTCCTATCATAGCTGGACCCCATTGCTCATACCCACAGCCCACACATTCAAATTAGACTTTAATTAACCGGTTAATGTTTACACGATCTTTACTTCAATAACAAACCTTATACAGATACTCAGCCCTCGGACACTTTTACCTCATTTACCGAACTTAAGACTTCAAACAAATCATCATGCCATAATTACGCTATTTAGACCGAAAACACACTACCATAACTCTTCGCCTCTTCACACTTCACCCACAAACACACACCTAGTCATCCGATCGTTTAAATCTCATAAAATCTTTCATTACTTGTACCAGATCACTTGAATATTTCAAAAACAGGACGCCATAAAATCGCAATTTTAACCCCACTCGCGCCATCACATAAAAGGCATAAAACACAAATTAAAAACCTCACCAGACAATCTTGCAAAACTAACCGGTGCAAGAGAAAAATATAAAATTTGAAATCTCTTAGACAATACTTATTTATGTATCATGGTAAAGTGAGAGCAAGTTGTCATTTGCGAGAACGTTAATTTCTCGACCCACATACATAAAGGATTTAAGGATTTTGTTTTATGCTGGCCTCCAAAAACCATTAAAGCATACAAGATTTAAAAGAATATGAGTTAAATTCTATGTAATAAAAGTAAAAGGTGCCTAAGCAAGTTGTAATTTGTAATATGCACACTCTTTCATAATATAAAATTGTAAATGTAAACGTTTTGTAACTATTAGAAAATTGAATGAATGACATTTTTTATTTTTGTATTCTTAAAGATTCTACTGAGAAAAAAGTGGCTAGAACCTCCTTATGTCGATTTTAAAAAATAGTAAAATAGTCGATCACCTGTAGATCGCACGAACGTTTAAAATATGCTTGGCATGGAAGGATAATAGCTCCGGGCATCACACATCCACCAAGATTAAAAAGCTCGACGATAAATAGTTTTCGAGTGCTTTTTTACAATAATTCTACAGTGTAGACCTGGCAGTCATTACAGTTTATATTTTTTTCGCTAAAATTTCCTGAGTAATAACACTTACCTTCAAAGAGGTGAAAAAAAAATTATTTTAAACACACTCCAGTAAATTTTTATGGACTTCTACATGTCTTAACAACCCACAAAAGTTGTTAAAAGTCCACAAAAAGTCCATATGTTTGATTTTTTGATGTTTGATTTTTTCAATTTTCGTCGCAGTTTTTGTCGGTTTTGGGTACCCGGAACATTTCTCGAGCAATAGCTCCGGAACTATTAAAGATAACCCCATGAAGTGTATTATCGTTGGAAAGCTCTTTAAATTATCTATTTTTTTCAAAAAAGATTATTGTTCTCCGACTAATAGTTTTCGAGCAAACTGCTGCTAAATGCAATAATTGGTAAAATTTTTAAAAATTCATAACTAAAAAACTATTGAGAATTTGGCAATTTTCTTGATGCCAATCGATTCCCCGGATCATTTTGCATAGGTATGGATCAAAACAGTTCCACTTTTTAGAATAGTTTAGCCGTAAATGATAAAATAAAAAAAATTAAAAAAAAGTTAACACCCCCCCCTTAGAAATCGGTCAATTTTAAAGTGTCTTAAAATCAAATAAAACCGATTCTATCTTATAGATTTTGATGTGCTCTTTCCGATCTAAAAAAGCGTTTTCTCCTAGCTCTTTTAGTTTGGCCGTAATCGGCGTTTGAAAATTGAAAATTTTTTTGCGAGATATCGCTTTGAGTCCTATGCCATTTTGTAGAGTTTTTTATTCCGGTTATTCTCTATTTTTCCGTTTCTCGATAACTCTAATAGTTTCGCCGTAATTAGCGATTGAAAATTGAAAAAAAGTGAAAATGGAAACCTTTTTTTGCGTTTTTCTCGGAAACTGTAAGACTTAGAGCAACGAACAAAATACCATCTGATAGCGCTTAATTTTCTCTATTTTTTCGATTAAACCCGGAGCCGCTCCGGGCAACGGTTCCGGCTACAGAGGCGATCAAAGTTTTTCACTAAAAAAATTCATAAAAAAAAAACTAAAAGTCGTAGAGCATTGCGGTTTGTTCGATTGAATTCTACGGCTCATTTTACATATTATATCGATTTTTCACAAGAATTAAAAATTTAAAAATTTTTGCCTAAATTTAGGGTAGCCATTTGTCATAGTGAAAAATTTTATTCAATAAAAAAATTCATAACTCGAAAACTAAAAGTCGTAGAGCAGTGCGGTTTGTTCTATTGGATTCAGCGGCTTTTTTTCTTTATTATACTAATTTTTCACGCAATTTAAAATTTTCATTTTTTTTGCTCAAATTTCCTGAGTAATACACACTTACCTTCAAAAAGATGAAAAAAAATTTTTTTTTTAAACTTACTCCAGTAAATTTTTATGGACTTCTACATGTCTTAACAACCCACAAAAGTTGTTAAAAGTCCACAAAAAGTCCATATGTTCAATTTTTTGATGTTTGATTTTTTCAATTTTCGTCGCAGTTTTTGTCGGTTTTGGGTACCCGGAACATTTCTCGAGCAATAGCTCCGGAACTATTAGAGGTAACCCCATGAAGTGTATTATCGTTGGAAAGCTCTTTAAATTATCTATTTTTTTCAAAAAAGATTATTGTTCTCCGACTAATAGTTCTCGAGCAAATTGCTGCTAAATCCAAAAATTGGTAAAATTTTAAAAAATTCATAACTAAAAAACTATTGGGAATTTGGCAATTTTCTCGATGCCAATCGATTCCCCGGATCATTTTGCATAGGTATGGATCAAAACAGTTCCACTTTTTACAATAGTTTAGCCGTAAATGAGAAAATAAAAAGAATTAAAAAAAAGTTAACACCCCCCCCTTAAAATCGGTCAATTTTTAAAGTGTCTCAAAATCAACTGAAACCTATTCTATCTTATAGATTTTGATGTGCTCTTTACGATCGAACAAACCGTTTTCTTCTAGCTCTTTTAGTTTGGCCGTAATCGGCGTTTGAAAATTGAAAAATTTTTTGGGAGATATCGCCTTGAGTCCTATGCCATTTTGTAGAGTTTTTTATTCCGGTTGTCCTCCATTTTTCCGTTTCTCGATAACTCTAATAGTTTCGCCGTAATTAGCGATTGAAAATTGAAAAAAAGTGAAAATGGAAACCTTTTTTTGCGTTTTTCTCGGAAACTGTAAGACTTAGAGCAACGAACAAAATACCATCTGATAGCGCTTAATTTTCTCTATTTTTTCGATTAAACCCGGAGCCGCTCCGGGCAACGGTTCCGGCTACAGAGGCGATCAAAGTTTTTCACTAAAAAAATTCATAAAAAAAAAAATAAAAGTCGTAGAGTATTGCGGTTTGTTCGATTGAATTCTACGGCTTATTTTACATATTATATCGATTTTTCACAAGAATTAAAAATTTAAAAATTTTTGCCTAAATTTAGGGTAGCCATTTGTCATAGTGAAAAATTTTATTCAATAAAAAAATTCATAACTCGAAAACTAAAAGTCGTAGAGCAGTGCGGTTTGTTCTATTGGATTCAGCGGCTTTTTTTCTTTATTATACTAATTTTTCACGCAATTTAAAATTTTCATTTTTTTTGCTCAAATTTCCTGAGTAATACACACTTACCTTCAAAAAGATGAAAAAAAAAATTTTTTTTTAAACTTACTCCAGTAAATTTTTATGGACTTCTACATGTCTTAACAACCCACAAAAGTTGTTAAAAGTCCACAAAAAGTCCATATGTTCAATTTTTTGATGTTTGATTTTTTCAATTTTCGTCGCAGTTTTTGTCGGTTTTGGGTACCCGGAACATTTCTCGAGCAATAGCTCCGGAACTATTAGAGGTAACCCCATGAAGTGTATTATCGTTGGAAAGCTCTTTAAATTATCTATTTTTTTCAAAAAAGATTATTGTTCTCCGACTAATAGTTCTCGAGCAAATTGCTGCTAAATCCAAAAATTGGTAAAATTTTAAAAAATTCATAACTAAAAAACTATTGGGAATTTGGCAATTTTCTCGATGCCAATCGATTCCCCGGATCATTTTGCATAGGTATGGATCAAAACAGTTCCACTTTTTACAATAGTTTAGCCGTAAATGAGAAAATAAAAAAAATTAAAAAAAAGTTAACACCCCCCCCTTAAAATCGGTCAATTTTTAAAGTGTCTCAAAATCAAATGAAACCTATTCTATCTCATAGATTTTGATGTGCTCTTTACGATCGAACAAACCGTTTTCTTCTAGCTCTTTTAGTTTGGCCGTAATCGGCGTTTGAAAATTGAAAAATTTTTTGGGAGATATCGCCTTGAGTCCTATGCCATTTTGTAGAGTTTTTTATTCCGGTTGTCCTCCATTTTTCCGTTTCTCGATAACTCTAATAGTTTCGCCGTAATTAGCGATTGAAAATTGAAAAAAAGTGAAAATGGAAACCTTTTTTTGCGTTTTTCTCGGAAACTGTAAGACTTAGAGCAACGAACAAAATACCATCTGATAGCGCTTAATTTTCTCTATTTTTTCGATTAAACCCGGAGCCGCTCCGGGCAACGGTTCCGGCTACAGAGGCGATCAAAGTTTTTCACTAAAAAAATTTATAAAAAAAAAACCAAAAGTCGTAGAGCATTGCGGTTTGTTCGATTGAATTCTACGGCTCATTTTACATGTTATATCGATTTTTCACAAGAATTAAAAATTTAAAAATTTTTGCCTAAATTTAGGGTAGCCATTTGTCATAGTGAAAAATTTTATTCAATAAAAAAATTCATAACTCGAAAACTAAAAGTCGTAGAGCAGTGCGGTTTGTTCTATTGGATTCAGCGGCTTTTTTTCTTTATTATACTAATTTTTCACGCAATTTAAAATTTTCATTTTTTTTGCTCAAATTTCCTGAGTAATACACACTTACCTTCAAAAAGATGAAAAAAAAAATTTTTTTTAAACTTACTCCAGTAAATTTTTATGGACTTCTACATGTCTTAACAACCCACAAAAGTTGTTAAAAGTCCACAAAAAGTCCATATGTTCAATTTTTTGATGTTTGATTTTTTCAATTTTCGTCGCAGTTTTTGTCGGTTTTGGGTACCCGGAACATTTCTCGAGCAATAGCTCCGGAACTATTAGAGGTAACCCCATGAAGTGTATTATCGTTGGAAAGCTCTTTAAATTATCTATTTTTTTCAAAAAAGATTATTGTTCTCCGACTAATAGTTCTCGAGCAAATTGCTGCTAAATCCAAAAATTGGTAAAATTTTAAAAAATTCATAACTAAAAAACTATTGGGAATTTGGCAATTTTCTCGATGCCAATCGATTCCCCGGATCATTTTGCATAGGTATGGATCAAAACAGTTCCACTTTTTACAATAGTTTAGCCGTAAATGAGAAAATAAAAAAAATTAAAAAAAAGTTAACACCCCCCCCTTAAAATCGGTCAATTTTTAAAGTGTCTCAAAATCAACTGAAACCTATTCTATCTTATAGATTTTGATGTGCTCTTTACGATCGAACAAACCGTTTTCTTCTAGCTCTTTTAGTTTGGCCGTAATCGGCGTTTGAAAATTGAAAAATTTTTTGGGAGATATCGCCTTGAGTCCTATGCCATTTTGTAGAGTTTTTTATTCCGGTTGTCCTCCATTTTTCCGTTTCTCGATAACTCTAATAGTTTCGCCGTAATTAGCGATTGAAAATTGAAAAAAAGTGAAAATGGAAACCTTTTTTTGCGTTTTTCTCGGAAACTGTAAGACTTAGAGCAACGAACAAAATACCATCTGATAGCGCTTAATTTTCTCTATTTTTTCGATTAAACCCGGAGCCGCTCCGGGCAACGGTTCCGGCTACAGAGGCGATCAAAGTTTTTCACTAAAAAAATTCATAAAAAAAAAATAAAAGTCGTAGAGTATTGCGGTTTGTTCGATTGAATTCTACGGCTTATTTTACATATTATATCGATTTTTCACAAGAATTAAAAATTTAAAAATTTTTGCCTAAATTTAGGGTAGCCATTTGTCATAGTGAAAAATTTTATTCAATAAAAAAATTCATAACTCGAAAACTAAAAGTCGTAGAGCAGTGCGGTTTGTTCTATTGGATTCAGCGGCTTTTTTTCTTTATTATACTAATTTTTCACGCAATTTAAAATTTTTATTTTTTTTGCTCAAATTTCCTGAGTAATACACACTTACCTTCAAAAAGATGAAAAAAAAATTTTTTTTTAAACTTACTCCAGTAAATTTTTATGGACTTCTACATGTCTTAACAACCCACAAAAGTTGTTAAAAGTCCACAAAAAGTCCATATGTTCAATTTTTTGATGTTTGATTTTTTCAATTTTCGTCGCAGTTTTTGTCGGTTTTGGGTACCCGGAACATTTCTCGAGCAATAGCTCCGGAACTATTAGAGGTAACCCCATGAAGTGTATTATCGTTGGAAAGCTCTTTAAATTATCTATTTTTTTTTTAAAAGATTATTGTTTTCCGACTAATAGTTTTCGAGCAAGCTGCTGCTAAACGCAAAAATTGGTAAAATTTTAAAAAATTCATAACTAAAAAACTATTGGGAATTTGGCAATTTTCTTGACGCCAATCGATTCCCCGGATCATTTTGCATAGGTATAGATCAAAATAGTTCCACTTTTTAGACTAGTTTAACCGTAAATGATAAAATAAAATAAAAATAATAAAAAGTAGTTATAAAGGGGGGGGTGCCCTTAGAAATCGGTCAATTTTAAAGTGTCTCAAAATCAAATAAAACCGATTCTATTTTATAGATTTTGATGTGCTCTTTCCGATCTAAAAAAGCGTTTTCTCCTAGCTCTTTTAGTTTGGCCGTAATCGGCGTTTGAAAATTGAAAAATTTTTTGCGAGATATCGCCTTGAGTCCTATGCCATTTTGTAGAGTTTTTTATTCCGGTTATCCTCCATTTTTCCGTTTCTCGATAACTCTAATAGTTTCTACATGTCCGCGAGACAAAATTTCGTTCTTTGCACAACCACTTTTTAGTCTGTCCTTTACAAGACGTAGTTACGTTTATATTATTATATAAAGTTTTATATAATATTATGTAATTAGGAAATTTTGTGTCCGTTGTGAAGAAGTGCCCGTTTTTCGGACGTTAAGATTTCACTGTAATAATAATACTTCAGAAATCCGATTCGTTTAGTCCTATTTTGAATGCTTAATCCGGCCTTAACTCACCTTGCATATTCTACTTTTTTGAAATATTCCTATTTTTACAAACATGACAAGATAATGCAATGATCTTCCATTCCATGAAGCTTTTGTGTTAATTAAACGCGATTTATTTTCACGCACATGTAGCGCTGAGTTGATGACGGTACTCTTGAATGTCTGAATAATTAAAAAATCTTATTAGATTATTACATCATATTGTAATACATAAATATAATTGAACAAACAGAGATTACACAAATATTGTTTTAGTGGCTGATACAAATTAGAATAAGTGATTTCATTAATTTAAACAGTCGTAAAACAGAACATTGTTAGTTTCACCGGCCGGAATTTCGATAATATTAATTGAATTCAGTGATTGTAGCTATCAATGTAATAAATCACGTGGAGCTGATAGGATCCTTTTGTTGGCCAATAAAAGAAAATAAATGAAAAGTGAGCTGATTTCATGTTTGTCAAGGGAAATTTTTCTCATCCATGTATGGAAGAAAATTACTAAAGCGATCACGAAATCAACTAAGAGCACCAGAATCAACACTGCGGCAAATTATAGTCATAATGTAATAGCTTAATAAAAGCCACAACCGAAGACCTGTAATTTGAATATTAGGCATTTTTAATGATTGTTGTAATTATCTCCAAAAGGTGAGTAAATTTTCGACGCGGTTTCGGATGGGGCGGCATCCGCTGCATAACACACCGAAGAATAAGCATTAGTTTATTGACAGGTTGTTACAAATTGTACATTACCGTGTTTGACATGCTATTTATCTGCTTACATGCAGGACCATATGTAGCAAGTTGCGCTACCGGGGCGCACAGTTCAGAGTTCATGTATATTTACATAATACCCATAATTCATCTATTATTTTATATAATACGATACACAACATGATTAATGCCATTACACTAGTGCACCAGTCGAGACATATTTATATTTGAACGATCTCTAAATCATCACCAACAAATTTCATCGATTTCGACCCACACGCATTTTTTCCAAAGAATTCCGCAGAGGTCCACTTTAAATCCTCTTCTATTTATTAACCATACATGTACCTGGAATTTTACGATTAGATGACCCACACAAATATGTTATTGTACATGGACGTCAAATAAATAAGGAAGCTAATAACTTGCGGCTTCCTTATTCGTTGAATTCGATGCAACAAAGTGGTCGAAATGCCGCATAAATATTATTGTAGAAACTTCGTGTGGCATTTCCGGTCATTTTCCCACTTTTGTCTTGCTTGAAATTAAATCTGTATCTGTGAGGTGTGGTCAGTTGCCAAAATAATAGCAAGCAGTTCCGACTTCAATTAAATTGGTTGCGGGTTTAGTGCGACCAAATAGACTAACTACGTGTTACACATTAAATTAATAGATGTTAACAAGCGTTTTATAGTTTAATAATTCAGCGCAAATTACAGTAGTAAATATTTCAAAGGGCCTAAACAGGTAAATCATTGTCAAGTATTCTATGACGTAATTTAGTAAATTATGTACAATTATGCAACCTCGGCCATACTGAATCCTCTGTTATGGTACAAATGTTAGCGGCAAATTAACGAGAACCGCATTAACTATTTTAATTAAATATTTAGCCGGCTCTGTAACGCTATGGTCGAATTTTTAACACACACAAAGCGCACCCAACCCTCTTCCAACCTTTCAAATAACCAAGAACCGAAGTGGTAGACTGTGTTTACTTTTGAACTTCGGTCATGACTTGGCAACTTCTTTTATATCCCTCTTGTAGGATTCACACAATATCTCTATCAGAGGAGGGCTTGATGGTCGTGGGCGTCTCAAATTAAGCAATTAAACTTGACGATTTCCAAATAATTCCTAAACCAATTAATTCGAAATTTCTGTGTTTTCGTAGAGGATTTGTCAGACAATGCCCTACCATTTCGTTATTAAATTTAATTCATAGTAGTAGTTTGCAGACATACAATAGCACTGTACTTACACGTCATACCTTCCTCTAATTGAATAAATTACCACACAATACATACAATCTCGGCGGTGAGTTTTCAGGTGCTAGATCAATAAAGATTCAAGTGCCAATTTCGACTGTCAAGTGAATTGTTAGAAAAATTTATTTTGTGTGTTTTTATCGCTCTGTAGTGTCGAATAAAAATTAAAATTACTGGTGACGGGGTAACGGCGCAATAAATTTTTCCCTGTAATGAGCGTGATCACACCATTTTAAGCAGTAATGTTAATAGGTATTGAATTAAAGGGTTTCTGACTAATTTAGAAGCAATAAACTGCAGCTTTTAGAGCTTTAGTATTATTAGCTCTAGCTTTTAATTAATCGATTATAATTATACGGTTCAAGTGATAATTCGGTTTCATTACAAAGTACTTATCGATTTTAATAAACTTTGTATAAAAATTTCATTCGTGCCATAAAGCGCTAGGAAATAAGTACGTTAGCAGTGGTATCATTGCTGTAATTACCTTTCAAGCGTAGTGCGCGTATCCTTGCTCAAAGCAGCTCCTTCGTCCTGTCTAATCAACTATTGGAAGCGGAGTTTTACTGTTCTATTAGCATTTATCGATTAGTCACGGTTGATTTAAGCGCAAACTTAACTGATTTAATTCGACCATTGAAAGTCGACTATTTTGATTTTCTCTGAGCAGAAGTTTACAGTAAACGAACACGAATTTGTCACAGGTAATCGTACTGAATACAAATTATAGATTTCTCAAGATGAAAAATGAGGATCGGATGGAACAAGTCGTATTGGAGTCATTACCTTGTCCGGGTTTTTCATTGCGCGTACCCAACAACTATTAATCTTACTCAATTAGTATTAATCGATATAAAAAGTAATGATATGTCTACAGTCCACTTTCGTGTGGCAACGAAGCTCAAACGCTTCTTCTGTAATTGATTGATACATTAGGAGTTTTTCAGGGAGGGACGATATTAAATTTTTAAGATTAGCTGTAAAAGCGCCTGTTGATACGTGTTATAGCCATCCACTTGTCAAAACTGTCCATAATAATATATCTTGTTTTAATTGCACTATAAAAATAATCTAAAAGCATAATTGTGGAACGCTTTCGAGTAAAAATTGACCGGCTCATCCTCGGATACGTGTGACAAGAACTTGGTGGTGATCCTATTTGTCAGTGCTGACTTGTGTGGGCATTATAGTACGTGTTTACAAAGCCCTGTTCATGAATATCGAATGTTAAGGTGTGATCTTTCAAACTACCAACTTTACTATATTTGGAATTATTACAAGTACCCGTCCAATACACTTAATTGGCGTCCCCAAAACCATCCCAGGAATCTCCCAACAATGGCCCACTCATTGGACTTTTTCGGATAATTCAATCTCAAGATGAAAATACTCAATCAATTTTAATAAAGCGGAAACATGTTCTGAACTCAACTCGCACAGATTGCATCCTGATAAATCGTCACACTTTTGATTCAGCAAACTTAATTAATGATAATTACATTAATTACGGTTTATACCAGAATACGACGCGCCATTTTCTAATTGCATGACATATTACTTCATTTAATGCGTTATCTCCCACTTAAAAAAATCGCAACGCGAAATCATGTTCATTATTTATCATTACAAACATTAACACCGCATTAACATATAATAAAATAACAATTTAAACTTCTCCGAGGCGTAATTGCCTTTTATTTATTGCTACATGCACACGCATTGATTGACATCGAGGAAATTCACCTCTCGATTGGAACCTCTTTTTCAGTATTTCCAAACAACTAATAACTACATTGCACGCAAAATATTTCAATAAATTCCATTATTCGGATTGTAATAACGCCGGAGTTATGTTATTGTTTGATTCTTCAAAACGCAGAGTTATAAACTCTTGTTTTACTTTTATGTATGGCATTATATACCCATAAATACACGCATTAAGCCTTAAACAGTACACGTACGATAATAAATATTAATATCATTAATAAAACCCAACAAAATAATATTTACGCGAAAATAGCTGTGCTAAACAACTGAAATAAAATACAATTTAAAACAAATTACCATTAATTATTATTGAACAAGTCCCATAGTTTGTACACATCAAAGCTGGGCGGGCAAAATTTATTTTAATAAAAACGGGCGGTGATTTAGGGCGCTAATATCGTATGAATAAATTCTAGTCCCCTTTTTGAGGAAAGGTCCGAACGCACATATTTGACTGTCTTGGAACTGTTTGAGAGCGTAAAATTTATAGCAGTGTCAATACGCTCCATTGTCCGAATTTTATAGTGTATGTTTAGTTGTTTTAGTGCAACATTTGGTAAATCTGCGAATGCCGAACTTCCTTTTCGATGAGGCTAGGCACAAATTGGTAAATACTTCCACCCATGTTTGTTTTACCTATAAAGTGAGAGTCGTGGGAATTCCGCATGTAAACCGAAATATAATGTAAATCACGCTGATGTATATGGCACTCTAACTAGCTTCTGTTTGAAAAGCGTTATTTACACTTGGGAAGAATTGTTATTTCAGTTATTACTCAACGCAATTAGAAAATCGCCGCTGCTACTGCAGTTACTTCGTCAAATATTCGCGCAAAAATCGAAGCTCGAACAGAGAAATCTATTTAATTGTGCAAGGAATATTTATGGAACAAGTCGTAAGCTCTAGCGTGCATTGTATACTGTTATTACGATGACATTTATGAGTTACTTAGCCTGCGAATTACGTACTAATGCCACTCAAAAATGTGCATTTTTGCGGCAAGAGTGGCGCTTGCAGGACTAGGAGGAAAAAATAATTTGGCATATTTTTGCAGCGCTACGCCCCCTGTAGAGTGGGTTATTAGTACGATCGGTCCCGTGTGTCTCTCGGAATGGTCATACATCTCGTGTAAAAATATTCAGCGGTGTCTTTGAAGCACAATTTTATGAATTTTTGTAGGCAGGTTATAATTAGAATTGTGCAATGGTAAGTGAACATTTTTCAAAAGTTGCGCAACAGTTTGACAGGAAGGAGGGATGTGGACTGTGGTGTGTAATGAAGTTGTTGAAAATATTAATGAAAGTAGGAGCTACTGTTAGCGGCCCCTCCTTCTCGAACCGATCGTTAAGTTAAATGCCTATAAACATTAGTTCGACGCAATTAAGATGATTTCTGATGCAAGGCGTACCATGTATTATCCAAGGTTCGAAGTACAATAGTAATAGTAAAAAGCTCTTCGGGATAATCGAGGGAGTAGAAGTTGGTGGTTGCGGTGGGCGTGTCTTGGTCAGTGATGTTGTATTTGTGGTTGATTGTGACAATAGAACGGGTTCAAAACGGTGGTTATTTATTCGCTTTATAGAAATGAATTACGCCGGCAGCATTAGATTCATGAACTTGATTCATAAATTATATTAGAACTTTACAAATGTGTGATGTCACACAATCATAAATTCAGGCTTTGTAATCGTCAGGTCTCGTTAGCGAGAGAATTGCCACAATATTGAATTGTGTATGACTTGAGTTACAATAACCGATCAAGTGGGTGCACGAAATCAGTGGTCTTCCGAACCACTCCTGTAATTAATTACGGCCGACAGCTTCACGAATGGCAACCACAGACGTCTTAAATATTAGAACGAGTGGGATTCCTTTTGTGTTGAATCAATCATCGGTAATAGGCAGTGTGTGCAACCTGTTATTATGTCCTCACAACTGTGGCCGTAAACGAACAATGTAATTGACAGCGAAAAAGCGGCTATTACTTGTATTCCAATACATGCGAAAGCTCTATTCAACCGTTGTAAAGTATTACCGCTAACCAGCACTATCAATACGATTTACTACAATTCAAATTTCAATCACAATGACCAAATTACTGCCACTTTGTTGACTCTGGCATGATTCCCATGGCCATTTCCCGACTTCTTCGAATTTATTTTCATGTGTAATTTACTCACTTCATAACGTACTGCTTTCCAACCTGCCCACACTGCTACAAATCATCGAGGAGCAGGGAGAAGCCGTGTCGGCGGCTCCAAACACCAGAAACAAGAAAGTGCAACATACAACGGATATACACAAACGAGACATTTTGCACGGGAAATATTTTAGAATTTTGATCATAACGTGGGCGGTAAGTCCGGAATAACGACCTCGTGAAGCAACAGACAATCCAGAGTGGTGAAACCATGCTCGCACCGTTTCCACTTATACAGGATTATCCTTTTGTGCGCGAAAATCACAATTTGAATGCGATTGAAGTGCGATTTTTTCGCATTCGAAAGGAGAGTGTTGCGGTGATTCTGTGAAGTTGGAGCCGTCCCTGAGTCCGACATTGGTACGACGTGTGTAGTCGAGCGTTTCCCCTGTCGTCTCAGTTGTAGTAAAGCCTTAGGTGAAGCAATAATTTCCCAATCGAAGTGGATCCGCGATCGATCCTGGGACCAAATTGATCGGTCATACCGCTTATTTACAACGCAAACTACCCTTTTGCCATCACTTGAGAAAATCGGTGCCTTAGAAGCGTCGATACGAAACCAACAAATCACATGTGGATATGGCGGGCGCCATGACAAAGAACTTCTAAACAAAGACAGGAACACGTAGGAGTCAGAAGTGCATATTTTATTACTTATTGGCAGGATAGCGGAGTGTGGTTCGCTCGATCGAAAAACTAAAGCCTTTCTGACACGTGAACGGTGATACACAAACAAATGCTGTTTTTAATCACATTTATTTATTCATGCACTTGAATTATCCTAAGCAAACAGCGCTGTATCAGAACCGTGTCTTACTCGATTCTGGTACCCCAAAGGAAATATTATTGATCACGTATCAATTTCATACTGTACACACATTATGTTATATTAGCTCAGTATACAACCAACAACTATTCAAACATTCGACTGCGAACTCCCAACGATCAAAACATTGCCATTTCGGAGCCAAAAACTAAAACGACATAACGAAAACAAGAAACTTGCTATAATATTCATAACGGAACCGAATGTCCAGACACAAACTGGGCAAAAACTGTTACTCAAACTTTCACAAGGAAAATTACATTCGCGTCCCGTCAAAAATGTGCATAAACTGAATATGTGAAATCGCTGCATTATTTATACAACTTATCTAAACATTTTGATTTTATCTCCATAACTATAACCACAAAACGCAGTTTTGTTGTGTACTGATGCTATTTAGATTATTTCCACTACTGTACGTTAAATCAACACTTCATTCAGAAACGAATTTGTTGATTAAAATCAATAATTAATCATTCAGCCAAATAAAACAACAATACAGAAGGCTAAATCCCCATTTTCATCCGACTTCCATCTAGAATTTTGTTGATACATCAGAGGAATGATTTGCGTTATACACCAAACCTGCTTATTCAAAATTCCTCCTCTATTCCAATGATTATCTCTTTGACCAATTTGTTCAAATTTACAGTAAACATTTATTGGATACAAGAAATTCGACGTCTTCTAAAAGGATTCAGTTCAAGGACGATCGCTTTAAAAAACCACTGGACCGTTAAAAAGAATCGACGACAGTTTTCTGGTTTGCACGAAATTTTCGACGTAATAAAAGTCGTTACTGTCTTATTAAAGACTTTGTATCGATTGTCGTTTAATTCCTCTTTGTTTCGGCCGTTTCAAATCACTCTCTATATTGAAGCGATTTAATGGGGACAACGGCCCAAAGTAAAATTTTAAAGAAAAGTGGATAATTGACGTCGGCACAGTGCATTCAGTGTGTATCGTCGTTCCTTTTGCGGAGATATTTGATTTTGAAACAAAACTGTGAAGACACATGTCTAATTAGTGATGGCAAAACCTCTTCATGTTTGTCTTAGTGTTTGTTTAGAACCAACTGCAAAGTACATTTAAAAGCTTTTTGCCTAAAAACAATGATAATGGGTAGAAGTTCCAGGTACATGCAAGTGCACAAACACGAAATAATTTCGTTTTGGCCGAATAACATTTCTCGACTGCATTTCACAATCAGAAGCAACGTTAAGTAAATTGACCCAATTAGGACGGAAAAAATGAGAGCGAAGTTGCATTAAATCACGAATAATATTAATAATTAGTATAGCAAAACGTGCTCATTTTGTTGTTGTCACAACGCGATAGACAAATGTTTTGACAAAATGTTTGCTGATTGAATTATGGCGAAACAAGTAAAAATGATATGAAGTTTTGCGTTGTTGTAAACGAGTTATTTAGCGGCAGATTGCCTAAATGGCGAATGCAATCAAAATTACTTCATTCGAGACTATGGAAACGTTTAGCAACAATTAACCACCCAATTGAAATTTGTTTTGGCAGTGCTGAGTTAATTCATTTAAGTGTCTCTGGTTCATAACTGCACTGCTGCAACTAACTGGCAGAATTATTTTCAAACCGGTAAGATATTTGTTAAAATGTCACCGAATGAACGATTATATTACGGACATAGATCGGTCAGCTATTATCACCTGTTCGACTCCGCATGGCGCCTTTTCAGCCCACACAGTCTTTCTCTCGCAAGCTATTTTACAACTGCTCTCACATTTAACTTTTCATAATTGGATGTTATAAGCGACTTAACATTCCTAATTAAGATACGAGAGAAATTCCCACTATGCAAAAATCCGGAAATGCTGAGTTTTTCTAGCACACGGCATTATTTACGACCGAATCGCTGGACTAGTCCGAGGGCCCAGCGGGGGCCTCTCCAAGGCTCTTGCACCGACCTTTTTCGGCCATTAATTATCCATTTGATGAAAGGTTTAATCGACTTTCGTTTCCAATCGCCGAAAAAATAAATCACGATATTAGTTGTTTTGCAAATGCAAATCTTAAACAAATCCAAGGGCGAAAAAGCTCCAAATTCGGATGTTTGATGTGGTTTGAACGGGTTAATGTTGTTTCACTTGTTGGCTTGACTTTGTTTTATGGGTGACAAAAAGTGAAACGTGGATGTGTCTGGGTTTCCAATGTTTGAGTTGGTTCGTAGTTGTCAACCCTTTTTCCGGTTTGATAAATTTTCATCAAAGTGAAAATTTCGGTGTAAAGGTGGTGTAAAGGTGCGAGAACATTGTAGGGCTGAATTGTTACCCCACATGTACAACTGTAAATCAGCTAGTCTATCTATTTGTAGACAGTCCAGGGTAACGTTAAGTGACTAATGGTGTCACAAGTTCCTTTAATTAATTCACCACACCGCTGTTGATAACGTAGATAAGACCTCCCTTGTCACACTGACAAACCCTAGAGCTTGACACTGTAGTAATTATAGGACGATCCACAGAATGCCTCCATTATTTCTTTATCTTGATTTACCTACGAAAATCAACTTCCTAAATTAAACCGAGACATTTGCCATCGACGTGTCCAATATCCCGCCCATTAATCAACAATTTGACACCCCATTTCGCTCACAACCTCCACCGCGACCCTTTTTATTTATTCTTTTAACTACACGTAAGAAAAAAGCGTTCCAGACTTCCCCTAGATAGGGCAAATATTCTCGTTATTCCTTGTTATCAAAACACCTCTGTCACAATTTTTCCCGATCTGTCTTGTCAGATTTGCATTGATGGGAGCGATGTCAACGATTTACAATAGCCGATTTTCCCCTCGTTTGCCAACAAAATTTAACTTAATCCAATAAATTGTAACAATAAGTAAATCACCTGCTAACACCACTTTCAAATGAAATATTTTGTGTTTGTGTGGATAATATTCCACGGTGAAAGGAAATATGTACTCATTGTGCTTTTATATGCTTTTAATATAATGCCAATTCAGATTAAATAGTTAATAACATGCGATGTCGTACTAGCATTGCATGACTTTCCACTTAATGAAAATAATACCAATTATGAATTTCCGAGTAACAGTTTTATTATTACTCTTTTATTGGCTTGTGATTGACCACATCCAACATGTTAGTTTTGGTTGGCCTGTGCCTGTTGTTAATTTCCCGTAAATATTTTGCAAATTTAATATTTGGAAAATTTGTCCTTAAATTTTCAGACGGCAGCGCTACAATTGCAGAGTCGTGTCAGTGTTCGGGCCTGACTTGCATTTGCTGCGGCTCAATCCCAGCGATTCAGAACAATGGTAAAATAATTTTTGCGAAAATGCGTGCTTTATGGTGATTTCTTAGCTTGTTTGGAGGCGGTCTACGATCCGCATAATTTGGAACTGGATTTGAATTTCCTCGCAAACGGCGAGTCGGTGTATAAGACCAAAATAAGTATGTCCATTTTCAGTTTCGAAAATCGATTGTGTTAAATTGTTGTAGACTCGGGGAATTTTCCGATCTGTGCGCCCGTTTTTCCTCCGGCATGTTGGGCTTTCAATCGCATACATATAGATAAAGACAATGCCCAAGTCTGTTCCGAAGTTAGGATTGGACCAGTGCCCATTCTGAAAGTGCCCTGTCTCGCATACGCCGGAGGCAATCTCATTGCAAGTCCCAACATATACTGATTTTTTCCGACTGAACTAATGAACATTGTGCAACAAAACGATACTACTATTCTAATCCACCACACTTATCACGGACAAAAGCCGGGCAAAAATTATCTCCCTTGTTTTGCAACGCGGATTTATAAAGATTATTCCATTATTTTAACAATGACGGATTTGACTACGCCAAATTAATTTTAACAAAAACAGGACAATTAAAAACCTTGCACACATGTGAATGCAAGCTTGCACGCACAACTCGGCCTATTTTTAAGTTTGACTGGCATTTGCTGCGACCATGGCCACAAACGATAATTCACCGAACGACGAGCAATTTGGAAAAAGTGAAAATACGGTAGATACAAGCTCAAATGCTTATATTCCAAGATAAAAGCTCGCTGTTTCATTATTCCGTGCGTTCTATTGAAACGAAACGAGTTGAAATATCAGTTTGTTCTACATAAAGACATAAATTATAAATGTTACTTTGCTACATTATTTCCTTGCTGATGTAAACATTGTTTTAAAAAATCGATTAATGTTCATGTTTTCGAGAAGATCGTAACTATTCAGCTAAATACGGACAAAATTCCTGTAATTCCTCTTAATCTAGCTTTGTTTGCTTATAGAAAATATGCATTTGTTTGCACGATCCAGATAGGCTTGAGATAACATCAAGTACCTATTCTTTTTTCGGCATCTTTTGAATGAAATTCTATTTTAGGAGGCTTCCGTGTTAGGGAAATTTCCGATATTCCAATTTATAAATAAATAATCAAAAATATAAAACGCATTTTATTTAATTGCACTCCTGTTACAGCAAAATAAACAATAAATTCCATTGTTTTACACATACAAAAATATTTCACTTTTGTGTCGTCATAATTACAAAACATATTTATGGCAAAATAAATGGATTAAATTCTCCGTATTTCGACACACGGGGAGAGTTCAATGGTAAAAGTCACCACACGTTTTTTTCAAATCCCTTGAGATTAAACTGTCACAAACAATTAGATAATTAAATTACAATAAACGATTTTTTATCAGATTTTGACTGATAACAGTAACATATAAATTACCAAGCTGCTCAAAGCTTGGCAAAATCGAGTCAAAATGAAACTTCTCACAACTATCCTTCTTTTGCTCCCTTTCGCCCTCACAGGCCCTGGTAAGTATTACAGTTTTTTGAAACTAACGACCAGATCAGTCAATAATTATCTATTCCTTTCGTCAAGTTGAGCCGGTCAGACGATACGTAGTCGAGGAAAATAACCCGGAGTTCAAACGATACATTTACGTTGAAAATAAGAATGGCCAGTTTGAAGAAATCGACTTGCTGGCCGTTGATCCTGAAGAAGTCCAATTCAAAGTGGTCCAATCGGACGTCGAGTATGACCTATACACGCGAAAAAGCCAAGACTACCCTGACGTAGTCACAAACGGAAATGTGGACCAACTTGCGAAGTCCCATTTCGACCCCAAAAAGATCACCGTTTTCGTGGCCCACGGCTGGAACAACAATCGCAATTCCGCGGTCAACACCCACATCCGACAGACAATTTTCACCCATCACGACGTCAATTTATTCATAGTTGACTGGAGCGGCCCCGCGAACAAATTCTACCTCACTGCCAAAAACTCCGTAGTTCCGGTTGGCGAATACGTCGGTGATTTCATCACAAAAATCCAAAACGCGTACGGCTTGGACGGCTCCAAATTCGTCCTGATTGGGCACAGTCTTGGGGCACACGTGGTTGGCAGTGCGGGGGCCACGGCCCAGGGAAAACTCGCCCATATCATAGGACTTGACCCCGCGGGACCCCTCTTCTCGCTCAAACACCCCGAAAATCGCTTGGACATCTCGGACGGAGAGTTCGTCCAAATTATCCACACCAATGGCAATTTGCTCGGTTTTGCCAGCTCGATCGGGGATGTTGATTATTTCCCCAACGGGGGCATGTCCCAGCCTGGGTGTGGGTGGGATCTGGCCGGCACTTGTGCCCACAGCAAGGCCTATTTGTACTTGGCCGAGGCTTTGAGCCGAGGCCCGGTTTTCCAAGGAGTCCTTTGCTCGGGTTATAAGGACTTCCAAAAGGGACGATGCGCCGATAATCCCAAGGCTGTCATGGGACAACTTAGTATCCCAACAAGGTTTGTAATTTTTTATTTTTTTGTAGCGTAATTTTATTGGGATTTTCCAGCAATCTCGGCGATTACTATTTGGACACCAACTCAGACCAACCCTTCGGACGACATTAATTTAGCTAATGCTACACTTTATATTGTTGTATTTGTTCAAAAATACATTATTTCTAAGTAAACATTTTTTTATTATGCTTCCGCCACCAAAACACTTTCCAATTTTGACCACATAACTTACACAAATACCGTAATTAACTGATTAACGCCGATTTTGTAAGTGCTTCGCTATAATCGGCGCTTGATAATGATAAGTCATAAATCATGAATTATCAAAAAAGTTTAAAAAACTAACGAAAATCAATAATAATAATACTACAAAAAAAATAATAAACAGTAACTCTGTAGATCTAAGTGACTGAAAGAGTGATAAATTAAAAACTACACACCTTCAAAGTAAGAACATTAAGAAAATGGAAAACTGAAATTATAAGACAGTAAAACAACAAAAAACTGTTTAAGAAATGAATATGAAATATGAAAAATTAAGAAAGTAAAAAGCTTAAATACTGAGAATAAACTTAAGAACTGTGTGACTGACACTGGAACACTGGAAGCCTGAGAACTTAAAAAAATAAGAAGTTCGTTAAAAGTTGAATAACTTGAAAAAGTTAAATGAAATACTAAACTTTTGTTTTTGCTTCTCAAAGATCATTAAATTGTTTAAATAAAAACATAATTTTTAATTTTTTGTGAGGGAATATTGCAAAACAATTGAATTTTTGCAGCAAAATTTGCGAAATGTTTTGAGTTTGAATACGATCTAATTACGAGAATCAATCCTAATTAAAAACAAATCAATTCACAATTTATCCACGATTTTTAAACCCAAGTGTAACGAAAACCTGAAATGTTCTTCGAAAACAGCGAAATTCCAGTTGGTTTGGCCGACATTTACAAAATAATCAAACACAGTTTTTTGCCCAGATTTCAGCGCCTTATGATTGGTGCGTTTTACAGTTGGGAGTGTAATACCCCACCGCTATATCCAGTGACAAGCGCTTCAATCGTCTTGCAATTTTTTGTGCACCAGATAAACAAGTAGGAGGTAACTTTATATTTTTATTGGTCACATTACTCACTCCAGGAATAAATACGATACTAGGAAACCTGTTTTAGGGCTGGTCTTTTCACAGAACGTAATCTCGCCTTAAATGCGAATAAAATGGTCGAATCTGCTTAGTCTTTGAAATAATTTGATTTTTTTGGCAAAAACACGCTTCATTTTAATTTATTAAATTATTACACACAAACTAAGAATGCTAGAAAAGCAAGTAGTAATAGTATAGGAAATTTACCTACACTGTCTGCCGGTTTGAAAAAAAATATATAATTATAATAATTAAAATAGGTACATAAATTTTTAAAATCAAAATTAACTGCAGTTTTGACACTACGTAATTTATTTTTTATTTATTATTAAAAAGTACAAAATTACTTCTGCAAATCCTACTGACTGCGCCAATTAGAAATAAGACAAAAACGGCAGCAAACGTTTGTGTAAATAACTATTCTTATTATCAAATTTCCCCGAAATTGTGTATATTTACAACAATAGCGCCATCTGAAAGAGCCACAAGAACTCCTCACGATCAATAACTGAAGGCCGCAGTTCTGCGTGTGTTCTTGTTCCCAGCAAACAACAGCAGAGGACAGCACAAAGCTTCATTTGGAATTTAACTTTCAAAGCTCCAATTTCGAAAACTAGAAAATATTTTTTTCCTTGCTAAATAATCGAGTGACGCCATACCATAAATTAAAAATCTTATTTTTTGCATGAGAGCAAAGTTTCGGAATTAAGATTTTGTCTCTTCTGGGGTTTAAAAACGTCAAAGAAATATACGACTGGATTAGTTTTTATCACGTTTGATTTATTATTAACTTGATAGTTTTATTATCATTGAAAATCGGATTGGCGGAGAGATATAAAAAGAAACAATTTTAAAACAATGTAGTACAAAAAATACAATGAGAGTGTTGTGTTTTCTTGTCGCCCTGTTTGTCGGCACCTTCGGGGATCCTGAAGTGGCAATTCGCGCAACACCCGACGATGTCACTTACTACCTTTACACTAAACATAATGTAGATGCAGGCCACAGTTTCCAAAGACTTAGCTCGAGTCTTCCTCATTTCGACGCGAAAAAACAAACTTATATTTTGATCCACGGCTGGATGGATGGCTACAATGCCAGTGTTAACAACTACGTCAAATCTGCGCTTTTGCAAATCCACGATGTTAACATTTTTGTCGTGGACTGGAGCCCCATTGCCAAAACTCTCTACTCAACAGCTCGCAATTCTGTCACAAGTATCGGACAATTTGTCGGTGATTTCGTCAACGATCTGATCGAAACTTATGGTGTTAGTAGCTCCAAAATTGTTTTAATTGGACACAGTCTCGGTGCCCACATTGCCGGAAATGCTGGAAGCGGGGTGAAAACCCCAGTGGGGCACATTATCGGGTTGGACCCCGCAGGGCCTGGATTTTCGTTGGAAGAGACGGGAGATCGCCTTGATCCAAGTGACGGGCAATACGTGCAAGTTATTCACACGCATGGGCGTCTTCTGGGTTTTAGTTTTTCTATTGGACATGTTGATTATTTCCCCAATGGTGGAAAGGTACAAGCTGGGTGCGGACTCGATCTTGCTGGTGCTTGTTCACACGCTAGATCTTTCCAATATCTGGCCGAAGCGATAACTGGCGGAGAATTTGTAGCAACGAAATGTGATAACTATTCGGACTATCAAAACGGTAAATGCGCAAACAACCAAAAGGCACTTATGGGCTCTCTGGTCGCCGACCAAAGGTAACTATCGAAAATTTTGACCGAAAACAATGTTTTGTTGTAGCGTTTTCGGAGATTATTTCTTGGACACCAACAAAGCAGAGCCATTTGCCCAAGGATAGACGACTCCACCGTTGTACAAATGATAAAACAATAAATAATTTACGAAAACAAATGCGTTCTTCTTTCAAAACTCAACCGTGTTTTAGACAACTATTGAGACGCTTTGTTTAGTTTTTTTGAATGCAAGTCACAAAAAAATAGAACAATTGTTGTTTAAAATAATAAATATCGAAAAAACTGTCGCGATAACAAAGTTACACGAAAGAAATTTGATATTGTAGTTATCGCTAAGTGTTTTGAATTTCATTCAACAATTTGCGTCTCACTTCTTCTAACGTGATGCTACCTTGTATTTTTAAGACTTTATTTCTTGATTTGAAACCCTAGAAACAAACTTTGATAGCAATTCTTCTGTGGAATGTAACTACCCAGTTACTAACCCTATCTAACGTAACATCACTTTTTCTGAGCCCTAATACAGACGCCATGTACTTTACTAATTCGGTATTTGCCTCGCCCTCACTTGGGGGTGCATTAATTTGGACTCCAACTCCGTCTGAGTTAATGCCTTTAAAAAACGAAGTATATATATACTTAAGTGGAAACATAATAAAAATTTTACCGGTTATAGCGTTTTGTTTTGCCCCTGGTTTGGCTAGTACTGAAATAATTATATTTTTTGACTTATTTAAAGTGATGGGGCCTTCTTCCTCCTAAAATTGTGTTATTGTCAGTTTTTGTTTCGAAATAGAAAAGTTATACTTTTGTTACTACTTCTTTTTCCTTCTGAGTACTTTTACTTTTAGCTTTTTTCGACATTTCTCTAACGAAATTTCGCCTTTTACTGAAAAACTGACAAATCATGAGAATTTCTAACACTCTTCTAATGCTTGAAATGAGGTTATGTAACACCAGCGATAAGTGACAGGTTGAGGTTACATATTTATTTACAAAAGTATTACTTTACATTTACATTGAATGACAAAAAAATGCCAAAAAAATTCTCCACCGAAAATACCAAAGCTGTGGCAGCACGCGAACGTAAAAAAGCTGCAAAAGACGCCGAAGTGGCCAAAAAACAGCAACAATTAGAAGAAGCCTACTGGCAAGATGACGACAAATTAATCAAAAAGAAGCAACAGAGAAAGGTATAGCCGCTAAAAAGCCGTTTTGTTTCTAATTTAACTACGTTAGGAGGAGCAAGAACGTAAAAGGGAGCAACAATTAGCCAAAAAACAGGAAGCCAAGCAGCTCCTGGAACAGGAAATGAGCTCTATTAAAAAAGCCGGAAAGCCTGCGCCGCCACCCAAAGTGACACGATCCCAAATTTCGGACACCATAGCCAAAAAAGAGCCAGAAAAGAAGGAAAAAGTTGTAACGCATCTGGACGAACCCTTGCAGGAAAACATCAACAGGCTCAAGATTGAGGGGGAGGAGGCCAGGACTGTGGACGAGGCCATTGGAATATTGAGGTATCATTTTTTTTTGCTTTTTTACATTCGAGATTTTTAATTTAATTATATAAAGTCGCCGGTTGAAATGGGGCGGTGGTGCTTCGATTATCCGATCTTTGATAATCCGTTACACCTACGGGTGTGCAAATTAACAAAAACGTGTTTCTACAAAAAACAAGAAAAATATGAATTTGTAAATAAGTGCTGTATAGCTTTGTTTTAAAATTTTCAATTTTCATACCACCGTCTCGATAATACAAGTTTTTTTCAGATGCGAGAGGTCTCACCTAACCGGATTATTGATACTCCACTGTATTTCATTTATTACAGTAAATAATATTAATTAATTAATTAATACCAAAGTTATGTAGGTAACAAGTACCTACGTATATAGTAGTATTTAAATGTACTATTCAGATTCTGTGTTAATTAATACTCGTAATAAGGGTGGAAGGAGAGATTAATACTCCTTTTCAAAAACAAATTTTATTATTTTATTGAAATACGACGAAATTTAAACGTAACGGCGTCGGGGTCGGGTCGCCATTTTGTCGTGTTTTCGTGAAGTGGTAAACATCCTTGGTACATTTTTGTGTTTTTTTTTTATTTTTATCAACCTTATTATTCAAAATAATTATTTTAAGCTCGAAACCGGATGATATCGACAAGCACCCCGAGCGTCGGATGAAGTCTGCATTTACAGCGTACGAGACGAGACGTCTGGAGGAACTGAAGGCTGAAAACCCCACACTTCGCCTGTCCCAGTTGAAGCAAATGATATTCAAAGAGTGGCAAAAATCGCCGGAGAATCCTCTGAATAAACAATAATGTCGCAACCAAGTGATCATCATCGTGAATATGCCGAAATAATTTCTTACGCACTAACCTACTTATACTTGACGCTTTATTGTTTTACCGGTTTTATTAGACGAATTGTTATGAAGTCAGTGTATTTTGTTGGTACCGTTAATAGATAATTTATGACACACAAATATTTCATTTCATTGCATAACCCTATAAATCATGTCGCGTTTCGTGTGGGTAAGGCTGGAGGAGGGACGTCGGGAATGTTTGGGTTTCTCTTCAGGTTTGCGATCTCGTGTTTAGGATCATCGGCTTTTTGGTAAATTTCTTCGGGTAGTGTTTTTGGCTTTTCGGGCTGAGTTTCCTGCGCGTAGTAGCCCGGAGGGGCGTAGGCGTATGGTACGAACCGCTCCACAGGTAGTGGTTGTAGCGCACTTTGTAACTCCTCATTTTCTGGTTTGCCTACTTTCGGTGGTGTCGCAACCTTAAAATAACAACTCGTGCTGTTCTCCTGGCAGAGTCTCACTTACGAAGGTGGCGATCGGCGATTGATAGAAAAAGGGCGGTAGTGCTATTCCGAGGGATGTTGTCCTCAACACCGGCTCGTAGACGGGGAGGGCATGACTAGGGGATAAATTCTTCTTCGTGCTTATCAAAACGTTGTATATCTTTGGGGTTCTCGGATCAGCACGTACCAGGAATAACAGTGCTGACAATGAAAACAATCTGTACATAGTATCTGCAAAAAGACATTGAATTAAAGGTCACCGCCTTCATCAAGCAGATCTCCGAATTTTTTAGGTAAACCTGTTTGAGTAATGATGCAGTGAGACTAATCTCTAGTTACGGTTGGCTACGCTCTTCAGTAACGTGGATTCAATGATTTTCGCAGGAACTGAGTAATGCTGAATTTAATTTTTGCCAAACCGCACGTCCCGATTATAATTGCAAATCGGAGACTGTAATTGATCCAGTTTTTCGGCTGCGTGTTAATTACACCAAGGGTGATTAATTGTTAATTTACACAGGCCACTGAATGGACGATTTATGAAAAGGTCGCCGGTGGACTTAGCGCACTTGGAAAAATTGAATGAACACTAGCACATGTTATTGTTTACCTTGTATAAATTGTTTCACGTCACAACTGCAAATAATTGCCTTGATAGAACAGAGAGGTCTTATATAGTTCTTGAGGTTGTTCTTTGTGCCGCTCAACTATTCGTGTTCACTTGTGAAGTACATTTTTCAGATAAATCCCTTCACTGGGAGCCTTGCATACGACCAAGGTATTTGCAATTAATTACGTTGTTGTGATCACTCCGAGTAAATTTTCCCACGGATGAATGAAAATTTTTTTGATGGACCTGACTTAGGCGTGGGCCTGATGAAATATTCCAAGGAAAAAGGCATTAGCCAACTGGAAGGAGTGTCGGAAATCATCCGAGCCAGGTGCACATTGTCTCAGTACCAAGCCTCTTACCAATTCAAGTACGAGCGGGAGATAAGGTGACAAGAAAAACTAGTTTAATTCGCAAGAATTTATTCAGGAAAAAATCAAACAGCGTTTTCGGTTTTGTTCTTCAACTCGTAGCCGAAGATTTGCACAAAGAAATGGAATCCTTTCCCGTATTCGGTTTCCACGTTGAATTCGATGTAGTTGTGTCCGACTCCGCCTCCCGCATACGACGGGTACCCTCCTTCGCCATTGGGCACTTCGTCGTAGATATTGGCACAAGTGATGTAAACCTCACCTTCCACATTGATCTAAAAAACGACACGTGCTCTTAATAAGGTCACCCGAAGCACAATTTGTTCCTATCGCACCCACAATCGGTTCGGAAATCGTAACCTTGTCACTATTTCCAAACCCTACCAAAAGTCAACCTACTCTTATTCCGGCACCGACGTGACTTTTTCCGTCATTATACAGTATGATATTCTCCTGGTGGAGGACACTGTCGGTGGGTTTGCACCGCCCGACGAGCAGATTGTGCGGCTTTTTTAATACTTGGTGTACGACTGCAAATATTTTGATAAAAAGGATTCTAAGGGTTGTTTTATTACTCACTCGAACCCCGAGCCACTTTTCGCGTTTTTATTGTCGTATAAGCTGATGGTGCAGAAATGGGATCCACTGCTGGTGCACACTTGATGAAAGAAATAAACGCCAAAAAAACGATCACCCGGATATACATTCTCGGAAGATCTTAGGACTGGGTTTAGTGAAGAATTAATAGGATGGACAAAGGGTTATCGACTGACCCCGAGATACGACGCTTTTGTTCCGATTGACAAAAATTGTGTCAAACATTTTTATTTTCGTCCAAACATCATCATTTTATTCATTTTAAATAAACGTATTAAAAAAACGAAATAACAATTTTGGGAAGAATAATTTGAAACGGGATAACGTGGTGCGTAGCGCCGCCACCTGCGACCAAATAAATAGTTAAAAGATCAAGTGACCTGCGTTCGAAACCGTCTTGTTTCAGCAACGGCGGCTAGATGGTGCTATTTGGTGTCTTTTTTTCTGAAAATTTTCCAAAACAGAAGTTTTTGATTTTATAAATTTCTTTCACTTCACTTATATTACTACAGCATTCATCAATAATTGGCCTTGATGTTGCGGAAATTCCGCTTAAGTGATTTATTTCGTCGCTAAATGTGTTTGCAACCGGAAATCGTAATTTTGCCTAGTGGATATTTAGTTTGTTTTTTGGAAAAATCTCGGTTATTATTTCGCGCTCCATTGGGACAGTAATAAATGGGTTTCATTTTCTAGCGCGAGCTTTTGTTGTTTTTCGAGCGTCGTGCTTTGTTTTAAATAGTTTAATAAAATTTAAAGGTTTAATGAGGTAATTTAAGTGGTGAGTAAAATAAGTGGATTGAGTTTGGAAATATTATCCTGGGCGCCAGTAAAAGGCGTCATGTACCTCGAATGCAGATTATTTGGGAGAAGTGGCGTATTTTGCGTCAATAAACGGACGGTACGCAAGGCATTCGTTTGGATTACCGCTAATAAAAACAAATGTTTAAGTATTAGATTAAAGGTTTAAATAAAGACTCCTTTTTTGTAATGGGCGTAGGTATTAATGAAGACGTATTGGAAAATTTATTGCCGAGCCAACAAAAATATATATTATAATTAAAATGAGAGATTTTTATTAAGCGTTTACATTTGCGCCGGCGAATTGTTCCTTTTTTATTAATTTAAAGATAATTTTGCATTCGACCGTTTCACTTTATATTAATAGCCTCACTAACACAGCTCAAGCGTCAAATAATTGGATTGCTTAAACAAAAACACGTTTCATCACCAATTGACGCTAAAACGCGCGGTAAAGCCTAACATTTTTATTTCATTTTAATGAAGTTTCTTCAAAACATAATCACGCCGAAACGCATCCGATTCCTGCAATTCTTTTCTAAATCAAAATTTATCGCCCAAAATAAAACAGAAATGACTTCATCCAACTTTTCACACGCTCACGGGACACCACCTCTACGTTAATCCTAGAGCGACACTAAAACTCCAAAGTATGTTTTATAAAATATTCAGAAAAAATAAAACCGAAATGGTTATCACATAATAAAATTGGCCGGAAGTTTGGATAGGCCATCGTGTATCATGAGAACGGTTAATTATCCGGCAATTGTAACTGACTGGTATGTAGTGTTGTAGTTGGCGATTGATTAAAATAGTTTAGTTTGTTCGACAGCCTGTTGGTTATTTAAGTGATGTTATAGCAGCAAAGTAGTAAAGTCTGTTTTCTGCGAAATATTTTTATTTTGCTTTTGAGCGTTATAATGCAAGCTGGCATGCATATAGCTGTGCGTTGGGCATTAAACGACAAGAGAAAACGTACAACAAATATGTAAATGCAAATTCTATTAGCTATTTAGAAGCAAAGAACCGTCTTTTATTTGGACGTGCATTTGCACGAGCAAGTTTTTTATTGTTTGAAAGCCGGGACTTGGACAAATGTAACATAAAAATCCTTAATTTAGCAAAATGATAAACGGATCAAAATGACGGTTGGCCGCATTTCTGCGTTAATAAATATTAACATTAACACCAATCATTCTTTATCCGCGTTGTGCTCGTTGGAAACTGACGTTCGTGATATACAGTCTACTTGTATTAGAAGTTCGCTTTATTATTTATGTTTAGCTGTGATGTATGATTCTATATTTCTCAGAGAATATAAGTTAACATCTGTAGATCACCTGACGCGTTGCAAAAGCGATCCATGATATTGAATTCGGATAGCGTGAATAATACATACAATAATTGGATTTCAGAGGGGGTGGTGGCTAAGCTATATCAGAAATAATCTGAGCATACACGTACTCTCGTTCCGATTACATGATTCGTCACGTACGCGGAATTAAAAATCGCCCCAAAAATATTAAATTTGCTTTAGCCGACAAGAATAGAATCAGTACAGTGTTCCATTCGGCGAAAAAACGGCTTTTTAAGTCGCTAATGAAGGCCTGATAGATCGCCTTATTCTATTAGCACCATCAATCAATAGGCGAGGAATTTTTTCCGATTTAAATTAACCGGACGACTTGAAAAATTCGCTCCGTATTGATTGGCCACTCTCAATTATGCAAACCAATTAGTGATCTCTTTTGTTTTGAAACTAGTTTGATCTAGTTTTAGAATTTATGGACCTATCAACCGAACAAAAAGTCCGAATCGAACTTTTTACAATTTTATGCAAATAACTTTGATTTTTATCGATGACGCGTTATCTCTCTTGCATGTTTCACTGACTACGGCGTAAAGTTCAGTTAGCACAGATGAAGAGTTTACAACATGGTTTGACCGTATATTACCAGGATAAGGTTTACGAGTTAAACTATGAGGAATATTATGATGTGTTCGCCAATGACAAACGACACTTTTTAAACGCACAACTCGACTTTAATTACACCACGAAAATTACCCCACATTACTATTTTTATTAAATTTTATAGCTTTATCGCTAATTGAAAACTCCACATTCAAACACTAACGATTTACACAAAACAATTTTCTTTTTAATATTCCATCACACGAAACACGCGAACATTTTCATTACAAAAATTACACCTTTTTAACAGCCCACCATTAAAAAATCATGCTACGCCAACAAGAAACTTAAACAGCTTAATCCAACTACAGATTTATCACCACTGAAATATTTTTCTCCCAAAATTTCCACTTATCTTCAGAACTTGTTGTTGGTATTTTCATGGATTTTCACCGCGGCTGAAATGGCGGAAATAAAGCCAAAAATTATACTAAAACAGCAAACACACATGAAAATTACAACAATATATGGCGGCTAAATACATAAATTTTTTCCTATCTTTGTTCTCATCTTTCAGCGAACAAGAGGACGCTACCATTAATTAAGTATATTAAAAAATGTCACAATCGGAGCTGAAAAATTCTCCCGCTTTATTTAACCGACTACATCCTTCTATTCCCTTTTACCCTCACAAGACCAATTAAGCTTCAATCAAATAACTGACATCAAAAAATAATTGGCAGTTTAAAAAATTATATATTTCCACGATATTTTAGCGCCCGCGGCCTCACTATTGTGGGCCCATAATAACTTTGATTTTTACTTTTTTTTTCAGAAACCGTCTTTGTACAACAGTTTAAAAAAATAACTATAAAGAAAACAGATTCAATGTAATTCCCACCGTTTGTGAAATAAATAATCAAAAAATAAATAAACGTTTGGTCTTTGCTGAAATGTTAAGTATGTGTGTTCTCCAATTGGATTTGGTGTCCACAGGGCTCTACGTGGGGCCAATGGTGTGCGTGTTAGTTGGGCTATAAAAGTGGGTTTGTATTTATCCTGCGGGCGTGGAAGAGGTTGGCTGTCGGCGAGACCTGTTTGCGATTTTTTGTGGTAATACCGTCTATAGCAGGAGTATTTGTGCGGCGGGGTGCTCTTATGAAGATTGTGTCCAGAAGGCAATATGCATTTTGCGTGATTCATGGCTCTTTCTTCGCGAGAATGGTCGAGAGGGGTTGGTTGAGTTTATGACTTCAGTGCAAGTGGAAACGTCTGAAATAAGTCGGGAGTTTTGCGAGTTCTCCGATCTTATTTAGAAGACGCATTGGAGGAAATGACAAATGCGGCCGGTAAAAATGTACAAGTAGCATAACTGCGAACTATTACCCTTAGTTCGCATGATGGTAGAACAGAGGGCGACGGCAAAACGTAAGATGGATAGGTCGTACATGCTGTGACCCGGATGAATGTTTGATGGCCCAGCACTACTGCCACTATATGTGGATTGCCGTCTCGAGCTCAAGCATGTCTTATGCAGCGGCTACATGCATAATCCAAAAGCTTCCATCCCGGGATTCTCTCGCTGCTTTTCTACAGTTTGAGCCACTGGAACATCCGTTTAGAGCGGTACCGACCCGATAATTAGTGCGCTCCGACTCGATCAACCTCTTAAATATACATTTCTAACCTCGCTGAAATCCACTGAATCCGCACCAAGACACTCAACTCAACTCATCCCGACTATATTACTTTCTTTGTATAATACAGACGACCAAACTTAACGTACGTTTACGTCCTTACCCACTTTATGATCACATTCAACGGACCGCCTCTTTAAATTTGATTTTATTACAATAGATGCACACAACTTTATTGCCCATGACTAACATCGGACAAAATGATCGTATTTCATAAACACAAAAATTGAATTTATCGCGAACTCCAGCCAAGATCACGTGGCCTTAATCCCCTTGAGACCACGTGCTTTCAACGCGTATCAATTGTTTGTATCAGAAATGATTTCAAAAATACAACCCTATCTAGAAGAATTAGAAATTATACAATTGGTTCAACAGCGACTCGGGTTTCACAAAATTTTTAAAAATCCAGTAAAGAACATTTTCCCAAAAGATTCATTGGAAAACCAAAATAGAGGAGGGTTTCCCAGTAAGCCTGAATAGATCCAGGATCCATCCCAATATGCAATTCTACTATTGAGTAGTGTATAACATGGGTTTTTCTGCCCCGATTTTTAAGGTATATTAAAAACAGTTAAGGCTCTAGACCCTCTGGGAGCTGGCGCATACGTTTTACGTGTAAACTGTTTTCACTGTTTTTAGCCGCAAATTTAGACTTGAAGAGTTTCTTGACATTTGCAGTGTTTCTTTATAAGTAAATGTAGGTCGAAGAGTCATTTTTGATTGAAATAAATGCCTAGATATTTTTTTATTAAATAAAATAAAATAAAATTAAATTAAATAAAATTCGAATGCGTAGCTAGCTGGAAGAAGATTTATGACGGGTTTAGGACGCACTGCTGGAGGTAACCACCATTGGGGTGACCCACAAGATAATAATTTTATTGCATTTGTTCAAGACAGAGAAATGTATCGGCACAAATAGGAATTTTAGTGATTTCTCTAATAGTGGTATAAAATTAAAGCACATGATTTCGGAATTAATTTTTTTAATAAAATAATTAGGTACCTATAGATTTGCATTACGTTTTTCTTGTAGACACTGCTATCAAGGTATCTTATGAGATTTTGAAATACGAGTAATCACGCTCGCTATTTTTTTGAATACTTTTAACAATAAAATTATTCTTGTTTTAAAAAAAAATTAAAAAAGATGATTAAAACTTTGGTTGTACTTAGCTTCGTTCTGCACAGGTTTTGTGATAGAACTACTGAGCTCCCTCACCACGACAAGGTGTCAACCCACTGAGGAAGTTTTTTTTTACTTTTATTGTTCAAATTAAAAATTATAATTATTATTAAAATGCTTATCATCATATTATGTATTTATGTAAAAATCTCTAAAACTAAACTTGAAATATTATTTACAAATCCTTTTTTATTATGCTGCGTAATGGTAAATTGCGACTATGTCTTGAATCAATTATTTCTGGTAACATGGCATTCATATAAAAATTTTCAAGACAATCTATCATTCTTCCGTTCCAATGTTTACTATCGTCTTTCTCAATAATACAATATTTTAAATCTGTAGAGGTGTACACTATAAAATAACAAGTTTGGCGATTAGTAATGTGGAGCTGACCTTGTACTTGATACATGTAATTATCTTTTTCTTTTAAAACTATTTTACTATCATCTTGAGAATCTATTTCTAAGTATTTAATCAATTTTTGTTCTATGGCAGTCTTAATATTTGTGTTTCTTGCGCTAAATGGACATTTAATTTCAACAATATCATTTGAACCCACTAACCCATCTGGTGTTGCACCTAAAAATTTTTTTTCTTTATCAACAAAAAAGCCGCATGAATCTACCTTTATACCTGTGATCTGTTCAAACTTCTCCTTTGCTTTCTCTTCATTATCAATTCCCCACTGTAGTGGTTCGGGTAATTTTTGAAATTTAGATAATCCCACACGATACAAGATATCTTTTTCAGCATTTGCTGTATTGGTCGTACATTACATATTAATAATCTGTCTTTGTTGCACTGTGGCGGTCGAAGAAAGAACGACATTTTACAGTGATACATGGTTTTTTGAACTGATAAGTTCTAAAATCTGAATTGCTTGGCAGCTTCTTAAATGCCTCTATTTATACAGAAGTAGAAACACAAGTAGTCGGAATCAGAAACACGCACTACCATCTTACGGAGAAACTTTCAATGTAAATCACTGCTACATCACCAGTACCCAGTACTGTTGAACCAAGCAGGAAATCTCAAGGTACTCGGAATTTCTGGACGTAAGAGAAAAACTCTTCACTGATTGATGACGTTGTTGCTATTGTCACATACGCGAAGGTGGAGGCGCCGTTGTGACTTATGGTGGAGGCGCCGTTGTGAATTCAGAGATTACTTTTTATAAAATTACGTGGACCCAGTTCTTGAATTCGATCATTTGTCCATTCGTTTTTTTGTGTACCGTTGGATTTTTCTTCTTGGATCATAGTGTACATAGGTACACAAAGTTTCCAAAAACGTAATTTAATTTAAAATAGTGAAATCTTTCTACAGTAAAACCTTTAATGGGAGGTGGAAATTTTAATATACAAAAATGTCCGTTGTGAAGAGGTGTCCGTTATTCGGAAGTGTCCATTAAGAGAGGTTTTACTGTGTCACATGGTGGTACATTTTGGATAGAAAGGAAAACTCCGAAACAAAAAAGTTTAGAAAAAAATGAGTAGTTTGTAACTTTAACATTTTAGCGAAAACTTAAAAAATAATGTTTTCCTTAGTACAAAAATACATATTTGTATCTATAACACTAAACAAGCGTATTTTAGCTAAATTATTAATTTAGCTACTCATTTTTTCAATCATTTATTTAGCTGTAATATCATAAATTTGTATTTTTTTAATATAAATCATAGACATTTACTATGCTTATGACATATATCAGGTGTCAAGAAACTGGATCCGTGCGAAATAAAAAGAGCTAAGCTTATTTTTTTCTAGGAGTTGTCTGAAATTTGTAGAAATTTTGGATGGTTTAAGGAAACGTATTGTCATATAATATAATTTCTGATAAGCGGTAGCTAAAGGCTCCACAAAATTTTGTTATTTCAGACTGTTAAAGAACATCAGTTATGTTTATCTGCCTTGTATGTGCGTACATACATATGTGGCATGTGTACAAACCTGTTTAAAAAAATTTTGTTCATGGAGAACATTTTTTTATTATTCGGTAAAAACTTAAAAAATTTAATGAAATGGGTGGTCATTTTAAACATCTCCTGTACATCGGTTTTTGTGTTCTGACTCAAAATGTATCAATCTAGTCTTAGTTTAAAAATAAACATTAAAATTTGTGTTGCGTATTTCACACAACATTAGAATCATTAGTCAAAGGGTACATGTAAAAAATAATAAACACTTAAATTCCGAGTGAAACTACTATTTATTGAGGAGATTTCTAGGAGATTGTTACAAACGGATAGGTGGCTGGTTAAAAAATTACCCTGTACGTAAAAGGCATATTGATTATTTTAAAAATAGTAAAGTGGCGCGTAGGTATAACATTTACTAGGATAAATATTAAATGATGTGAGCAAGCAAGTGTACGAAAAAGTGTTGCAGTCGGAGACGTTTTGGTAGGTAAATGAACTGGGACAAGTAGTTCGAGAGGGGTTGTAGATTTAAGAGAAGTTGAAACGGTTTTGAATCGGGTTTTGGTTGGAAGTGATTAGGCGAGTGTCTCGCTGTTTAGTGAAGGAGTGAGCAAACAGTTGTAAGTTTTTTATTGTTGCAGAGAATTTGCAGTTCGTATCGAGTGCGACGTCCTCCTGAGAGGGTTGTTGATCGTATGTATGTCTTGGTACAAAAAGGGTCTGGAAGATTGTTTCGTGCAGTGCATTTGAGAAGTGGTTTGGGTATGAGTGTGGCTCTCCACGGAGCTTTGCTCCAGTTGTGTCTGTTATTGGTGTAAAATTGAAAGTCTGGCAAGGCGATACCCGGTCATGCGGCGCTCTAAGATGCGATTTATTAGCGGGTGACTGTCATATACAAATAGCGCGAGATCAATGATTGACGCCGAAAGTTAGCGATCGAGCTTAAAAGCATGTGGCATCAGACGCACGCGGCAGCGCAGTTGAGCTTACGAGATTCTCTGTCCGCATGTTTCCGCACAGTTGCAGTCCGACTGTGCCCTTCGCCGGATAATTCGCGACGCTGCGTCACGTGCCGACGTCTTCTCACGCACCCGTCTCCCGAGTGCGAGTGATTTTTCACGCACAGATGTTTTAGTGGCGCTAAGCCGGACCCGTCTCAAGGTGCGGACACGCAAGTGACTTATGCGATGGTGGTGAAGCGGAAACAGCACAACCGGTACTTAGCCATCGGTATTGTGTACATCGCCACTATCATCAGTCAGGGTGAGTGTCCGTCGGTTAAGTGCAGCCCCGTATAATCACGATGAGAACAGGGCAGCTCGTAATTGCATAAATTAAATTGCAAATTCCGACCGGCAACATCCAAAAGCGAATTAAGCCACTTAACACGTGACCAATTTTCGTTTTATTCGCACCTTAGAAACGCACCGGACTGACCCGGAATCAAAACACTCCGCCTTATACTCTGTCTTAACCAGGATTGAGCGCAAACACCTGCACCCAAACAATTCCCTCCCACTTTCTTTAAATAAACTCAGCTAACAAATTTTACACAATTGTAAACACCCTAAGATTTAACCCTTTTACACTCCAGCTTTAGCGCCTTTGAAGTGCTAATTGACGGTGCCGACCAACTTTTTTAAGCATTTTTAACGCGTTATATCGCTCGCGTAGATAGAGTTAATAACGGAAGAATACATTACCCATTACACGATCCAACACCAAAACTATTAAAATCGATTTGGTTTAAAAAATTACGAAAAAAGTTGTTGAGGAAAATATATTCGCACGGAGAAATCAAAATTGTTTTTGAATTCTTGAGGTGGTTGGGATTAATTTTTTGTCAGTCACGCCGCCCCCGATGGCGCGCCGCTGGTGTAATGATCGCAATCAGTTAAGGGTGTGTTTGCTTGGAATAAAAAAATCCTTGAAATGTGCCGAAGGGTTAAGTGAGTAAAGCGAAACCATGAATACTGTTTTTATTATGACCGTGTAGCCTGTGATTTAATTCGTTTGACGCCGTTTGTTCCAGTGAAACTGCAATGAGTAAAAATGCTAATTACAATGAACTAAATAATTAAACGCTCGTTGAGATTGAAATGCCGCTAGCGGTCGGAAATTCGCCGATTTTAATATTAGTTTTCAGCAACCTAGAGTTTTTGCCCACACCTGCGCTTGCATGCCGCCAAAGTAATTGCACTCATTATTTGGATGGCACACGAAAATTGATTACACCTCGAAATCAAAAGAAACAAAGGCGGAGTGATATTTATTTAAAACAAAACAGGTATTACGAAGTTAATTTGTCTTTTACATCTTTGGAAACTTAAATACGTCTCAGTTATGACGTTGAATGAGCCGTGAAACAAATTCACCAAAGATTACATTAAATTTATTGCTCTTAGAATCATAAAGAAAAGGTGGAGGTATTTTCCGTACTCTCTTTCACAACTGGCTGACTTCGTTCAACTTATTTACATTAAACTAACACCTAGTGGCTTAATAATTAAAAAGTTGAAAGCTGCTTTTGACGTAAACTACTTCAACAGGAATTTAGAGATTTTTTAACGTGTTGCTAAATATAGTGGAGTCTTTGTCAACGCAAATAATATCATTTTCAATGTTGAGAGCATTTCAACTCTTTCTAAATCTTAAAATTTAATTCCGCTCGAATTTTATAGTTTTATGTTTCGCAATGAGCACTGAATATTTTATAACTAGAGATGGGATTTCAAGATATAAAATTGTAAAAGAGGAAATAAACTACGAAGGGAAAAACTCGAGGATAAAAAGATTAAACGTATTACGCCCTCTAAGACTTTCAGTGCAACATATTTTGTTTAAAAAGCCTGAAATGTGCCGCAGCAGTGTTTTATTCGAGTAGATTATTAACATATTATTAAAAGCTTAATATGAATATGAAGGTGGTCGCTGTAAGTTCGCAAAACAAGTGTGAATTCTGTATGAATATTTACATTAAATTAGGCTGATACACAGCAAGCTTACTGCAAACAACGTGAATAAACAACTAATTTCCATGTATATATAGAGGAGGTGCGTAGATGGGTTGTTGAATTAATTTAAAAATTAAAATCTCACTAACAAAGTTGTACGATGTCTTTAAAACTAATCAAACTGATTGCTGGACTAACATTCCCGATCTATAAATTGTTCAATAATTCAATCTTCTTGAAAAACAAACCGAACTCTGTTTGATTGGTAGTTTTCTGGAAATGTCGTGAACAAACGTAATTTCAATTTGTTTGGATAGTAGCACTAAGACCAAATTAATATTGGACAAATGAAATTATCAGGGAAATTTAATTAAAATTCCAGATTGTCTTAAAAATCATAATTAATTGTTAATTAATGTTTAAAATACTACTAAGCTCGCCCCTAACAAGTTTGGTTTTCATGGAAATGAGTTATGACTGGAAGTAAAAACCTCGTGAAATATCCAAATGTAAATTTGTCTCCATTAGATATAATCGCTCCAAGAACCGTGTTAGAATTATTTTTTAATTTAAACGTGCATGCAGCACTTTGTAATAAGTTATCAAAAAGCATGATAACCCCCGCTATCGCTGTTTGTAATAATTAAAAACTTCACTTAAATTTTGAACGAACGCGAAATACGCATACGAAATTACAAATTATGCGCAAATGAACAAATTTCCCAAATCGATTCGGTGAAATTATTTTAGCACGTTACACTTCCCGAGCTTGGCAAAGTTTTTCTTGCGCTCGAAATATTAAATTATGTTTTAATATTTTTAATATTCCCAGCATTACATGCATTTTTTTCAAGTAAAACAATTTTCCTGTATTTCGGTTATATTTTTGTTTTATACGACTTCTTCAATGTTTCCAGTGTTTTGTAATTGAATAAATAATTGCTTTCAAAGTGCTTTTATCCATACGTTCTTTGAGGAATTGCTCGCAGCCTGGAACCGATACTGATTTTCTAACATTAGCATTAACTTTGTGTTACAATACATGTTTAATACTTTTTCTTTTAATTAAAACTTTCTAATTAAAATAGTGGCAAGAGGTTCGAGCAAGGCAGAACTCTATTAATGAATTAATATTATATTTTTTCTTGCGGGCCTTTTTAGTTTAGTTTAGTTCTGCCAGAGCGAATGTGCTAAACTTTATGACCCGATGTAGATTTAGTTTATTTGTCCCAAGCAACTGCACCGACTAATGTTATGCAATTTGGGGTCGCCATTCTCACGGTCTCTTTATCATTGCAGACATGTTCAGTGTTAGACCAGTTTTGCTAACCTGGTTTAATTTTTGCTAAAAATCGGGGCAGTAATTGTTGCTTAATAGTTCGGTCGAGGTCGGAGCATAAAAAATGGATGGAAGGAAATGGCCACAAAGCCCTGCGCCGGCACTAAAATTGGGGATATTAATTTACAAATTTATTGTACTTTAAGACGGAGCGCAACATCACGAATATTCCTAATCGGGAAGAACAAATAAATGTAACGGGATAATCGATAGTCGACGAAATTGGGTCTATTTATATTTGGTACTAGGTTTAATATATGAAATTAATTTTCGGATGACATGCGACTATAAATTATTTGATTCAGTTCGATGCAGATAATTTAAAATTGAATAATTTCGATGGCTTTTAAAAATTGATGTTAACTGATAAAATATTCAAAAACTGATGAGATTTTCTTAGTTATATAGAAAAGTCGTAAAATATATTTTATGCCCGATATAAACCTTATTGTGATCGAATAAAAATGTGCTGCTATAAAGATTGACATATAGAGAAACTAGGAATATATTTCTGGATGTTTTATTAATATTACCCTCATATATGCGGTAGCTCATTAAATTGACTATTTTATAAAAGGTTTATATAGGCTCGCAACGAACAATTGTATGACTATTGCCAAGAATATCCTCACTCACGCTTCATAAATAACTAAACTGGGGTGAAAACGTATGCTACATTTAAGGAAACCACTCCGAGTTTTTTTGCAAAGTAAGACAAATGTACGAAAGTACGCCAAAGTTAATTCTTTATATGTTGGCCGCGTTTTATGACAAGTCCCTTGTAATGCTTATAACATATTTATTTAGATTGTCCTGGTGTGTAGAATGTTACGAGGCTATTCCCGAACTCACTGTAATTTAGGGTTACTTCCTCAAACAACTTTATTGTTTCTATTAAAATAGACACGTGCCATAAACTCCATGTATAAAAATTACTTTGTATTTTCAACCACTTAACTCGTTTTAGCATTCAACTGTTACTGTTTTATTGCTCTCTATTTTAATTTATCGCCCCGTTTACTAAACAGCCACAAAACTGACACATTTCGAATTCCGACTTTGATTATAATTTAACTACAATTTAACCACATTCCACACTTCCGGAGATAAGGCAATTTTTCCCAACCGAATCTGACACCTACACGCGCCTTATCATTGTCAATTCATTCGGAATTTTGATGAAAGCGAACTTATAAAAAATACATTTTGCCCAATGCCCAACAAAACCGAAAATTATTTACAAGTTTCTCGAATTACGCCTCGCAGGTGTCGTAAACTGGCTTTATATTTTCACACCGGATAACTAATTTTTGCGGCGCTTTATCCAAAACTGAACTAAATAAAGCTGGTTTTTGATATTGAAGCGGCCGATAAAATCTCTCTTTTGAGCAAGCTGCTGATAAAAAATTCATTACAAAAGTTTTTCAGATTGACTTTGGCCCACTAAATATTGATGTTAGGAAAGTTTAATACTAACGCGTCTATAATCGGTGACATTTTGTGATTTGAGTCATTGCTTTGCATTTTTGTGGCAACAGATATAATTATGTGTCAACAACCTTTTTCCATTGCCTAAATATCAGCGTCGCTGACGCGGGTGGACTTTATTAATGATATAAAATTGTGGGGATTGCGACTAATTAAGCTTTTTCAATAACAATTCATCAAAGTTAATGAGCAAAAATTTTTCACCTAATACAGATCACTGATCGCAATCGCAAATGTTCGAAATAAACGCTCCCGGAAATATTTTCGGATTACAGCCATTCAAATATCGCATTGTCTGAGGAAACGACAAAGACGGAACAAAAAGTTTGCGGAAAATAGATAATCATTTCATGATGGCTGGAAGTTTTAGTTACCGAGTTCATTAATGTGATATTTGAACTTTTCGCCATATTATGTTTGTAGGCTTCCAAAACTATCAAGTTTATCATTTCAATTACAAATTACTTAAAATAATTTATTAGAAGTTTTTGTGCGCCGAATAATTAATTTCTCCTAATATATAATAATGTCAAAAACTGCGGCAACGTTTTCATTGTTTGTTTTAATTATATTTTAATGACTAATTATGACCCGAGTCTTTATGTTAAATATAACAATGAATCTCGAGTAACCCTTTTTTATTCATTGTTGATCTTGCACAAACAATTTCGGACAACACATAGGTAGCTAGCACTGACACGAAACGAACTGACAGAAATCACCGAATTGATGCGATTCCCCGGATTCAACTAGCACCAAACTGCGATAAAAATACCAAAGGAGCATTTGCATCAATCATAGTAAATTAATACCGACCCACATCGAGTTTAATGTTGTAGAATGGTTGCTAATTGATGATAAAAGGGGTAACACACATAATTTTCCAACAGGTAGAGGAACCTCGGGAAATCGTTACGCGCGTTTTTATATACGTTTCCCGGAACCGAGTGTCTGTGCCTATAGGCAGTCACAAATTCCTGAGGATGTATTGATACACGCCGCTTCAGCGAAAGGGTAAATCTTGCCTTTATCGCTGATTCAAAACTAATCGGTGCCATTTTTGTATATTACGCTTTTCGCTCCAAAAGTCATGTTGACAGATGATTAGTAATATTATCAGCAAGACTCAATGCGGGCACGCGAAAAATACATTACATGCCGTGATTTATTATGTCATTATTTTAAATAAAAATTTCAATGTGGATCATCATGTGACCCACTTCAATCAATCCCGCAAATAAAACTTTGATTCGGATTTGCACACTGTGTTGCTTGCGCTGATTCCGCTATTTCTATGCAAGATGCAATTTAGACGAGTCTATTAAAGTGGGATAATTATGGCGAGAACGAGTTGTTACGCGGTGTTTATGGACTGCATCGACTGCTAACTCGAAAGGACTTCATCTGAACGCAATCACCACTATCACAACAAATCAATAAAAATGTGTAAGGGGGCATAAAAAATGAAAAAAGCTCCAATAAAAATCAAAAATAAGCAAAGGGGGCATTTTTTGTTTTTGTAAAGTGTGTAGTTTAACTGGTTTCGGGATAGAGTGGGTTGAAAATAATTTATTATTTAAATCTGGTGGGATTTGGTAGAGCAATGGGGCCCAGTGTTTGACGACCGCTTGATGCAGTGGGGGTGTGGAATTCGTAATGACAAGCCGAGCCGGAAAAGTAGCGAGTGAGAATAGAACCGCCCCCAATACTATCAAGCACTTGAGCAGTTTCGTGTATTAGGACATGCACTAGTTGTGGTCACATCTAGCGCCTTAACACCGTGCGATATTAAGTAAACAGATTAGTTTATTATCCGGTTATATTCCATTTTAATACCGTTGGTCAACAGTTCAGATATAATTAATGTGGAGATTATTATTCCTACTGGTTCATTATTCGTTGCGTCGTAACCGTCGTAATCTGCTCGGTACTCTTCAGACCGCCCTTGTTGATATTGTTAATACAATTACTTTTAATAACACTCCAACCCTTACACCACAAATACACGACTAAACCCCACCGACGCATGTTCACACATCATTCTACCAAATTTTACATAAAACTCAATAAACACAACGACTCTTTTTAACGACTCTATTTACGCCGCCGAAATATTCACCCTATCACCAAACACCGAAGATTATTCCGCCACATTTCTTTATTTTTTCCCGCTTTTAAATATTTCACACACGAATTCGTACACCACATAAAATTCTAATAAAATCCACTATCGTTGATCAACATTTTATATCCAGTCTTGCACACTCATATAAATATTCCTTCTTCATGCATTTTATAAACTTAACCGCCATTTTATTCGCCCAATCTTAACCGACTCAACAAAATTGAAACCGAAGTAACAGAGCAGACAAATCGGAACCATCACGTATTGATCATTCACCGACGACGGAAATTGTTGCAAAAGCAAATTAAAACAAAAATTAAAAACAAATTATTTGATATCGTTGCTCGTAATGGAGCTGTCAGAACAGAAACCCAACTTTGCTCTATTTTGTTCCACATAAGCCTAACAAAGCAACATTATTTACCAATTTTTCAGCAAATTCATTCCGAGTGATAAAATATTGTTAATACCGACTTGACGTCAGGGCCGAAAGTGTTGAGATTCGTGTTTCCTCGATACTTATCAGCGAATTAACAGGTCGCGTGAGTTTCTGACAATGGGTCTCACGATTATTGCCGTAGGCACTATCACTAATTATAATGTTAGGCTTGTGTGCGCTCTTGAAATATTGGCTAAAGTCCTCCGAGTTTTAAAATTGCTTGAATAAAACGCGCTTGCAAATATTGTGCATTAAAAGTGCAACAAACTCATAATAATTCATAACAAAACAACGCTTGACACACCGCAACACATTAATGATTCCACAGCGTTTGCTACTGAGCCGAATAAATAAAACAATTTTTCAGAAGGAAAGTTTAAATTGCATTGTGAAAATCGTAAATGTCAATCATGGTTCTACAGTTCGGAGGCTAAATCCTTTGAGAAATGATGAATTTTAAACATGCATTTAATGATTATCCGTCGACTCCTGACGCAATTTTTATAAGACGTGCTCTAGAAACATATTGTTATAGAATAAGAGGAGGTAACTGCATTGGAAGAACAAGAACACGGCCCTTGACTGTAAATAGCTGATTATGAGGAAACAACGCTCAAATCGGCAAATACTCGCAGAAAGCGAAATCTTGCATTCGGATAATTACAAAGCTACTTTTGTTATTTTTTATTGCAAGGTTTGCTTAACAATCGGTTTAGTTTACACTTGCTCCAAGTTTCGAACTCCTAACTATCGGAGTATTAAAAGTTGGAATTTGTTCTAGCTGATTTGTTATTTAGAGTTTCACAATTGCAATTGTGTATTGTTGAAAAATTTGTAAACGGGAAGTTGATCCAGCCTAGTGCAAGCCATTAATAACAACTAACCCATATTTGAGTCATCGTGGGAGGAAAACAAAACGAACGATATGTAGCTAGTACCGGGGCTACATCCATCATAAGTCGGTGATGGTGATGCATTCCAACGCAGAGCCTAGCCTATGCAATAGTAACACAAGTCGGGAGATTGATCTGGTCGCAGGTGTCAAATTCAGCAAGGATTCATCATGCATTTCGGTCACGATTCGCACATTTCCAACGTATGTAGTTCAGGAAAGACATTTATATATCTACAATTTTTTATGTGTCATGGGAGTTTACATAATACTTTATTATCCCCACTCGAAGCTTGAATGGATGAGGCGATGAATGATTTGACTTAGCCCCATATTCATATTTAATTTATTGCCCAGTAATGACGTCTTTATTTATTTATCAGCCAATATCGTTTGCATTATTCGCATGAATTATGAAAGCCGCAGAACCTGTCAACAATCAACATCAAACATCAATTATACCATTATTAGCAACCATCAATAAAATGCGACACTGTTAACAAGCATTTTTTTATCTTATTAAACTTGAAAACCTAACAAATCCCAACCATCTGCCGCATGAATTTTGCTCTTGACACATCTCAGAATAAAACTCCCGAGAATAACCGGACCACAAGGATCACACCGGATTTTTCACTAACGTCGACGGAAACAAATAATTTCTTCACAATTACACACAACACTCAAGTCTATTTGCATGTCTTACACAAGCGTCTAAATTGGTTAAAAAGCGGCTGTTGTGTATCTTAATTTAGCCCGATCGTGTATCTGTTTTACTCCATTCGCAGGCCTATCACAAACTTTGATCTCTAATATCTGGGAGAGCATTAGCGCTATTGATCATCAAAGATAAGAAAAATTGGACATCGAACCAGAAGTTATATTACAACGGACAAAGGTCTCACGACACCCTTGTTGTTCCTTCTAATAAGTCGAGGATATAAAGCGACTTTTGCGAAAATGCGCTCTCAAAAATTCCTTTTAAAATTAGCTGTTAAGTCAGTAATCCGTAACATCAATTTATAAGACAACTCATTCAGAATCTATAACTGAGCGGATAATATGACATCAGCTTTTTTGTGATGGGTTTTGAAGACCCTTTACTTTAAAATTAGAAGGCTAAAGATAGAGTACGGGGCTCATCAAACTGGGATCAATTTAATCAATACTCGGCCGGTTTTTAAAATTGCTAAAACTAGTTTAAAGTCGAAAGTTTATCATTTTTAAGAGCGACCAGAGATGCGAAGAATCGTTACACCTTTAACCTGCCTGACCTCGGACCTATCGAAAACATTTGGAATAGTTTCAAGACCTATTAAATAGTCATCAGTCGTGCGAACTTTCGGAGTTTGTGAGAGAACGTGCTTTAGGTACGTATTGATAATGCAATAAACCGTGCGCCGAAGAGGTAAGAGAGCTATACTTGAAAACAAGAGACACTTTATTCGTTTCTAAACGGCTGATTATGCGACTTAGCGGAATTATCCGAGTAATTTCATTTTTTGTGTCCATTGCAGACACTCTGCATTGTTTAATTAGTTTCCAGCTTTCAGAAAACAGAGACGCTTTTTTGGCGGAGGCGCCGGGCTATTCTCTTATTATTTCAACGCATTGATTCCTTTGCGGTTGGCAATTTCGGTTCTGTTCTTATTTGTTTGAGAAATCGTGTGTTATCAAACACAAGTGTGTTTTTATGACAGTTTGACTTTATATGGGCTAGAAAGATTGATGTTCTTGAAATCGCAACGTGTTTGGAATATTACAATTTGGAAAAGGGAGTCTCAAGGCGTCGATTTTTTCTCTCAATGAATTAAAACCGCTTGACACTAAGATGACGTAGCAGAGGTGCGACCTTTCTCCAAAGGAAGTTTTTATGCGAACACCTGCTGCACAAATCTCGGTTTGATATCAAGAGTAAAAATTAAAGAACCAGTTGTTTAGCATGAAAATTATTGGTTTTACGACCAAATCGATCGTAATGGATTGGATCTGTTAGAAGGGACGAAGATGTCGCTCTGGAAGTAAAAATTTTATGATCGGGCTTAATTAAACTGCGCCAGAGTTGATCAATTAATGCGAAAGTTTCTGATAAACATCGTAGTGTTAATTACGCGTTTTTGTTATGTCAGAAAAATGGCCTTAGTGGGGCGTTTGTGTTTATACTAAACGGGAGCAATTTAAACGAGTTAGAATTTTAGGGCGGGCTGGATGGCAGTAAAAAGCTGCTTTCCGGAGTGCAGGGCCTTTTATAGTGCAAGCTCCATATTGTGTTGATTGAAGATGCCGCGGTTTTTTAAATTGTCTGCTTTTCGTTAAGGGTTTAAACACAATTATCCTTTACGACCTACTCTACTAAAGAGAAATACTGGCGCGGCGTTTCCTTTGCGAATATTATCTCTAATATTTTGACGGATTAAAAATATTGCGGGGGCGTTATCTAATTGAACTGCTCGTGTTTGTTTGGGAAAATAACTTGTGTGCAAATTACTTGTAAATTGAGATAAAGAATTAACACAAGTTCGGTTGGTGGGAAAATGCGACGCTTTCTGGCGGTGGAGTATCTAACAAGAGTTTGTCTTGGGCCGTTACTTACGCTATAATACTAGGTCACAGTCTGTGAAAAATAACGCGGCCGTTTGCAACACAGAAGGTTGGGATTAAGACACTTGATATTAATTTCCCTAGTGTACAATACATTTTATTAGTTGTTTCTCTCTTCAGGCTGGCACTTTCTTGCACGTGTAATGCAGTTAATTGCGAAATGCATAAATATTTAAGCTTATTTTAACAACAAACAAACGACGCGCTTTAATAAAAACCGTTTATTTACATTTAAAAAATTTACAGCCCTCGCACCACAAATTTATTAAATATACACGCAATCATTATAAGGGTGTCGTAGAAATGTTTACCGGGACGCAAAATAATTAACAATTAGTCTTTGTTAATTTGAAAACTATTATATCCAACATATTATCGCGCATAATCAACGCTAGTTCTATGTTAATGTCATGATTATTTTGCGACAATAGGTGTATTACTAAAGCAGCTGTCAGATACATGAATGCAACCGTACTGGTTTGCTTACCGCACACATACGGCTCTATTTAACGTATGTCACAATCAACTTGCTAAAATCCGCTTAAAATATGGCAATCAGGAGAAATGCAACATTTTAATGAAGCCGCAACTTTTTAACACTAAATTTAACAGCAAATATGCAATCGACCACAGCGCGGTTAAATCCCATCACAACTAAATAAACCTTTATTTCCAATAACACACCATTCAACCACCAATCTTCGCACTTCATATTCATACAAAGCGAACAACATAATACGCCATAAATCACTCAATCAAATCAGCCAAATTTGCTTCTGTGTCACAAGACGTATGAATGAAAAAAGGCGCAGTGGTCGAGTAACCTTGAGACAACTCGCCGTGAAGTCTCGGAAAGTTGAGCCAACAGAACCCATTTCGTGTTTGAGTACGTCCCTTGCCAGCCCTAATCAACATAAATTATTTAAAAAGCTTTATGATTTTTTTACCGCCTTCCTGCAGTGTTTTAAATACTGCAGGTCCGCAGGATCGTCATTAATTTATTTCGAGTTGTATCGTTTTTTATTATTCGAAACTTCTGATGGAATAAAGATGGATTTCAGTTTCGCGACTCGAGACGCGCTGCGGCTGTGTTGGATTTTAGGGAGAATTGGACAAACCACTGCAAAGTTGAAACTTACCACAAAAGCTTTTAAGTCACACCAATCGTGATGGTTTGTCCTTTTATCCCCAAAAAAGTAAATAAGCATCATTTTTTCTTGTGACTGCTTGAAAAATGGCCGCTTTAATTAAATGGCGCGGAGAAGGGACGGGAATTTATCTAATTAATTATGGATTGGTCGCGATTAATTCCATTCCAAGAAATAATCGATGTTTTTTACGTTTCTTTCCGGCTATGAAATTTTTAGCAAGTTCGATTTTTTGTTTGTCCTTATAAAGAGGATTAAGTATTTTCAGCGGTTAAATTCGTTCCAAGTCTTAAAAGATTACATTTGGAAAACAAGGGAAAATCTATAAGCCGTGATTATTTTTCGGTAATTAAATTTTTAGGGTAAAATATTTCGGCTTATAGTGGCACAGCGAGGCGCTTTAACAAACAAAAAGGAGTGGGATAATGGGAAACATTTTGGATGAATTTTTTTAAGGCGGCGTTTGTTGGGAATATAAGAAGATTGGGAATAATTCAGGCGTTGGTGTAACTGTAGGTACATTCTGATTCAAATGAAATGGCCAAGAACACCCGGCATTTAGCAAAATCGCTCGCATGATGAAAAATTGAAAGTTTGCGTAATAAATTCTCTGTTACACGGGTGTAATAAATTTTAATTAAATTAATATGAAACCGTTCAATAATAAGTCTACTGAGTTTGGATGTAATAATTAATATTTACGTTTTTGGAGGTTATCAGAGGGATTTCCTTGTTATTAATATAATTAATGAATGTGTAATTAAATTAATTTAACGCTGTACTCGTAATAAAGTGGGGTCGTATTTTTGATCTGTTTTATGTTTGTCGTCCTCAGGATAATTAATCGAGGCTAATCATAGAGTGATGACAATGTACGAGAGTGTTTACAAAATTATTAGTGTAGGATGATCTGTACTGTAATGTCTCGGAATTGATAATAAGCTGTGCCAACCCGCAGATCATGGATATGAATAAGGGTTAGGGCTTATGAGACACATGTTGTTTACACACATAAGTGACTACCAAACAAATTGAGATACAAGAGTGAGCTGAATCCACATTCTAAATAAATCAAAATTGAAATTATTTGAGAGGAAAAGAAAAACAAACAATCGAACTGGGTATATGGCTATTTACATTAGGACTCGGTCAGGACGAAAATCCCCTGCGTAATAATTTATTTATTGGCTGATACAAAACAAATTTTATTAAGCCTATACTGTGTTTCATTATTTTTTCACTGGTGCCTGGTTAATTTCGTTCGAGGCCAAACTTTCGACCATTAATTTCGCCAGACGAGGACTTGAAGAAAGTATGAATTATTAGGCAATTAGTAGGCGAACTTCTTAGGTATCATAATTTCGCGTATGAAGTAATCGTTGTTAGTGGCGACAAATGTATGCTGGCGAACCGCTATCACATCGGCCCAGTGTACACTTTATTCAGAACAAATGTTTCAACTGACATAATCTAAAGTGCTATATTACATATACCAGCCGCACGGCCCGACCAGCGATTCACATAAATAATAAACTTTCCTAAATACATTAGTCTTAATTATGCTCAAATTAATAACGCGCTCCTCACTAAGTCACAGCCGACACAAAAACCCCAATTGTCACCCCAACTTTACTCTCAGAACAATTTTTAGTTCCACCTTCAGATTTGGTTACTTAGCGCTGATTGCGACTGCGGTGTTGACTATTTTTCTTTTCAAGTCTCATTACAAATAGAAAATGTACTTCGGGAATGCTCCTCCGAACGCATGATTTATGTCACTGCTGTCATACTACACCATTTAAAATATTGCATTGCAAGTTAGAGCAGAAGGCATGTATTTTTAATGAAATCGATACTAAGAGAAAAAATTTAATTTATTAAATAGCACTCCATGTTTGAATTTACAAATATTTCAGTGACAGTAATTCGACAGAGAATTGCGCCAAGTACGATTTTTTTAATAGTGGAATCACTCCTATTAAAATGGGACGAGACGATCGGTGTTGAATAACGTAAGGGTTGGTATGACATGTGTTTGTGTATTCAATAGGCGACTTTCTCTTGCTTAGATCAGGAAATATGGATCCCTAAATATTGACGTATCTTCCTCGTGAATAATGGGAATTCTGGAGCGCCACAAAAAGAAAAATTCCTCCCGAATGTTAAAAGTTAACAAAAATACGTTTATTACATTTGTAAGACGTATTTTCGGTTATTTACTTCAATAAAGAAACAGTTCACCAGCAAAGATGCGGCTTCCGCTTAGGCAATATGCCACTAAATAGAAACTCACGGACGCGGAAACGACCTTAATGATTTTGCCTCAGTACAAATAAAGTTAAACATTTGTTGAAACAAAAAGTAATACACCAACTACACATAATTGCAAGAAATTTCCTAATGGTCTGACTCACAATCCGACGTTATCTTTTTGATTCGTAAAAAGCGGCTTCTGTTACAAATTCAATTTATCATAACTGAAATATTTCGATGCAACTGGTCTATCAACACGTCGAACTTAACACCGCGGGTTACACCTAACTTCATCAATCTTCACAAAGAGAACACTTAGCTTCATCACTCCTCAGCAAAGGTGTTTATACAAATTTCTAGTTTAGTCGAACGGTCGTGAAAATAATAATTGAAGCCACAAATTCCAAAACTCGGCTTTGACGTTATAACATCATAAACTTTCGATATTAAACTAGATAATTATACCGTTAAAATTCACTATACCGCCGCTTTATTACCCAATGTATCTGACTGTCACTGGAAAGAATCGCCGCAAACTAACGTCCTACGCAGGGTGAGCCCTATTTTGGAAAATACCGTATTTCTGTGAGGCGCTGCTCACGAAAGAACGAATCGGGAAACAAGCAATTTCCGCTCATTTGCGAAATAATTAAGTCATAGACTATAAGCACGTCTCTAGAAAATAGGTTGACCCCAGTTGCACCAGTGCAAAGTAGCGAGATATCCTGAACATGTAGTCGTGTTCAGCATACGGTATGCTCTTAAAGCGACAACTGGTACCAGCATCATGCGGCACTTTGAAGAGCTCTTGAGTACACGAGAGCGTCGAAAGGCCTATCCCTCCTAAGCTCTGTTTATTCGAGAGTAAATACTTTCCACACTTGGCTGCAGAATTTTCCACGTCTGACCATAAAAACGACACTAATCTCCGTCTATGTAATTATCCTTTGACTTATCTCTTCATTTTTAACTTGACGCTGGATTCGCGCCGGTCGATAGCGGACGGCACGACAAAAATACTAGTTAATCACTTGCAAGACTTTCAATTTTATACGAAATCTCTTCGGCATTTTTCCCGGCGCCTCCACCAATTTTAGCATCATGGCTCATACGGGACGGGAATTAAATTACCAGAAAGTTGCTATCTTCCTCATTGTCCGCTTAAGAATTCCATTTGATTAGCCAAATAGTGCTAAATCACGTTTTATTCGGCGAGGTGTTCACAAATTCTAATTGCATATTCATGCATGCGAGCCACACCTTAACAAATAATTTAAATATTGTGTTTTTTATTAATGCAAATACAGGTTTTTGAATCGTTAAGTATTCCGGAGCGTCTTTTGGTTCCAACCGCGAGCGGCTGTGCTGAAATAAAAATGTTTGTTTTGAAGCTATCCTCTTGTGCCATAAATTTTGCGAGTTAATATGAGCTTTGTTGATTGGTAAGAATTTTTAATAAGCCGGCGGTGGTGTCCATAATTGATCATCAATGTGAATTTCGAGTTAAAAAAGTGGATATGAAGAGTCGAGAGCTAGCAGATATTTGCCCGTCTGCACATAAACGTATATTAAGCGAATACGAGCGTTTCCTCTCTTAAGTTGAGTTTTATGTTCGATTTTTTCATTGGGACATTATGAAATATCATTTTTCGGCCGATATTTTTATACGAAAATTTATTCTTTTTGCGAATGTTCCTAAATATTGAAAGATCAGAAGTTAATTCGCTCCAAATCCCTATTATTCCGAATAGATTGGTCGCGACGTTTTAGTGCAAGAGTTTCGTTGCGAGGTCCCCATAACTTATGTGAACGGAAAGCGATTTTTGAAGTGCATTTATGTTGAAATATCTATTCTTTATATCTAAAACACATGCTATATCGGGTGCTTTTAAACTTTTCTGCTGGCGGCACGAAATTTTAACCCCGTTCTCATAAAACTTGAATGTTCTATGATAGCACAAATTTATTAGCTCTCTTTTCGACAAACTGTGTCCTGTGTTGATGCAAATTTATACCAGATTCTACAGCTTACATCAGTATTTATTCAAGCTCCCTCAAGAGCAATCACAATACATATGGAGGCACCACGTGACCACTCAAAATCAATAATGTTCCTCAAGGCTCTTCTCTAAGACCCATCCTGTTATTATTTTTCTACCAGTCAGTTAGGCAATTAGCCAACACAGCTACTTTGATATCAAGAGAGGAGAGACATGTATTCTTTTCAGAAAATTTTGACATTAAAAAGGCTTTGAAAGAAAACTAGTCAGATTATGTCTGCGGAAGCCTCCAAATAAAAATGAATGTCACAACAATAATAATGTGTGAAAAAATGTTCAGAATATTGTTGTCAATAACAGAACTGTAAATAATTATTTGTCCTTACCCTTATCTCATGGAATCAGTTTTGAATATCTAAAAAATGTACATTTAATATTTATTCCAATAAAACTTATACAATTTATCGCTGATTTCTACTAATAAATTTTGATAGTTTTATTGAATTTTTTGAACATCACGTTGTAAAGGTGTGTGTGTTTGCGAGAGGGAATATTTTTTGTCTCTCGGGAGGAAATGGCGTTCTTTCATTGAATATTTGTAGGGTGGAAAGCGATATTTTCTGATGGGGCCGTCGAAAACGCGTATTTGTGTACCTGATTGTCGCACGGTTCGTTAGTTTCAATGTCGTTGCCCTTTGCAGATCAAACAATTAAGTTATTTAGGGCTGGAAGTATTGGTGAAAATTAAATGAGTGCCTATAGATTTTCTGGGACAATACCACAGTATGAGTGCGCTTTAAATAGATTAACAGCTATGTCCACTCTGTAAAGAAACAAATCCAGTGCGGGTTTCGCAACAATAGCCGCTTTTATTGGGCTAATATTTCTTTGTCTTGCCTTTGGAAATTTATACGAATTAAGTATAGTGTTCGAGTCTTATAGAAAACGAAGTATATAAATTGAGCAAGGATCGCTAGTTTAAAGGAAAGAATAAGTGCTAGTTAAGTATATTTTAAAACTATGTTTGAGCTTTGAGCAATCATTTTAAGCTCAGGTGTTTCTGAAGGTATGTTTGGGTGCTCGGGAATGAAATGTGAGGCACTTCATTGGAATATTTATAACATATCATTCAATAGGATATATTTTCTAGTCCATATCTGATATTAACTTTAAAATAGGTGCGCTATTAGAAGATTGGTAGACATTGGAAAGTAATAAAACGCATCATTCCAGTCACAACTCGGTGAATTTAAAATTCGGCGAGTTTCAATAAATTTACAAAACAGGACGTTTCACTTTGGTTTTTGCATTTTTCATTTCGCTAGGAAAGAGGCCACAAATCTATGCATGAACAAATATTTATCAACCGTAAGTTTCAGTGCTTTCAGGAATGACTGACCCCGTAAAGTGCGACCGAAATTCGCCGAGACCACCTGCAGAACCGACAAATTTCCCGGGAAGCGAGCCATATCCCGAATGGGTTATATCCTTTATGGCCTATGTTTATGGCTTTATATTTTTCAGTACGCCTATATTCAAAGTATTAACATTACGATTGCACGTCACAAGGCCGAACAAAAAAATCGCCCCTAACGAACGATCCAAATAAAATTTCCTAGTCGAGAGGCTCGCATTTATTTAGGCGAGATCTCGTTTTTCTAAAACAGTTCTACCGTAAAAACTGATGTTGAAGTTTGTTACCCATCATAAAAAATATTAATCGAGACTCGAGTCTTGGAATGTCTTGAAACGTCATTTAAACGTCACCGGGAATATATCTCGCATTCTCTCAAAGGAACAGAAAACACACAAAATGTAAATAAGTATAACGTAACCAAAACACTACACATTAGTCACCCAAGCACAGAACAATAAGTCATCTACATCATTTCCCAGCGAACTCGTTTTTATGACACAGTCACAAATTCTCATGCAAAATGGACCGCTTTTGTAATTATGTCACATATTTCCAAAACGGACCTACTGCCATTACGCGATTCGTTTTAACGGCTCCAAACGACCAGCCCTTCAAGTATTATAATCTGCAAATCAATACTGCTAGCAACAATTATTTGCTAGATAAACGCTTGTGAAATGGAGTATGTGGCAGGATCTCCCGGTCCCAGGTGAATGAGGAAATGGTCGGAGATTTGAAAGCCCGATACGAAAGAAGCATTTTTAGAAAGGGGATAATTTCCTTAGTTTCAAGTACCCGAGTGATAGACATCGTAAATCATTCGTTAACTTAATCGAACGGAGACAACCGAATGAAAATTACACGTGACCTCGAACCTAATGTCGGTAATTTGGGTGCAAGAAGGTAGGTGAACCCTTACGTTTGAGGGTTGCCTCCTGACCAGACAGCCGATGCCAAACCCAAAAACCGTTTCTGTTGGGTGTATTACGAGCCACATTAAGTGACGATTTGGTTGTCAAGTGAATTATGAGAAGTTAACGACACTGGCAAGCGTTGCAGCTATTTTGATGGAATGTGTTATCCTATGGAATTACGGCGAGTCGCTTTAGCCGTTTCGCGCTTTATATCCTTAACCAAGAAATTACTTTTTAATTGATTCTTATCGCCCCTTTCAACTTAATTCCGCGATAACGTGCTGATTTCAATTGAAAGCGTTTTATCGTATCAATTGGAGTTGTTTTTTTATGGATGCGGTGAAAAATCGGAACTAGAAAACCCGATATATGTCGGCAATTAGTTAAATTGGTAAATATTTATTTAAAGCAATATCAACGGTGCATTAGTATAATGGCAAAACAATGCCTGTACATTTACGCTATTAGAACGTAAGTTATTAATTAGTTAATATATAATATTGATTTAAAGCTCTTTGTGAATGTAATTTATGCATGAAACTATTATTAAATTTTCGTCGAGATACCTAAACAAATTACTTTTCATTCCCTTTCAAGGAAATCGGTTTTTGTACGACATGGAGCTTTTGGAAACTTCACCAAACTTATTTTAATTTATTAGAAGTATATTTTATTTTTTAAACCTACGAGCTTTAATTAGGCTTTGTGATTGCAAAACTCTTTCATCAAGTTGGATAATTACGAATTTTTAAACAAGGGTTAAGTCCAACTAAAAACTTTTCAAATAAATAAGCTGTGTAGCTTTCTTTGATAGAACAGAAGATATTGATAATGAGATTGAAACGAGGCATCTAAAATTGAATTTGTAAATAAAGTACGGTTACGGAGTCACATTGACTGTTAACATGAAAGAAAGCTATTAAAATTTACAGAATGAGCAGCATTGGAATAATTTGGTTTATTTCTGTAAAAAGTTCCGTTTAGATATTTAATCACGGTGATGCACGACATCAATTTATCGGTTTTGCTAATTTCAAAGTTTCGCTTAAATTTATGTAGGCAGACAAATAACCGACTCCCTCCGAGGCATAATACAGAAATTACCATTCTTTTTACTCGCACTGAAATACTGTTTTATCTTCACAACCGTTAATCACGTGATTACCAGAGAGAACATCTTCACCTTTTCCAGTGCCTATTCTGATGAGCGTGTTATAAGTAACGAAAGAGCTTATTCTCTGCCAACACTTGCTACATGATTACACAATGTTTTTGTTGCACTTATTGTCTTCCTCGTTATGTTCTTCAAGTTTAATTTGTGTTACGTGTTGCGTACGATGCGCCAGTTTCCTACTTAGATTCGGGCGTCGAAATGACGCAGTAATTCCTGCACGCCACCATTTTTCTCTGACACTTGCAGTTTGTCGGGAATGTAACTGTAATCGATTTATGACGCTTGCCGACACCTACAACTCATTCCTAACATTTCCTGAAACGATAAGCTCTCAAGAATCTCAATTGCACGTATTAGAGCGGTGATCGATTGGGTTAATTGCGGCCTTTTCTAGTTTTTTAATTAGCCGCGCTGAATAATACACATTAGGACGCGCTCATTAGACGGGGATTTTGTTGTAGTCCTTCGAGGGTTGGATGTATAGAGTGAGCTCCAGAACACGTGTTTCCTGCTTTCGGCTTTACATGCATGTTATATTAAAATACATTGTTATGACAGCTTTGGGACTATGCAACATATTTAACATAGTGCGCTCATTCCGTATGCAAAACTTGAATCTACCATAAGTGGCAGTATCCCGGTTGCATCCTTCTTCGACTAATCCCGAGAATTAAGCCGGGAGACAAATTATTCGTAATTTATCGATGATTACGTAGAATTACTTGCATCGCTACAATAATACCGGGATCACATCCGTAAGAAAATAAAGCGCGCCTTTGTATCCATTCCGTTTCTCTTTCGTTTATGTGGGCCCGATGAGTCGTAACGGCGCTAATTTCGAGTTGAAACACCTGAATGTATTTCCTGAAACGTGCATGTAATTATTGCACGTAATTCGATTAACACTTGCTAATTTGGAATGGTGCACTAACAAATTACTGGACAAAACTTAATAACCTTGGAATGTCGTTAGTTCACGGCTCACGAGACCGACGGAAATGTCTAGTTTTAGTGTCGCAAACATGGCGTATTTTCCTACAAAGTATACTGGAGGAGCACGCTGTTACCTTGCAAAATATGTAAATTCAGTTAAACTGTTTTACATATATCGTAGATGCGTAAACCTACTAAACCATGTGATAACCTACAATTTGATTAAAATGTTAACACATCCAGACCTCAACTCTTACACTTAAATCCACCGATTTTCAACCCGAATAATGGCCTCAATCAAAACTTTTCAACTAATCAACTACTGCCCACTTCCACGATTTATTGAAATTACTTTCTCTAAACCATTTGTCACCTGTCACACATGCATTTGGCCGTTTAGAACCATCCAGCGCTTTTGACAGCTTAAATATCCAAAAGATGGATTATTACCTATTGTTAATATGAACTGTTTTTTTCATATAACATATTCGAGCGAATATCCCGACCAGATTTGAAAACTTTGTGTTATAAAATAATGCGATGAGCGAATTTATTTATTTGAATGTAGTGTCATTTATTAAATTGCGTATTAATTCCCGGCAGCGCGACATTTTTGCAAAAATAATTATATTTATCCCACGATTTGTGCGCTCCGCGAGTCGATACAGCGTTTTTGGTCTTTTTTCCGTAAATTTTAACAGGGTTGAGTAGCTTGTTAAAGTATCGACTTTCGCAATTTACATCGCAGCATATGTGGAACCCATTTTTGGTAAGTACACGGTGGTCGCCTCCGGGGCCTAATTGTTAGATAATTGAGCGCTATAGGTCCAAAGGGGAGGTGATTAGACCTGAATAGAACGACTCAACATTGTGACGGTTCGAACTAACCGAGTCCCACACGATTCTTATCTACCCTTATTTGTTCAGAACGCTGTTTACACGGCAATTTCTGTCATTAGAAATTTAAAATTCTTTTTCATCGCCGATAGTGCCGTTCGGGGTGGACAGACGTGGCCTTGGCTTAACTAGAACCGAAAGCGAAAACTCCCCCGAGCCTGATTTCTTCCGCACTCATATGTGCGCACCCGTCCCACTTTTCCAGAATCGAATCGTCAAATCACACTCCGACCTAATTGTTTGGAGATTCCGTCGGGACATTAAGAGAATTCACTCAAAACAACGTCGACGTCGACTCCTGATACACCTGAATTTTATTTATGAATCAATAGCCTTCACATTGATAGATTGCCCGGACCTAACTCCAACGCCCGTCAAATTGATTTTAATACCGGCTGACAGAATTAAATAACTAAACGAGTTTAATGTTATAACTCGGCCGACTGGCGATTAGAGATTTTTAAATGCAATGAGGACGTGGAGGGACAGGGCTACATTTTTATGGCACGTCCGAGTAATGATTTAATTGCCGTTATTTGCAAGTGTAAGCGCTTCGGAACGACCGAAGCCTCAGTCGTGAATTTCGATGTTTGTTAAATTTTATGAGGTTTTTGCTTGTTAAGTTCGCATGCATTCGATTGAAATCGTGTTAGTTATTACATTTAATCAAGCGAATTTTGATTTTCATTAAAAATTCTTATCGCTCGGGCTATCACAGGGGCGGAATGGCGTGTGTTGGAGCGGCCACTTTAACTAAATAAATCGTTCGGTCAGTGTTGTAATACATGAAAATAGCGGAAAATAGACTAGGTGTTTTAATATTGGAAGAGTTTGGGAAGAAAAGTCATCAAAAAACTTTGACGAAAGAAAAGTAATTGGCGCCATGTTGGACAGATTGTAATACACGTAAACCATTTACAATCCTTTTATTTATCCTTCCTGACAGCTTGGAATCGATGTGTTTAAAGTTCTCTGATTACGTACGCGAAATACGAGCTTAATGAATTTCACGGCTGCGATTTATCTTCATCTGCAGTTCTAACTGTATGCAGTATATGAACGAAATTGTCGGAAATAAAGGAAGTGGAAAGGTGGAACAACAACGTAAGCAGAGAGAAAGTCGCCAAGATCTAATTTTCCCTAAGTCACTTCGTTCCTCGGAGAGTTGCAACCACAACACGTCGCAGTTTACTCATGCAAAATACAATATTCCGTACGAGACATAATAGAACCGTCGCTAATGTGACTCTGTAATCGTGCCCCGGTATTAGATGCATCGTACGTACGCCGGTAATTGATGTGTGCTTTACACAAATTTTCTTTCAAGCCTGCTCGTCGCCGATTTGTGACAATAACGTTACCTTCAATTGCAAAAATATTTGTTGCTGTTTGGTAATAACTTAATTGTTCTCGAAGATTAGAGTTGTCTCGAGTTAATGTTGGTTAGAATAGCAAGTAAACCGTGCGTAAGGAAACGGGAAAACGAAAAGAAGAGGTCGAGATTCTTAAATGTTTCACTAGTTTAATCGCTTCTTGAACGCAATCTAAATTAAGAATTTAAATTCCTGGGCTTGGTAAATATTTGCAAGTATCCGCATGGCGGGTTTTGTGCGTTTTTTTAGTGTCTAGGGTAGTAATCGGTGTGAAATGAAATAATCAGAGCAATTGTCTTTGGATTTATACGTAAAACAATCGTTCGATGAGAATTAGAAGTTTGTAGGCACTTTGCGAAAGGAAGACGTATTACAGTTGCTTTAATACTACCCTAATCCCTAACATGAACGTTTCAAATAAATAATGTTTAAAGGTAGAGAAGCGGGTGTAAAGTTATTATGACAGGCTGTGCGTGCGAGCGATGTAGGGACAGGTCGGCAAATCGAGAATAAAAAACTTTTCCTACATATTTCATCCGCGATCAAATTTCAATTACTCGTAGAAAAAATTCATTTCGATTACTCCTTTAAATTTATTCGAAGAAAGCGTTTTATCAAAGTTAAGGTTTTGTTTAAAACATACGCTTTAAAACAAGTGGCGGAGGAATTTTTAAAAGATTTAAATCAGCTAAAAGTTGTCTTGAAATACTTGAAAGTGAAAAGGTCCATTAAAAGCTTAAAGCTGTGTTATCAATCAGCTTACAATAAAAAGATCGATAATTTCCCCGACTAAGGGAAGCAAAAAAGAAATTAAATCATTATGATTCGAGCTTTTTAAAGAATTCTACAACTCCTTTCTCTTATTAGCAATTAATTTTCAACGATTTGACAAGTTTTGCACTTGCATTCGTGCTTTTTTCGCCCCTTCGGCTTACTCCAACTTGATCGTGACGTGTCACTGTATAAGTTATGGCCGGGTAAAGACATGTGTAAAACAGAAAAGGCCCTACCCCGTTCTTGAGAATATTAGACAGAACGACGATATATCATAGAGTGGAAGACAGGAGCTCCTATCGATGACAGCACCGCCTATACCATCCTCACCCATCAATTTCTCGCAACTTTAATTTTATTGATAACATCTGTTTGGCTGGGTTTATATAATTATAATTGAATTATATTCACACTGCGATGAGCTAACCGTTGAATGAATTTGATTTCTATTCAACTTCGAACCGGTATTGACAATCAGTTTGTATATTCAATTATAATAACAATAATAACTGTACAAATTATTAATTATTGAATTACACATAACCGCCACACGATTCGCGTGTTTATTTGAGTGTCGTTGTGTGGGTAACAACCAAAGCTTGTTCACTCAATACAAAATTAATAAATCCAATTATTACAAAACGCTTTCGCACACAAAAAATAAAAAATTAAATTACAAGAAAAATGAAATGGAATATAAAATGCGGTATTTGCTTTGATAAAATATTGTAAATGCAATTGCACAAAATGAAAACGAAACGTTATAGAAAAATTGCAAACAAAATAATTTATAGTGCTATTTTATTTTATGATTCGATTTTTTTCCCATCTTTGCTTTGGAATGATGAATCGAGCTTTTGTGTAATTTAAATATAAATTAAAACGTAACCGAAACGCTTACATTATGATTTGCAGCACATGTTTGGAGAACCTAACGTACGAAATTATATACAATGTTGTCGACATTTTATTTGCTCTGTTTATTTAGTCAATAAAGTAACATTTGTTTTCATAATGACCGTATTAATTGCATAAAATAATATTTTCTTGTTTCCGCCAGTACAGTTTCGTATTAAATCCAGATTCAGCAATCAGTGAGATGTTTGTCAATAGTCTCGTTTTAATTAAAACCATTTTTGAGAGCGAAATATCAAATCAATAAAATAATCATAACCCAGCGAAAAACTGTTGTCTGTAATTAACTTTATTAAGTCTCAAAGTACATAATCTTACCAGTTTCCGCTCCTAATGAACGCGAGAATTTAGTGCTTAATTAACGCCTGTTAAGACAATTATCTTTTAGTTAATTATAATAATTATTGTACACAGCGACATTCATTAATGACCAAACAATATCATTTTTGATTCCGACAAAGTATCCCGTTTTATCTAATTTCAGTTTTTTGCGCCCCATGCATAAATTACGGTTGAACTTTGAGCTCTTATCGGGACCATTTAAAGCTAATTTCAGTCGAGAATTGCGGATAATTGCAATTATTACTTTATATCTATACATTTTTACACAAAACATCGTTCATGCAGGTTAGAGACCAATTAATGATGTTGAGTGGAAAACTTTTCTGATATTTTCTGTTTGCTTCGCTTTGAATTAAACAGCTCGGCTTTTTAAGAGATGACAAGATGAAATTTTTTGATCTTCAAACTTCCGTAAGAGTGAAGATCTCTTTGAAACACATTGATTTAAATATATTGCTTTTAGTCTTATTAATTTTAATTCACTTTTGGTGGATGCGCCGGGATAATGTCGCTGCATAATTTGTTGTTTGTTTTGAAAGCTTGCCACTAGATCGGTAAAAGCTTTGTAGTGACTTGTGTTAATCCAGTTGTTAGTTTTGTAATGGAGCGCCGTTATCAATTAGAGTTAGAGTTGAAACAGTAACAATAGAAAAATTCAGTGCACAAGACCCCGGAGGATAGAAAACTTAGAAGAGTATATAGATCGATCCCAAGCTGATCGGGAGTTGTGATGTAAGCGGTCTCCGTCATTCATCGTGTTCCTCATGAGTGCACATTTCTGTACCGGTCGTCGCCCGCCTCTCTGTAAACTTTGCATGAAACCTCTTACAGGGTAAAGATCTATTCTACTGGAATAAATAGGTGAATCCCTTTTTTTGTTCGAGTTCCAGAAGAAAAATAGGTTACGTCCTAGTGTAATAAATATATTGAATCAGTATACAGCGCGTTAGCGCTCCCCAAATACGCATCGTGTATCAAAGCGAAAATAATAAATATCATCTTGCATAGATTTTATATTCAATTCGGCTAAAGTAATAAAGCGGCCGTGCGTAAAATCGCCAAGTCAGGCCAAAATGCAAATTCCCTCACACAAAATAGCCATTCAAACATGTCACGAGGTTTTCACTCGAAAGAAATAACGCAATTCGATAAAGTTACCCCGCACTTTTGCCTACACCAATTTAGAACAATAGTTCCTCCTCCGACAAAAAACAAACCCCGAAATCAATTTAACAAAATCATTAATCATTTATGTGTGAAATTCGATCAATTTTCAGATAGTATTAAGCTCGGAATAAATGATTTTTTCACTAGGAAAACTATTATCGGCCGTAATAGAATTTCCCAACTCTAATAATAAACTAACATCAGCTTTAATGCATTCGTTTCTTTTCTAACGACAAAAGCTATTAATACAATAAATTAGATGAAGCGATTAAATTGCGGAATCCCTTAGTCAATTCGAGTAGAATGGAAAAGGATGGCATAAAATCACAAAAACGATCTCCTGAAAATCCGGTTGTAAATTTCTGACAAGTAGTGGAGATACATTTACGCCCCAGCGATATGACACTGTGTTAAATTACGCTGAGCTAGTAACTGATCCTGCTCTATTTCACAGCAACGCTCCTACCTACATAACCCTACTCACTACCCTTAACTTCAACACACCAATTACTTTTACTTTTACCCTCTCGCAAATATAATAGCTCTACATAGATTAACCAAAACACGACGAACCGCCCTCGCTTACAATTAGAACAGAAAAGAAATAACTCCACACGCAACCTCCACACCTCCGCACAAATTATACAAAACAAAATGGAAAATATTTGCTTTTGCATCTTTTATTTTATTCCAACATGCAAAGCGCAAAATTAATTAAAACACCTAATTTCAGAATTGAAAAATAGTGACATATTTGTAATATGTGTAAACAGAACTAATTAGCTTTGCTTCAGTATTTTTATTTCTTTCAGTGTTTGGCTTTAAAGTTTGTCGGAAAAATTAGGAACTTTAAGCGCTGCTAAGCTAGTTTTTAGCGGGAAGGATTGGGAAGATGGTATCAGGATACATAAGTTTTACCGAACTGAACAATTGATTTTTCCAATTGCACGTGTCTTGAGCTGGCGGAATATAAATTTTTGTTATGTTTGTGTTTTGGAAGCGTCAGATAAGCGTTGATTTGGTCATATTGAAATTTTCAATTTATTCGGGAGAAATAGCGCAACCAGTAATAATTCGGGAAACCATATCCATTCTTTAAAATAACACTTTTGTAGACGAACTTTATTGACAAAATCCCCCATAACTAAAAATTTGCAATTTATGACCGACCCCTGTCAGTGCGTGAGCACACAAACAGGATAGACGAACAATGTTCCATTTTAAAAATTCAGTTTTAGTTGTTTTAAATGTACGGAGCGAAAAAGGGATCTTTTAAAATAGAAAAATTGATTCGAATTTATGTGACTGATTTAATAATGAACCGGCACAAATTTAGGAAGGATGTGTTTTTTCATATTTAATTTATAGTGATTTTATATTTATGGGTTATAAATAGAAGTAGTGCCAGGTTTTCGAAATCTTCCGGAATTTATACCTTCATCTCGATACCTTTTAGTGTATTGCCAATATAAATATGTAATCGATACGTGAAAGTACTTTACGTCGGAAAAGCAGTTGTAGCAGCCAACTTCCGGTCTCTGATCGAGAGAAGATTCTCCGACTAACCCCACAGTTTGATATAAGTATAGATCGGTCAATTTACTCAACTCTCTTTTGTTCCTACTTTTTTGCATCAAACGTATCTCACAAATGTTGTAAATAATTCGAGAATAATTTACTAAACTCCATTTTCAAATAAAGAATACAAAACTAGATAAAATGTTTCACCGAAACCTTCCTTACAAAAGACTTATTTATTTCTACCAGAGCGATTTCACTGCTGCATCGAGAAATATATGTACTTTTCGCCGTTACAATAAAATGCATTCTTCTTAACCCAACTTCCATAACCTACAAAGAATTATCCTCGCCATCACATGTATAAAAATGTCTACACTTAGTCTTCTCGGAGCTTAAATTAAGAATCTGAAGCGCGAAATTTACCCGCTTGGCATGCATTATTACGTAATGCATTTCTCCCCAGCCCGGCGTTTCATTTTTCAGGTGCACATTCCACAATGCCCTTTTAGCATTTATCATTATGTTATTGCTTCAAAGCTGCACTTTGATCATCTTCCTCGACAGAATTTTTATAATTTTGTTCCCTGGCAAATAGGAATTACAGTATCTTGATGAAATCTCGGCGATTTCGCTCTTTCTGGTGGCTAATTGTGTAGAAGTCAATTCGGTTAACAACAGTAATAAGGTCGGAGTTGGTGTTTAAGTGATCGGTCTTGTGCAGGTAATGCCTGCGTTGCGTGCCGTTTGATGTAAACGAGTTGAATTTAGCCGTGCTCTGTTCAAATTTGAGTCTAGCAACAATAACATTCTAGCAATAATTTAACGAAAAGCGTACGCGGTCCAGCATAAATGACTAAAGCTTGTAATGCCCGCGTGTGGTTGATTTTGATGGATGGCGTAATCAAGGAGAGGACTGGCTAATTTAGTGTACAACAGTATCTGAGCAGAAACACATAATTCTGTATACAGCCTTCCTGGTCAATCTTTTTCCCCTTCGTGCGCCTCAAAATAGATCGCAACACACTAGAAATACCCTGATAAATGATCCGTTTTAAGGGACCAACTTGTACAAATCCGGTACCGTTCAATCAACGTTACATTGGGAACGATGCAGCGGTTTATGTTAAGTTTCGTCAAGGGGATGATTTACTCACATGCGTAATTACTCTCGGCCGTTAGATGTGATGAAAAATAATTCTAGTTCCTGGCGAGAATCAATTTTTTCGCGAAGGGGTGCTGGATTGATTCGGACGCATTAACCCTTCGGTTCGTGATAAATCGGGGGAATTTATAGTTTTTAACACCTTTTGGTAAAAAATTAAACGCGCGACAAGTTTCATTTAGAAACGCGCTATGAAGGATTAAAGCTGATTATTTAGAGCATCCTGTGTATTACTGCTGTTACTTGAATGCGAAGCAGCTCAGTCATTTTTCTTCATTTCTCACAACTCATGTATTTTTTCTTACATAATCCATCATTTTCAGTTTCCTTGTATTTCGCAAAACATAATCGTTTTCATATCTAGCAAATAAAAGTAAGCGTTAAAATTTATGAATAAACGTTGAAATAAAAGCATCATATTTATTATTGACCAGGCATTCATATTTTATATTTATATACAAGCAATCTGATATTGGCACCATAAAACACATTAAGTGGTCACTTCAAATATAAAGGATAGAATAACAAGCACATAAAGTGGGAAAGGACTGCTTTTTTCTCCGCTCTTCGAACGAAATCGATTCCGTAATCTCCTTTGAGGGGTTTACCTCTATGTCTCCCGAATGCAGTTCCATCTTCGTACTACCCATATTGTATTCTCCCCTACCTTAATGACATTTTAGTTTCATCAATCCTTAATAAACGTTCACTTAATTTACTTTTATTATTGGGGGTTTTCAGAAACCGCCGCTTAAAAAATCACTCCCGGCTTAATCCCGTTATTTGTATAATCCACATTAATTTGACATTGTGACTAATGAAACGCCGACAGTTACAATTTTCTCATTTGTTATCCCATAACGACAGTTGTTATAGACGTTCTATTCACTGCGTCACCTGTATCGACAAATTTCAAACTTGATTGCATGATAAACACTAAATAAATGCACGACTTTTATTAAAACTATGAGAAAAGAAAAATTAAAATTTTAATTTCATCATGGCCTTTGAAGCTCTCGCGCAAACAATCTCCCCTCTTACGAATAATCTTCTCCCAGGTGCTTACTTAATAAATACAAAGCCCGTAATTACAATTTTTGTAAAAATAAACAGAGTTATTGATGACATCTTTTTTGAACGATATGAGCCATCAAATCTGGGAGTTGGGTAAGAGGAAAACTTGTCCACTTTTCGTTAACGTTTAAGTTTCAGACAGCTTGAAAGTCGCAGAGTATTTAAGACTTAAAGAAAACAAGCTTGCTCGCTAGACTGGAAGTTATTTTCTATATTATATATTTTTCCCAACAATTTCATTGCGATTGTTTAAATTGTATCGTTCTGTTGCAGCGATGACAGATGATCCTCGATTCGCAGAGCCCATCCCTAACGTTACAGTGGCCTTAGGAAGAGACGCTAGTTTACCGTGTGTTGTAGAAAATCTCGGTACATACAAGGTAAGATTTTATTTCCGACAACTAATTTATGACAGTCGTCCCGGTATCGATGACACGTCGACACCACTATACGACAATTTCTTTTTATTGTCACCAACACAATTTCCTACTTTTATTTCTAAGGTGCAAGACACTTTATCGATATTACCATCCTCCCTCACACATGTTATCAGCTCAAGAAAAACGCTTGTTTTCGACACACCCCACCAAGATCTGTTCATTTACCTCCGCCGAAGATCCAATTTATTATTCATATATACATATTAATTTAAACCCCGTATTCATACACGTCGAACTCGCATTAGTAAAGCAAAGCACAGAAAGCTTATTACTTCAATTAATGCGTTAAGCTTAAATTAACAATCTCATTTATTAGAGTTTAATTAATTTGTTTACATGCAGTGTGGATGCGGCCGGATAACCATAAATCATACAGAAAAAATAAATGCGATTGAAACTGAATTAAAATAAGTGTTGGCGAGAGGAAGTGGCTAAATCAAAAGAGTGTGGCCGGTGGAAATCTCGAGGGATCATCGTTGATGCTTCACCAGATTTTATACGTTTTTCTCTGGGGGCTAAGAAATAGCAAAAATAAAAACACGCTGAAATTAATTCGGTACATATGTAGCGACGGTACAAGAAAATTTAATGAGGTATTGCAGTTGTTTGTGAAATGGATAAATGGTGGATGCGCCGGGCTACTCATTAGCAAATTAATTAATTTCAGTACTTGCAAAATCAAAATTAATTAATTTATGTTTAATTATTTATTAGTGTACTTACTGTTTTTTCGGAGTAAATTTTCCGTTAGAATGAATTTAAATAATTGCAGCCGAGTTAAATAAATCTGTCCAGTGCGCGATTGTCTATATTTTAACGTCTAATGAGCAAATGTAATTAGTAGAATTTACATGACTAAAAATTTGATGAATCCGAATGTTTTTACATGCCGTTATTGGACTCGGTTCACAATTGTATTTGCATGATTTGTTGAACTATAATGTAAATTTAGTAAAATTAGAGCATTATTTACGATTACCGCAACTGCCCAAAATAAATACCTGAATTTATACGATAGCATATATCCTATTATTTGTTTTATTGGCAGCAATTTTTTTATGACAGTTGCTATTAAATATTGAATGTACATCAATAATGACGTAATCATGCAGTGCCGTTATGGAGTTATAAACTAAATTCCTGCATCTGACAACATCGGTTATTTATAATTGTTAATTGAAATTATTTTAATATTTAAATTAATTGAGTGATAAACATAACTAATAGGATATATTTCATGATCGTTTGATTTAGTGAAAGATGGAATGGAATCGGCATTATAAAGCATTTGAAGGCAATAACTCAAAGTAATTGGTGAATTAAAATGTCCCATTAAAATAACTTATGTGTATGTAAGGAAATTACGAAATCCCGTTAAATATAAGTAGTATATCTCTCCATTAACAAGGTGCTTGAGGCTCTAATTTAGGCATGCAATGTAAATATCTAAGATAAGTTACATTATTTCCTACCCCATCTAATCTTCGCTAAGACGAAGACTGGGCCCATTTGAGCTCAGGATTTGCTGCGTTAATCGTTCCAAGATTGCTGTCACGGTCGTACTCGAAATTGTTATCATACGTACGATAAGTTTGAAACGGCTGAGATTTATAAACACGACTTTGCAGGCCATGAATGAGTTTTTCCCACGATAACTGTATCCATTATACTCACCTCTATCAAAAGTTATAATTAACTTCATCAAAAATAAAATTTGAATAGCTAGTCTTTGTAAAGTTTTTCAATTAAAAACCATTCTTAGATCCCGAAGAGGTCAAGTATCTAATCCAGGAGGCTTCTTTTAATTTTGAGATTATTCCCGGGCGAAATCCCGGACAACTGATCACTGTTCATATTGTAATAAATCTCTGATTTGTAACGCGCATAAGCCAACATCCATCTTAGCAGATTACCCGATGCGTCGTTGCACGAATGAACATTGTAAAGAATGAAGCAGACATAAATAATGGCACTATTTTTATTTATTTGCTCCTTTGACGGGAAAATTTCGAGCAATTTGTGTTAAAATAATAAGTGGAGGAAATAATCCAATAAAGGGGCGTGAAGGTGTTTTACTTGCTTAATTTTCGTAGTTTCCATGCAAATATGAGATTCGCAGTATACACTAATTAGAACAACATGATCAACATACTTGAGTGAAGCCTTAGATTTCCGGTTGTGACACGAAATGTTCGTAGTTAAATTAGTTCTTATCATACTCTCATTTGTAGACCTGTTCCAATACACAACACCGCGCTGAAATAACTGCAGACTTAATTAAATTAGAGGTCGCACTTATTTTATCTTGTTTTCGATAACTGCAGGAAATTGCGAAAAGTCTTCCCAAATCGAAAAATCTTCACGTACTCGAATCGAATATGTATCAGGTTATAAAAAGGTCCTTTATTCGAATCGGAAGATTTTATGGATAAGGTTTAGTGCATTTTCGTGATGATTTTGTTTGTAAAAATTTCGTGTTGGGGAGGGCCCTGCTTAAATATTCCTTATCCCGAATTGGGTGTAGTGGGCTTAACCACTATAAAAACCACAATAATCGCTCGAAATAACGTATGGCTAAGGGCTCCACCCCATCCGTTATTGCCTCGGCAACGGCACTTGCCGCGTTGTTCAACTTTAATTTACAGTCTGCGACTACTCTTCGAATTATACCCAACCGGCAAAACTGGAAACGCGTTTAAACCGAGGCAAATTGTTCAGAAGACGCAAAACCACTGGCCTGTACACCGTACCAGTTAATTGCTTTGAGAAATTTGACACTCAAAACTACAATTCGTCTAATTGATCAACGTCGCTGCATCCGCTGATAATCAACAAGTTAGTCGAAACATTTATACAGCGCTTTGCGGCCTAACAACTACTCTTTCTGCGCCTTGGTGACTTCATTGCTCGTTTAGTTTGATTACAGCCAGCTTCTTCGAGATAATGGCCAGTCGGGTCTTTTCGTATTTTTCTTCTTTTCATATCTAAGTTTTCAAATGAAAAAATCCACCTTATCTGCCCGAGCAAATATGAGATAATATATAAGAACGAGAACATTCGCGCTTAATTCCTGATATAAATATATTTTGATGGGCTCCCCAAAATCATTTTAAACCGGCCTGACCCAAGGGATTTTATCTCGCAAAACAATACAACCCAATTTTCGAAACGCCCCGTACAAGATTTCACCTCGTTGATTTTAAAATGCAATTCTCACGATTCATATCCAATGCACACGAGGAATTTTTTCATAAAATCACGTGTTTAATATGAAATTGCTTCTCACACCTAATCCGATTTATGTCTTAACCTTAAGTTTTTCTTTTATTGATTAGGCAAACATTTCATCGGATTGTCTACCGGAAGACGTATTCTCTTTGATAAACACCTCTCCAGAGACTTACTGTTGGGGAGTTCCGCTACATAAAGGGTGTTTTTTCCATGTTTTTTTCGATTAAACGCAATATTTATACAACGAAAAATACTCCTCCAAACTGAATTAAACTTATCCAAATAAATAAGAAAACAACGCTTTTATTACACGGGCACTGGCGCTAAACACGTTTTAATCTATAAAAAGCAGAATATTTCATCAGGTTTATGTGGTTGGAAAAAATGATTATATTACTTAAAAGTTGTTGGTTCGTCGAGATTTAATGAAAAATAATGTTGTGAATGAAAGTGGGAAAGCTTTTAAGAGATAGTATCGGCCAATTAATTTAAAGCTAGCAATATTTTACTTTCGTGTTGATTTAAGAGAAAGTCTAGTCTTAATTGGAACACATCAGAGGGCGAAACAAAGAGATTCTATTATGCGATTCGAGTGCGAATAAAATAATTCCTATTTAAATTTGTGTTGAATATTCGCGAATGCAAAGTCGGAAGTGATCACTTCCCGGACACGTTGAAATAAAATGTTCGCAATGATATTGCGGCAAAGCACATTCTTATACTTATTTACATTTATATCTAAAGTCAAGTTTATTATAAATATTCACGAGCAATTGCAATAAAACGTGGTGCAGTAAATCTCTCCGCATGCGCCAATGTGGATTTAGTTTACAGCCATTGCGTTATCCCGCCTGAAATTCGCCACAGTTATTCCGCGGCCCGGCGAGGGATTTCGACAAAATTTGTTTCGCTGGCTAATTTTCTTAAAATAATTATGCAAACCCCTCGCGACATTAAACGCGACAATTTGTATTAAAGCCGCAAATTCGGCTTTTTCAACTTCGAATTCGGTTCTTACGCTCGACAAAAGTTGAGCATGACAAATGTATCGATAGAGGCCTTTCCGACACGGAGGGAACAAACCACAATTCATACTCAAGACAGTTTCGCTGCCATTATGGCGCGAAGAATCGCGAACGGTTGCGGCTTCTCCTCTGTATAAATATTAACGGATTTCGACTCACATAACGTCGACTTAATGCACCCGACAACGACGACGACTAATTTATTTATTATTATTTCGCTGAATTGCACTGCCATTTCACGGATGCTACAACAACCGCGTCTAACCTTTCCTTCAAACGAACAAGTGCTCCACTCCATTATTAAATCGAACCGAGGCTTAATTGCAAACCGTCTGATAAATTCTTTTTAAACTAGTCTTAATCGTGCATGGAACGATGCATTTATTGAATTTAGATTATAGAATTTTTAAGCAGGAAAAATAACATTCAAGAGCGATGAGGAGATATCAACGACTGGCATAAATTTTTAATCCGAAAAGGTCACAAGTTGTGCGACTTAGAAAATAGTTACTTTGGAAATAAATCTAACAAAACATTTATGTTGAACTTTTATGGCAACTTGTTACGCTGAAAGTTTAAAAAATGTGTGAAACTTCGGAAAGTTGCAACACACATCCAGTAAATAACCGGCGTAATTAGTAATCATGTTTTAAAATATAAATTAAAGTGTGTTTAATTTTAAGTGGCATTTAATTCGCTTAATTCGCACAACAAAGGCATGCAAATGAGCATAAATCAGTTCACTGTAGCTATATTTGCGCACACATTATCCATTCGATTATCCCTCTATGTGTCGGTAAAACATGAAGCAAAAATGCGGTTCGTCACAAGTTTTTCTTGGCTGTTAATTTCAGTGGCGCGGCGTAAATTTATAAAATTGTTTCCGGTTTGAATAAAATGTTGGTCTTTTGGGGGTAGTGGGTGTTATCATCGTGGCACAGGTCTGTTTTTGCAGTCGCGTTTTGCTGCTAGAACAATGGCGGAGTTATGGGGGTTGTTCGGGTTACGCTCCGTGCCCAAATTAGCCAACAAATAATAAGGAGTATTTGTTGAAGAACCTGAAGACGACGGCCTGCACGGCTTGCTTTAGGTATTTATCAAGGAAACTTTGGTGTCGGATATTGGAGCGCAGCTGTATTTCCCGAGTTATGATAATGCATCCTCCATTAACATAAAACACATAACTAAAAGCGCGCTACAAATTCGGCTTTGTTCGCGAGATTACCTGTCGCAATTAGCGCCAGGTGTCAACTGCCACACGACTGACAAAACCCGATTTGATCTGACACTCGCTGCGCAAATCGCGACACTACACACTCAAGATTACAACAGAATTTACCACTTCTTAACCCGAATTATCATAAAACGGAAGACGCATTAATCTCATTAGGTTTAACTGAATTTATACAATAAACTCCGAATTAGGCCACGCAGCGTCCCAAGGCGACGCTTTGGGACCCATCCAACATATTTTTCACACCTTCAACATAATCACACCAATTTAAACCAGGAAGACAAAAAGAAAAAAAGGAACAACACATTTTGCTGACTTCGCGGAATCAGCCCCTCAACTTCTTCAATTTGTGTGGGACTAGGCATATAATTAAGATTAAAATTATAATTTGTATTCAAAAGTGATTAAATTCACAAAATACGCAAATAAACATAAATTTGTAATACCTACCTATGTTTAAGTTGGTGTTTTTTCTTGAAAATTTTGTAAAATATGGTAAAAAGGTATAAATTTGTTAATATCTTGTATTGCTACTCTCTAAAAAATAAGGTTTTTTTTATTTCAAATCAGTTCTTCCTCGGAATTAAACTATTGGGCTCCAAATAATTTTTACTTTAAGAAGAAAGTGTTTTTAGTTCTTACGCTTTACGTGTACGTTTTAAGTCATATTACGTTCTTTTTCTTATATTTACTTGATAATCACGTTAATTGAACGATATTTATATTTTAATAAATAAGTTGTGGTCTTATATTTACAATTTTGCGCTTTATGTACTCATCTTTCGCTGCATTATTTTCTTATTTCTGCCTGTTGTTGTTTTCTTACACTTCTTTGTAAATGTTTACGTCATGTTTTATTTATTTTTACTTTTAAGTGAAAGTTAAATTAAGTTTTTCAAGCTTCCATTGCTTTTTTCGGTCATAAACTCATCTATTTTGCAAAATTTAAAATACCAAGTTGGGTCAAAAAATATGATTTTCTAAATAAATTTAATTAGCAAGCTTTAATTAGCTTGTAAAATACTAAACAACAAATTAGGTCTAATTCGGTCTAAAAAACAATTTCTTGAAGCGTGTTTGCGTCTTAGCACCTTTTTCAATTTGAGACGCTTAAGTTTTCTCCAAATTGTATCAAAAAGCACTAAATAAGGAAAAGGAGACAATGTTCTGAAATTTTTCAAGCGTGTAAGCTTTTTTCGAGAAATTCTGAAAAAATTAAGTCCAAAACCGCCGTTTTTTAAGCATTTTTATACAAAAACTACTACAGCAACTTCACCATTGTACAATTTTTTTATTTTTCAATCCTCTACTCACCTATTTCTGAAAATCAAAAAATAATAAACTAGGTCGAAAAAGACCATTTTTTTCTTTGTTCAAACCGTTTCTGCACTTTTTCAGACTGAAACACATATGTTTTGCAAAATTTTGATCAAAATTTACTGAATCGTTGTTCATTTTTAAGCAAGAAACTCATTTTTTTATTTATACAACAAGTTTTTGATTGATTTGCTTATGCGAAAACAAATTTCATATTTGGTGGCCAATTTTGCATTAGATGTTTGAATTAAATTTTTTTCTTGAAAATTTTAAACCATTTATCTACCATTAGACAATTTTTTTAATATTGTAAAATGATAGAAATTTGTTAATATTTTATACAGCTACTGTCTAAAAAATAAAAGTTTGCTTTCCTCAGTTTTTGTTCGTTCTTTTTCTTATGTATTTCCAAATTGATTAAACAATATTTATACTTCTATTAAGTTGTGGTTACCTTTGACGCCTTTATGTCAAAGTGCTTACCTCTTACTGCATCATTTTCTTATTATTATTATCTATGTATTACTTTCTTATTCTTATTATTTTTTTCTTCTTTCTTTTTAGACTCGAACGTCCCACTTAATGTCTAATTAAATCAATATTACAAACTATACTTGCTTTAGTTAGCCTAAAACGCAAATATTTTACACAAATTAGTTCAAAAGTCGGCAAATTTGGTCGAAGAAAACAAGCAACAAATTTTTGATTTGCCACTCAAAGCGCGTCCTTTTCACCGAGTTTTTTGGAATTCAATTTCTTACTGTTTTATCTGTTTTTCTTAATCTTTCTGTTCCTGTTTACTTAAATAAATCCATTTAAAATGGCAGAACTAAGTTGATTTGGCCTGTTTAGAATTAGAACGCTTTGGTCTTCTGCGTCCAAAATGTGTTCTAAGTTAGTTGTTTCAGTCTCTTTGCAGATTTTTTAAAAATTTAAACCGCTTCAGAGTTTGAGAGCCGCTGATGTGGGGGCCGTTCCAGCGCTGGCATCTCTGGAGTGCGCTTTATTTTTGCGTTTTTCGGTGGATTGCTTCGGGCAATTAGGGGCAGGTGTCAAGTGAGTCTGTCGTCTCCCGGATTTGATCTGACAGCCGTTACATATTCCTGCATTTAGCAGGCGAGTTTAACAGAATGCAGTGCCAGCACTTTGGGGAAGCCGCAGCGGTAATGATGTAGTGTGCGGTCGGGCCCGAGGTGATGGCAGGAACTGTGATATTCAGCAACCGGGAGGAGTTCTCACAATGTTGTTAAAAGATGTAAATTTGGAGGTTGTGTATATGCGTTGCGGAAATTCTTCTGGCTTGGGGCTCACCCTGTTTATTCTCCAAATAAGTTTGTAAATATTTCAACTTTCTAATAACGTATTGTAACTTGTTCGAGTTCCACATAAATTTTATTTATGCTAACACAAACACATGTTTACGAATAAGACGCACTCCTCTCCCTTATTTCCATACCACTCAGCATCACTGTTCTAACAAAAAGCGCTTTTTACATCAAAACACAACACCACCAAATTCACAAACGCGAATACACCGAAAAACGCTCTCTGTGTCAGGTCTAGTCAGCGAGCATTTACGTTGGAAATTATTAATTCACAACTAAATTAAATATTATCAAAACTTTTTGAATATTCGTTAAACAAAATCCATATGTTTAATTAAAACCCTTTTATATATTAATAACATTTAAAAATCGCGCATAAATAATCTAGTTTCAAAGGTAGCTTTGGCTAATTTCCGTTTGTTTTCTTTGTGGGTACGCCACCGATTTAAGTAATTTGGCATAGGATAACAAAGATGGCAGTAGTGGATTAATTAAATATTCCACGCTATATATAACATGATAATGAAGTTTAATACAGAGTTCAGACTAGAGAAATTCACATGGCAGCTCGGAGCTTAGTAGACAATAAAATGTGCAATGTAATAAATTACCAAGTTTTAGTTATTAAACTATTTACAATTCCTCTACTTTCAGTGTAATTGCTAATCGATCCATTTGGGCCAACAAATCGCTGCAATTTAAAAATGAAAAACGAGACAGTTTTCAATTTTTTGTTACGAAACCTATTTTTGATTACAAAATGTCTCTCGAGACACTATATCATCGGACTTAAGTTACGATGTCTCTGGTGTTTACAGTATTGTGACGTTTAGAAATACCTCAATTTGAAGCAGACGGTGAACATGTAATTCCTTGTCACAAGCTAAATGCTTCTGTCTTATTAATAAAGTAATCAATACTCCAAGATATTGTTCTGACTTCGACTGATTCTAAATATTTACATACCTACTACAATCTGGCTCTAAGCCGTGCCCAATAATTATGTTGACTTTAGTTGTGATGACTGTGCAAACATGTGCCCATATTTGTGAAAAATATCAATGAATCAAATGATTAAATTAATTTGTTTCGCTTAAGAACTCAACGCGCACGAGATGAATGAATTGCTTGATTCATTAGCCATAATATAGCACTAATGTCACTGGCACGTAATGTTTGATTAATAAACGGGCGCTTAATATAAACTCGGCACTAGAGAGTGGCAATTAGAGCTAGCACCTGTTTTCGTAAAAAATGTTGTACAAAGCGGTGCGATAAAATCAATAAGGCGAAATGGGTTTTTGAGGCACTTGCTTCAGACTATTATTTTATCTTGCAATGTTTACTGAAGCCAAGCCACCACACTGCAATCACCATTTCCCCCGTGAATGGAGAGTCCTCGAGTAAGAGTCAATCCGCAATCGGCCTAAGGGTAGATACTATTCAACCTCTCTCGTTTCCTTTTTATACTAGATACAAACAATACTGTCGTTATTGCTTGCTAAATGGATTACAAAATTTATTTTCAACTAAATAAACATTGACAGACACTTTGGAACAAGTTTGAATTATTTTACGCCACCTTGCATGGACCATCCGTTATTACAGTCATATATCAGACCTCTCCAAGGAACACAATGTCCGTTAATTTCTCTTTACACTTTATTGTTTGTTTTGCTATTATATTTACTTGGCGGGCCTAGACTCGTTAGAAGGGTGCAGCGCCTCACTTTCACCGACACAAAATGCCTAATAACCAAATAATTACCCACATTCCTCCTAATTCAAGCTCGGATCACCAGAAGATTTTTGATTTGATCCGCCGGAAATAGACTTCCTGAGATTCCGCGAAAACCAACCATAAAATTGCGCAATTTTCCTGACATGACAACTATTATTTTCGGCGTAATTTCTCCCATTGCCAATACAAATCACGCACAGAACTAGTTTGCTTCCAGACGGAACAAGTTTTGGGACATGCTGTATAATATTAAACGAGTCCCAGCGTTCAGTGCAAATTTTTGCAATTACGGGTGAAATTTTCAGCTGAAATGATTCATCACGTTTGTTGTAACAGGCACATGTCGGTCAGTAATTGCTCCCTCAACTAACAATAATGATTCACTGGTTTAATATTGTGTATACGTTTTGAGTGTAAGGGATCGGAGGCATAAATCATTACTATTTACTTACAATCACATGTAAATGGAAATTACAAGATTATGTTTGTGAAACCACTGTGCATTACGTTATCTCATTAAAGTAAATAATAGGTAATACAGCGATATCGCTACGGAGGGCGTTCAACCCCTTCCAGGCTATTACAATCAAATTGTAACGTCAAGTTGAGATGCAATTCAATATCAGGAAGCAAATTCATGATTTTGGTGTTTTCTAGCATCCTCGAATAGGAATTACATTAAAGAATTTTCTTTTATCATTTATTGTATAAACGGAAATGACATTTTGTTATTCGGTAATATTTGGATATCCGAGAAAAGCAATTTTCTACTTTATCTACCGGAATAAATTGAAAATATCACAATTAAAATAAGTTGGGAACCTTTCAAAAGCCATATTGAGTTTTCGTGTAATCCGATAGCCGCTATTTTTCCCCTTGCAGTGATCTATAACAGTTTCATAAATTTGTTGCTCCTGCAGTGTGGTATATGCGGACTTTAAACCATTATGATTTTAAAATAAGAAGTAATAATTAGCAAAATACCATCTTCTAACTTAATAAATATAAATTACTCGCTTATCAGCGTGTTAATCAAATTATTGAAATCCCGGTTTATTTTTACTTCATTGAGATTTTCAACAGCCTAATTGGTGAAATGGCGATTTGTAAACCAGATTTATTATTATCAAGTCAAATTATTTTTAGAATGTTTAAAAAGGCCACTGCTTTCTCTCGTTTGCGGTCGCGGATTATCGTTTTGACGGTAGTGAGCTCAAAAATTATTTAATATAGGGTAATTCAGGGAGAGATGACCCACTTTTTTTAAAATTACAAAAAAATAATTTTTGACACTACAGAGGCGATATTTTTTTATTTAGAACAAATACATAACTACATTTCTGTTGAGAACAGGTAATTAACAATTTATCGAAAGCTTAAAATAAAGATAAAAAATTAGGTGTTGGGCTATCTTTACCATAATGCCAGGGTGACCTGACCTGACCTGACTCACTAACTAAGATATTTAAACGGTTTTAAGTCATCCGTCACACATGCTCAGTTTGAAACAATCCCTCATAGAACACCACTTACAATTGATATATTCAATCCAGTCCACTTTTACCAACAGATTCGATATTTTTACTTGAATCCTTTGTTTCAAAATTGAATAAAGATTTTTCTGACTGAATTATCTATTTTTTTTAAATAAGCGGTTTTACTATTCGTTTTATTTCTTTTACACTATTTGCTTTTCACTTTTGCTTATGTGCTTCCTTCTCCGGTTGTTAAATAAAGAGTGGTATTGCGGTATCTTATATAAAATTGGGTCATCTCGCCCATTCTTGCGGAAGAGATGGCCCGCTGATTTTTTTGTTTAAAAAATAAAGGTAACCTTATCTTCATAACTGGAACATACTGAAAGTATGATGAAACAGTTATAAATCAATGAGAAGAATTCGTTTAGGATTTTTTTCAAAAAAGAAACCATGGTCTAGCTAACGATAATAAATTTTAAGCATGTATTAAAACTTATATTAGCGCGTTTACATATTACTATTGATAATGACATAAGCACTATTTCCTGGTGTGACAAACAGGCGTCTAATTTGCCTTGTAACAGAATAATGTCAATGGGTAATCTTACCCGCTGGCTTATCTTTACCGGAATTACCCTATTATTGTCTTACTTAAAATCAAGTTGAAATAAAACATAGAAAGCCTATTTGTGTGTTTAATTAATGTTTTTCAAACTTCCTTTAAAAAATGAGAAATGGTTTGTTAAATCTCAGCTTTCCTCTGCGCTTATTCCTCGATTTTTTCTTTTTTTTATTTTTTTTTGCAAAGTTACTATAAGAGTAAGGTTTGTCTTGATTTCTGTTTTATATTTTCGTGCTCTATGTTATGTCGCTTTTATGTTTGGGGCCTTTTTGCATTATTTTGACGGATCCATCACTTATGACAGCATTTTCAATAAATTTAGTGGCACATCATGCAATGAGATAAGATCTTGTTTTGCGTAATGTAAATAATGATACTCAAAACTCAAAAAACACAGCCCAATATTCGGTAAAAATTTGAAATAAATAGAAGGTGTTGCCTTCTAAATTTTTGCAGTGGTTTGTATTACAAAGGATGCTACAATTTTCAAACGTACACTAAAAGGTGTTCCCTTGTAAATAAAAATTGACCCGTGTGGAATTTTTTGTTAAATTTTTGAAACGTTTAGTTGAGGCGGTTCCACCCTTTATTTCGGTAAACGTAGACAAAGTTAATGTTCACTTAAAAAATAGTCAATCCGCTGTTTTAAATGATTGCTTAAGTAGCGCTTTTATTTTTTAAGAGCTCGGATACTTGGCTGTAACTGAGAACATTTGAAAAAAAGTCCAGGAACAGTGGCTAAAGTGGTTGAAAGGCATTATTGAAAGAAACGTTCCTGTTCGTGTTTTGACGACATAACAGTCCGGAGTGTAGTAATGTTTTTGTTTGACGTAGTGATAAACCGTTAAATGTGCAGTTGATGGTCCTTTCATCAAGAGAAAATTAACATAATGGGTAATGAGAAACGTTTGTGGTTTAAGTTACAATGAGAATTGCGAATGGGAGAACAAGATCGTGTAGGTTGATTTGATTGCGTTGGTGCATTAGGTTTGCAATTAGAAGATATAGTGACTATCTAACGCTTGCAGGAATATATGAATGGCTGATTGTGGTTAAGACTCGGCTAGCGCAGCGAATTATTTAATCTCGCAGATTGACATCCATGTTTATTTATTTATCCCGGCTGAAACATCGGACGTAACTTTATTTAAAACACATTCCTCATCAGTTTTGCCCAGGTTTATATTGGTTCAGAGAATGTAACATCTGTTCTTTTGAACTTCTGGTGTAACGTCAGATGGCGGATGCGCAGCTAATCTGCATTACATGACGCGATCATGTTGGCTCCTGTCCAACGTCTATCTACTTGGTGTCTCGAAAATATAACTTTATTCCTCCACTTACATATATTACACATTTTCAGGTCGCTTGGATACACATAGACCGACAAATGATTTTGACAATTCACCGTCACGTCATCTCCAGAGTGCCGCGATTCAGCGTGTCCCACGATAATGCCAAGACGTGGCTTCTGCACGTCAGTAGCGTACAAAAAGAAGACCGGGGTTACTACATGTGCCAAGTTAACACAAATCCCATGATTAGCCAAGTAGGATATCTGCAAGTAGTCGGTGAGTAATCCCTCCAATTATAACCGCCAACTGAGTAACCAATTTTAATCACGACTGTCAACTCGTTAAAAATTATTTGCCGTGGTAAAACAAGCCAACCGCTTGTTTTTTTTAACTCAAAGGACGTAATTAACCTGTATGGAGCGTGTGCATGGTGACGAACATGCCTCCCGACGACTAATTTCAAATGAATTGATTTGTGGATGCTCTCTTGAAAAAATAGTGTTTTAACGGTAGTTACATTCGATTGGGAAGATTTTAGGGGAAAGATAAACGTCTGGAGCTAAATGAGGAGATAAAAAGGGGCATCACTGGGAAACGAAATTGATTTCACCACGCACGTTATCCAATTGAAAATAAATGAGTGTTTTAATTTCATCGCATTCTTATTACAGTTCCTCCGAATATCATTGATGCAGAAAGCACGCAATCCACAGTGGCTGTTCGTGAAAACCAGAATATAAGCTTGACGTGCAAGGCGGACGGTTTTCCCACGCCTAAAATCATGTGGAGAAGAGAGGATAGTCAAGCTATAACCGTCGAACGTCGTAAGAAAGGTAAGCTGCCAGCTAAATGGATATTTTGATTACTACCGCTCTTAATTAAAGACCCAATTTATTTACATTATGCTTGGTCAGATTTTACAAGGCTGCTTAGTCTGTTTGTAAACTCACGCTGGGCACAATTTCGACAACAGTCTTGTTTAAAACTGCACCATTTTTCCGCCCTTTGACTATATATCAACATCAGACAACAAAGCTCTACAAATAAATCATTTTTCATGAAACTATGTGGCGTTTATTAACACACAACGAGGTAAATTAATTCGTTTGATAATCGCAATCTATAGGTTTTAAATATTGCGGCCAAAGCTAGATTAAATTTATCTACAGAGACTCTGTATATATAAATAAACAATGTTTTGTAAACAGAATCTGTTGACTGAATCGGAGAATAATATTTATTTGATTGTTAATAGCGAATGGCATACGAAACAACGTTTGTGTTTGTGATATTCGACAAATTCCGTGTAAAACTTTCATACACGCATCCTAATTTTATCATCCCCTAAGATTGAAATACAATTTGTGACACGGTTAGAATGTTTACAAGAGGCGAGCTCCTCAAACAAACGTTCGCTTTTACGAGTATTATGATATAGTTACTCCTCAAAATTTACCAACCCAATCTAAAGCACAATTGCCTGATACGTTTCAACTACCACCTTAGAGGGTTTACTTAATTAATGCGGTGTGGCAACTTCTATGCTACTAACGTGGTTTAATTTATATAGTGGATAACTAGCGAGGTTAATGTGCGAAGTAAACGTAATTTACGTTCGCTTTCATAAGAAAAAATATTATGATTAATTTACAATTCAGATTAAATTGTTTTTTAAGAGCTAAAAAGTGAAAACGAAAAAAGGAAAAAGGGCAACGATTCGTAAAACGTTGTTTTCTTTATACCTGTGTTCGTAATAAGACAAAATCGACACATTCGCATCCTGGAAAAACTTGGGTCCAATCGAAGCGAAAATTCTATCCTCGAGCAGTCAAGTGATCATCTTGAAAAAATCCGAGACGTCCAAGCCTTCGCAAACACAATTGATTTCGCTCAAACAACATATTTAGAACGAAATTTCCCCATTTGCTGTGTAATTACTAATAAAATTTAACTTCAATTTTAAGTTCTATTTGCAATTTCATTTCCTTTAGCAGACTAGGAAGTAAATTAAACACCGTATTAGGCCAAAGACGTTGATAAAATAAGTCGCTTTGAAACTCACTCTGGTAATTTTAATATAATTTCCGAGACTGTTCCAGATACGATTGTTTTGTCTCCAAAACTAGCCCCGCATTTAGAATCACCTTTTAGTTACTATCGCGCAAAATGCCATATTTTCCTAAACAATAAAAAAGTTAACAAAAAATAACCCCCGTAAAAGACATACAACAACTGATACAGGGCAAGCTGATAAACGAGAGCAAAAGGCTCTCGAGAGTGTCGTTTCGTTCGTGGGTCGTCCGCGCACAGAATGTCAACTTAGCAAGAACCACATAAATCTGAAATGGTTTACCAAAGCCGCGATTTAATCGAATTGCTTAATATTGACAACGCGTGCTAAATTCCTATGCGAAGGAGTAGCGCACAGGTTGGGATTCCATCAGCTTCAGATTAATTAAAAGACTTAAGCCAAACACGTGCCATTTTATTAAGACCATTAGTTCGATCAGGACGCACTTTGTTCCAAACCTCGCTACAACGCGACTTCATTTTTAAATTTTGTTGTCCCGTCCAGACACGCGATAAAATTATTGATAGACATCATTAAGAACGGTTTACAACACCCCAGAGCCCTCAGTGATATTCTCAACGACCACTTTTAATAACTTCATCAGTAACACTAGCAACTCCTAATGCCTATACATCTTTTTTCGACACGCTATAATAAGGGACATCGGTCTCCACCATCTAGATGACATCTTTCCCACAGCCGGACATAACAATTAATTACATAAGTTCCAAGTGTCACTTACGTTATTTATCTCAATTTCTTAGAAATATCAGGTTTGTGGTTCACGCAGACTAATAGCTTCCGGCATTTTTAGTTCTAGTAAGCGGAAAAGTTAATAGGAAGTTTAACGACTTATTTTAAATAAAACACTGGAACAAACGAGTTGTGATAGACAGCAAACCAATTTTTAATAAGCGAGTAAATGGTGCTGAAGCAGACATGCGGCATGAAAATTTTAACAAAATTTCTGATGTTTTGGAACAACAAAAAGCACAAAACGGTTTTGAGTTATTCCATTTATACAGTTAGGTCGGCGCTGACCCGGCGCATCCACCATTTTTCAAAATGATTTTAATTTCAGTCTTCATACGTGGAAATTTTCTCCTGTGTTTACAGGAGTTTTCCGAACGAAATAAATATTTGTTTAGCAAAAAATGTGAGTTATAAATAACTTCGGTTAATTTCCTCTTTCCGGTGTTGCGGCCTTATTATTTTCCTGAAGAAGCAAAGTATTACTTGGGGCATTAAAAATTGCGCCGTTTAAAAATGATCATACATTATTAACTCTCCAAACTTGTTAAAATTTAAGCCTGACCTGAATTTGAGCAAGTAGTAGAAAACTGTAGCATCTAAACTCCCGCCGCCGTTTTGTTGTATGAAAGGACAATATTTTAGGTTGTTCTCTTATTCAGCGCAAAACAAAGAAAATACTTTTAACGTTATTGTGGCGTGTTAGGTTCTAAGAAGCGTATAGTGCAGTGGCGCTTTGAGCTTTTATGCAAATTTTGAACCCGAAATGACTTTTGTGTTGCATTTGTATTTTTCAATGAAATAGGAGTTAATTTAAGGAAAAGCGTTTGCATGAATCGTTTGTAGGTTTATTGAGTTGCAGTAAAAATAATGCGATTCTGGCGTCAGTAGCTTCGCTACAATGGGGTGCTATCAGGTGCCGGGGTGCGAAGCTTACAACCCTGCCTGCCTGGCCTGTTAAATATTGCAACAGCTAATCTAGCACTGGGGTTGGTGGCAGCAAGCATGCGCGTTCTAAAATTCCATACCGCGATATCAGTTATGCAGATAAAGTGTGGAAAGATGCTGTTAGTCTCCTATTTAGAGTAGTTGCTTAGTTGTCGAAGCCGATTGGGTTGATTTTGTTCTGTAGGATGGTAACTGATAAGAAGCGAAATGGGCCATGTGAGCAGCCGGTCGGTAATCTGAAACATTGCGGCATCAAATATATTCTAATTCAGTCGACAAGGTTTTCGTGTTAACATTTCAGGTTTCCATTTGTGTAATATTTTTGATTTATTTGCGAATATTCCGGCAAAAATGATATGTTGCTATTATAACATCATCCTTTTATGGGGCGGGATTAGTTTGTCTGCGCTCGACTGTGTTAGGATTAATATTATACTCGCCTTAATTAGTTTGATAAAATGCGACGTGCATTCACGCTCTCACGTACAATTCCAGCTACAACTGAACTGTTTTACACGTTCTTCGTCATGCGAACATAACATGAGGAACAATGGCCAATGAAAATTAACATATGCTTTGAATATAATGTGCTAATTCCCCACGGACATCTTCAACTGCATAAAATTATGTTTACCCATTTTAAAATGATCTAATTGCCATTTCGCCCACTCATGCAAAAAATTATCGGTTTCACACTAACTACGCGCGTAAACATTTACTTAGCATTCTCAAAACACAACACAGAATTTTAACAAATTATTTTTCCCCAACTGACTAACGCAACTTTGCCCAAGTAACGAGAAATCGATGAGCCAAACTTATAATTTTATAACGAGGATTACCAACATCCCGCCACAATGAATAACAAAATTTTTGTCATTAAACTTTCCGCCACTACCCACACCGATAGCGATTTAACCAAACCAGATAAACGGAGCTTATTACAAAACTAAAACACGTGCCAATTGAGTCAGACATTTTTAACCCACTACTATCATTTCGTTTGAGTTGCAAACTTTAATGAAAATTCAAAGCCGGAGTTTGAGCGAAGAATTCCCGAGTTTTGTTTTTACACAAATATAATAATATTTAGTCGGTTAATGAAATACAAAAGAATTTGCGGAAATTGATGTGGGAGTGAAAATATGCGGTTAAATGCTAAATTAATTTAAAGCTGCCGAATCCTTTTGTCAGTCAAATTCATAAATTCTTTACGTCAAATATTTTTATTATTTAAGAAGAAAGATTTTAAAGCTAATAACGGGAAAACTTCAAGTTTTGTTTAAGACGAACGTCGGGAAATCATTCCTGACTGTGTTATTTAGCTCTAAAAATTTGACCCAAATGATTTCTTTGTCTGAAATATTACTTTATGAAATGTTTTCAAAGTCGTCTTCATAAACATATTTATGAAATAATCACAACAGAAATTTCAATCTCGTGCTCTATCCAAAAATTATATTAACATTTAGCCCGAAATTCGCGTTATCCAATTGTACTCCGCCGTTTGGCTAAGAGAACGGTTTACTTATTAACTACCCACAGTCGTGTATTTATAATAATTCACTGGTAATAAATCCCTGGGGGTTAAACGTTTATTACGACTCGAACAACTTCCTTTTAATTACGAATGGAAATGTAAAAAGTGCCGAATAAAATCTTCATGTCTGAATGAAATATTTAAACGCGCTTCCTGTCTCCAAATTTCGAATTTTCTATCAGTGCCATGGAAAAAATGCCTTAATGAATTTTAATACATGCACCCTTGGCTTAAAGAGAGCTTTGGGGGGTTTTTCGTCGACATTCGCTCCGACGAAAGCACTTCAAAGTGACCAACTAGCTCTCATAGTGTAATTTTCTTGTTTATTGCAATATTTATTTATTACAGTGAACGTATACGACGGGGAGCAATTGAATCTCACCCGCATCAGCAGAACGGAAATGGGCGCCTATCTTTGCATAGCTACGAATGGAGTGCCTCCATCTGTGAGCAAACGAATCATCGTGGACGTTGAATGTAAGTAAATGTCGCATATTTCCCTAATAATTCGCAATTATTTACGCCGTAAAAATTTTACGATGAAATATTGGAGACCTCCAAGTGCCGCCACAGTTTTCAAACTGCATCGTAGGTGGCGAATTTAATTGTTTGCTTTTGCTTTTGGAAATATTTAATATACAAACTGGGGATCAATCGAGGCATTAATTGAAAATTTTATGTCGGGAAAGCGATAGGCCGGCCTTTCATCTAAAATGATTATGTAAGCCGGAACAAAAGGAAAGTTATATGGGATTTTATTGGCGGCGAAGGATCCTTGAATAATTTTAATAATATCGAAGGCCGATTGTTATTCTAGTGTTAATTATGTAAAATGTGCGCGAGCCGAAGTGAAATGGAGGCAGTTTGTGTAAATACAAGATGCAGTGGCTAAATTGGCTCTGCGTAAACAAATTCTTCCCTTATTTGTCAATTAATCGGCATCTTTATTTCTTGATTCAAAAAGCGCTTAGACGTAAAATATGCGCATCGCTTGTTCCTTGTATGAACCATTATTTAAATTTGATCGATCGAGTTTGAAGGGTGATGCAAGTAAAGTCGATTTTTCAAAAGTAATATGAATAAAATAAATTTTACGAACGCGCATAAGTTTAAGTGATATATTTCTAGCACGCCGTTATCAAATATCAATTTGTGTAATATAAGGCAAATTTACTATCCTATATTTCGTAGGAAGTCGAGTAGAAATTAGTGGAGGACCGAGGGAAATTTATAACCTTCTTTGCTTTAGCAGAGGCTGATGTTGCTTTAATACATTTGAAAAATACACAAAACATTAAGTTTTTACCCCAATTCAACATGTAATTTCGAATGTTCCATTTTAGCCCGCAAGAACAAGCAAAATTAGTAGAGTACTTTGTAAAATAAATTGTTTTGTCTGCTGAAATGCCAGCTTGACTAATGAATATATGTTGGACTTGAGAAAAATTTTAAGTAACGAAAATAATTTACCGACAAACTTTGCTCCCTTTATTCGCCCCTCTTTGCGCAAATTTCGGGCAAATCCACACAAACAACATCGAGCACATTCCTGTCGAAGTCACAACATTAAAATCTCGTTTGCGCCGCTAGTCGTACTATCACGAAATTAAAACACCGAAATTTATAATCGCTGGTATGATTGGCAATTACGTGCGATGTCTTCACCGACGGCCATAATTTACTTGTTAAAATACACCTGAGACTCACTCCTTAACACGTAGATAGTCCACTTTAGTAGTCTGGAGATGTAGACAGTCACGAAGAGGCAAAGCGTAAATCTGTTGAATATTTACAAACAACGTTTAGTCTGATGACTCGGAAAACGTCTTCACTAATTTAATCGATTGCTGCTTTGCTAAAGAATTCAAGCCAATCAAATAAACTTAGATAAAAGTTAATAATGTGAAAGCAAACATCAAAAAATAAAATTTCTATTAATGATATATAGCGAAAGAGATAGACTTGATAAATTTTCGATGTGAGTAGAGACGTCAGATCAATTTCACGAGAAGAGCAGCGCACTGTCAAGTCTAAATGAATTGATGATGAAGAAAAGCCTTGAAATATAATTGTGCCAACTATTCACATTATGATTTGATGAAAAATGGAGCATAATTGAAATACAAAAATAGACGTAAATTGGCGCTTTTATTAAATTTTCGGTTGAAATGCATCTAACTTTATATTAAATGAGAAAATCGAACGGTGGAAAAGAATCCATTAACTTTGCAACTACTATCATAAATGTTCCTTGCGTCTGCTTTAGTAATATTAGTCCTAGGTATTGCAAGAAAACCGTTTCGTTTACTACTATGATTATCATTGCCCGGCATAATGCTCGTATTGTGTATACTCGATATAGTACATTGTATATCTTTTAACATAAAACTACCATTTCACATTTAATTGAAAACGCTACACTTTACTACTTATACGGCCGGAGTAAATAAATTCAGGCCTGTAATTGGTCATGAAAAATTGATTCGGACAACACTTTAACTACAGTTGATAGGCCAATCAATCAACGACTCAACTTTTGTACCTCCCCCAAACTGGCCTAATATAAGCAATTTTCATAATCCCAGTCTGGAAGACACTAATTTGACAGCAATTGTTTTCGAATAGATATTAACCAAAATTCTATTAAAAACTTCGCTTTGAAACTTTCAAATCTTCATTTGGGTGTTAATTTGCGTTGTGTTTGATGTTGGAGCGAAATCTGTGGGCCGGCAGTAATATTTGCTGGAATCGAGTCAAAGTCGAAGATATAAAGGCAATGGTGTGTGGAGGTTTGAAAGAATTACGTCAATTCATTTTATCGCAACCGTCTATACACAGCAAGATATGGTTTCGGGCATTTGAATTTTATATGAAATCGTTATGATTCGGTAAAGAGGTAATAAAACAAACAAAACGTATATTCCCCGGTAACGGCAAAGCAATGGGCTAGTCAATACGATATATGCACTGATATGTAACGCGTCTAATGGTTTGTAAGCGATAAGTGGCGATATTGAAAATCGATTTTATTTATATATTTGTGTGCATCCGACGCCTTTCCCGATTTCCTCGAGCTCCTCCGTCATTTCGGAGGACCACGAGATAATCCCGAGATAAACACGCTTCACACGATCTTATTGTTTTGCATTCTCTGCGCACGTAACACACGGCACGTGAATTAGTCGTTACCCCGAATAAAATTGCATCTCTCAATATTAATTACTCATTTATAAATTATCCCATGGAAGAGGGGAATTCAAGTATTACAAAGTTTCGTGAACAAGGGTTCCTTAGTTGTCCTTGGGGAAATAGCACCCGGCTACTGTTCCGCAGGGACGTAGGTATACACCTTGTATTCGGTAATTTGCATGAAAATTTATGTTATTGTTAACGAGAAATGTATTTAAGATTCTCAACAAACTCGCATTTACACACTGTGAAGTATATTTTTAAAATGAGAGGGAGAAGGCGTTCATTTCGTACGTGAGCGAAAATATTACCAAAAAAAGGAATTGTTGTTTAATGTTTCCACGACTGCATTTATAAAACATTATTTCTTTAATTAAGCCGAAAGCGTATGAAATTTTATACTTCATTTGCTCTCCGAGCCAGGATTCTATGCACTGACACGACCAAATTCAAATTGAAAGTTTGGATTAATCATTTTTTGCGTGAAAAGGATCTCGTGATGGCCGTTTGGTAATTTGGTGGAGAGTACTAGAAATAACTGATGTCCATTTCTGCTGCACTCTCCATTATCTCTTGAAATAGGTCCGGGTCTAGTAGCTTCAATCAACGTGTATAATTGATGCACTGTCGTATACAAGAGTATTACACTGGTGTCGTATTGCAGCGTCCTTTACGAAACGTTTAAAAAAAATTGTTGCTGCCAGCGTCCGGACCTGCTAATTAGTTTGACGATTTTGCGGCAGTTATTGGAGATTAATTGTGTCGGGAAGGATAATTGAATCCTTGCGTCAGTTTTGTTGTCGTTTAGATCTGTAACGTAATTAAGTCTAAACCCCGATTTGAATGATTCGAGCAAGTAAATAAATAAGTGATTAATGTTAAAAGTGGAGGGTTCCGGCTTAGCGAGGGAGGATCGTGCATATCCTCGGATCATGATGGTGTGAATATACTTTTGAAATTCAAGAGTCTCGAGTTCAAGTTGAGTTCTCGCGTGACTGCCTAACAGGTGTATGTAAATGTCGGCGAATGTCGGCGAGCGGTCGATAAGTTAGCGCCTTTACTATTTACCAAATTTTCAACTTTTAAACTAGTCGAATGGAACCTTGTTCAAAGATAATGTATTCAAAGTGCTTACATGGCGAAAGCCAAATATATATTTCGGCAAAACCGCAACTTATGCCAAGTTGTTCGTCTCCGGATAAGTACGCACATACCTGTATCCCCGCATCCTAAACTAACTTAATTTGTTCGCGCAAATAACTCGATTAAATTAATTAAACGCTTGAAACCTTTGTCGGGTTAACGGATTTTTTGTCATTTGTGCGAAAATACTCAAAGATTATTCGACCGATTCAGTTAATTCGAAAATACCTTTAATTCGACTAAATATTTCCGATTGTCTCTGGTAAATTTCCGAGCGAAAATTGTCGTCCATCTGGACAATGATGAGAGTATTCCGATGCTTCAAAAGCACTATATTAGTACATTCCTCACTGGCGGTAAAATTTGAAACACGTCCAGCATTTCAAATATGAAGCTAATGTAGTTCGCCTCTTTATTATTTGGATAAATGCGCTAATGTTCAATGACAATTCGAGGATCTCTCGAATTTTAGCTGCACCCTCACCTCAACCATGCAACACAACGCCAAATAGCACAACAAAAGGCCTCACTGCAATCTTTTCACCTCCAGAAACATCTTGACACGTATTGTAGCAAACGCGAGAAATTTATCGTTGAAAACAACAAATTCCGTTTATTCTCAAATTAGAAAAATGGCAAAGGACTCCGATGGTCGCAGAGCAAGCCCGCATGGACCGAAATATTTGTTTTGGGTTATATGCAAATTATAAAATAATTTAATTCGAAATTAACTAGAACGTGGTGGAACGAAACATTTGTTATTTTCGCATGACTCCAAAATTTATTTTTGTTTAGTTTGAAAACAATAAAAACTCAGTATAATTAAAACAAATTCGGCTAAGTTTACCCAAACGAACTGGTCTTGCAGAAACATTAACATAAAATACATAATTAGCGCTAATTACTAGACATTTTTACTTGAAAATAAGTTTTTATTTCGCGCGTACTTAACATGCAACGCGCTTTTAGGGAAACATCGATAAAGCGATCTGAAAGAAATTTAATTTCTCGCAAGCGAAAAACGACTACTTGTAATGCGATCGAGTAAGATAAATATACATGAATAAATCTTTGTTAAATCGTAAGTGATTTCTTGAAATATGTACCAAAGTCTTTGTTTCTGAAAACTAATTTTTTGCGCTATTAGGTCGCGAGAATTCGAAGAAAACGGTTTGTTTATTGTTAAGTATTCACGAGTATTGTTAATTCTGCCACTCATGGTTTTATCGCTTATGGTTAGTTTACCTGCCTATCGATTTAATTAAAAAATAATGAAGCTGTGCAACTGGAATTGTGTACACAAAAGCAGCACTGACCGTTACAAATAAACCCAGAACTGGCCATAAATCGTATTCATTTATAATTTAGCTTTCTTCTTGAAGCATAAAAATGATTTAGGTATAGCGGGGTAATTTAGCATTTTTAGTTTTTCTTAGTTTACTTGGAATCTTAAAATATTTTCCACTTTTATGTATTTCCGTACAGCATCAGGAAAGATCTGTTGTTTTCCATTTTCATGATAAATAGCCATTTCAGATGTATTTCCTCGAAATGTTCGTTGCAGTAGACTAAGACTAGCGAAAGTGAGCTTATTTTTCATCTTCATAATCTGACAAGTTTGAGAAAAATATGTATATTTGCCACTAATAGACTTAACGTACAAGGTAAGCCCCAAACCATTTTTCTTAATCGGCAATCACTCTACGTGAAAAATTAAAAAAACCTCCTGACGAAGTAAATCAACCACCAAGGGACTTTCGGCAAATAAGCCAACATCTAGGGCCCAAATCAATACAATTTCTAGGAAAAAAAGAACCGCCAAACCGAAATCTTGTTCTCCAATTAATGAATGGTTTAAAATCATTGATTGTGTTTGTTATAGCTGTTCAATTTTTGAACAACCAGCCAAATGAAACATCAATCACAATTAGCACAATACCCCATAACGAAATGTAATGAGAATTATTTTCAAATTAAATAGCGCAAAGCCGGAAACGTGGCAAAATTATTGATGAGTTGAAATGCAAAAGGAGGGTGCATGGAACGGTCAATTTCGTAAGATAAAAAGCCAGCAACAGTAGATATTTCTTTGTTAGGATTCCGTTGCTGGGCGATTTTTCTTCCTCTGCCGCTCGACGTTTGTTTGCAAAAATACACCCGTCATGACTAATTTCGCCAGTCGATTACTTTTCTTGATAATAAAGGTGATGATGAAACTTTGTTGCGCTTATTTATGAGGAAAATTAAGACGAGGTTATCGCCCCCTTGCGATTCTGTAGAGGACAATAAAATGCAAGATAATTTTTTAGCGGCGCTTCTTAAAATAAACTGCTTTATTTTTCATTGCAGGGATTAATATTCATAATTTATTAATCATATTTTTAAAGTACATCTAAGACTTTAAGATCTCTGGAAAGTTTCCTGTATTTACTCCCAGCTGTATATCACCGTGTATTAAACTTTTTCGTGATGCATGGCCTAATTACCAAAGATCAGTTTGCAGTGTTTGTGGTGCGACATTAGGACGGGCTTAGATTTCCTTTTTCTTTTCATCCGCTTTGCAAAGAAATATATTTTCTCGCTAACGCTTTTGCCATGTTGTACATGTAATATTTTGTGACATGTCCAACGTGTAGCTATTTCTCATCGGGTCACTTCTGTATCTACCCCGGCAATAAACCTTGAAGGAAATATTTTTCACAATTTCCCCGAGTAAAAATAAACTCATTCGCATTTCCTCGTAACTATTTTAATACATTTCGTGAATGTTTCCCAGCGGTTAACAAGCACCGATATATTTTGTTTAGAATAAAGATTCGGATCGTGATTCGTTTTCGCTTTCGCATTTGTAAATAAATGTGTTTTGTTACAGTTTCTCCGATGATTTGGGTTCCAAATCAGTTGGTCGGGGCACCAGCCGGCACGGATGTCACAATAGACTGCCATACAGAGGCATACCCAAGAGCCATTAGCTATTGGGTATACGACAACGTCATGCTCCTGCCTACGAAGAAGTATGGAACTGAAACGACTGAAAACAGCTACAGGGCGCACATGAAATTGTCAGTGCGAAACCTCCAACCCGGAGACTTCGGTAACTATCGATGCATCTCCAAGAATTCTCTTGGGGAAACGGAAGGATCCATCCGACTATACGGTAAATAAAATATTCGTATATCTGCTTAACTCGCAAACGAGTTTGTCCATACCCTTCCACTTTCGCTAAAACAACCCATCTCTGCCCATTAATTGGTGCATCAATACTTCCGCTGATTTTAAAACCCAAACACGACGCAAAGTACACCTAACAAATTTATAAACTACTTAAGCTCATTAGCAAGCTGTTTAGCCATTCTCTTTGTTGTATTAGATACTCAGCTTTAGACTCTACGTGCAAAATTAATTATCTCCTCCAGGAAATACTTATCATGTCCCCACTACCGATTTGACTTGTAAAATATCCACTATTTTTGCAATAAATCGATGAACTTTTGATCGACTATGATTCCGCCTTAAAAAATGGCTTTTGAACGCAGCACAAATTTTATTTTAAGAAAATTGTTGGAAATTGCTTTTTCCCGCTATGATAACAGATCTCTGCTACACCACTTTCGACAGCAAGTTTTCGGATAGATACTCCATCAATATTAAAGTGGAGAAAATTGCGACAGTTAATTATCCCAGTCATATAAATCCATTTTTGCGGCATTAAGGCTACCTATAAAAAATATCAAAGTGTTCGTTGAATTCAGAAAAGTAATTTATTTTGATAAAATGTTGTTCTCATCGTGGTCTATAAATCTCTCTTGAGAAAACGCTCATATGCCTGTCTACCTAATGTCCGTTACGAACGAAAATTTAACTTTCGATGGGACTAAGAATAAGCCTTTATGGCTCGGAGGGCGCGACAAAAAATAAATTCCGGATTAGCGGCCGTCGCTTTTTCCGTATGTTTTGGCGTTTTTTCAAACAAAATCTCTCAACCTTTTTATATTCATAATGTTATATTCCGGCACATTCTCAGGACTGCATCCAGCAACGAAAAGCATAATTAGAGGAGCACTAAGCATCAGAGCTTTCGTTATTAACGCTTCTAAATGGAAACCGCATTTTTCCTGTATCGCGAATGTTCGCACGGTTAATAATTCACTCAAATACGAGCTTGCAGCATTATGCGATTTTTACTATTTCGCTTAACATTACGCCGAATTTGGCCGAAATTAATCAGCTTTTCGGCGTTGTTAAATGGAAAAATATGGTTCTGACATCGATCTGAAATCACTCAAGCGGAAATTTACATAAAAGACGACTTGACTCCAACTTTAAACTTCGTCGATAAATTATCGATAGTCATTTTATGAAGCTAAAGACTGTCACATATCGATTTAATAATTACTTAATATATGCCGATCACTTAATCATTTTTAATTATGGGGCGAATTAAATTAACGTTTTTTCAGTTACGATTGTACGTAAATGTAACTTCGTTACTGCAGCGGATTGCGCGAAAGTGTACGGTTTCCGTTTTTGTAAACAGAATAAAAGAAAACCCGGTTTACGTTTTACATTTTAAGCCCGATAAATCGTAAATTACAGATCCAGTGAAATAAGGCAACTCATTAATTAATCGTCTTTTTTACTTTTTATAAAGAGCTGATGCTGCAATTCCTTGCCTTGGGAACTATGCAGAATACTTTTATCTGAAACAAGTCAATAGAAGTTTTTTCATCTTAATAAAAGTCTACTTAAAATCCAAGTCAATATTCGGTGACTTTGCCTAATTTGTGTCGCAACACAAAGCGATAAAAAGAAGAGAGAATATTAGGGTAGTCGGCCGTTTTAATTAATTAAAATTAAGATGTAAATTCGGTAATTTTTGTTAATGAGGTAACAGAGTTGTGAACAGAGAAATTTGCATAATTTCACCCCGCCGTTTATTTGGAGATAACGATCGGATTGTGTGCTTAAAAAACTGTAAAGCTACTACCGACACATGCAGAATACCGGTCTTTTGTCATTGCAGGGCTTTTAGCGATTTTCATTCCCTCTAATATATTAAATTTTATATCGTGTACTAAATTAAATGCTAAAAAATTGTCTTGTTCCAGAAATACCTATGCCATCAACTCCTCCGCGAGCCACCGAAATGAAAAGCAATTCCAACAAGGAGAGTAAGTATAAAGTTGCATGAATACATATTAAAAATCCTTTCCTCAAATGCACGAGTAGTATGATAGTCTCATTAAATGCTAAAACCGGTTTCGCTAGTGCATTTAAACCGGTTTTTAGCTTTTAATTAGCTAGGAAAAAACCGGTTTTGGATAAATAACGTCGAAGGGTAAGTGACCATTGGTCGGATTGGATTCTAGTTTTTCGGCATTCATCGCTTTATTCCGGATGAATTTATGACGTTACTTAATTAGATGTTTCCAGCTCGCGGGCATTAATCTTGTGCGAATACTAATGGCATCGTCCGTGCGGACGCAAAAGCCTCCGCGTTTTAATCGCATAAAAACATAGCCGCTGTTAGTTGAAATGTTCTGTACACGCAAGCGCTGGGACACGTTCAAATAAATTCAAAGTTTATTCATTCTCTTTTAAAAATAGTACATTGTATTGTTAATAGTTTGGTGTATTTTATAATGCTATTTCAAATTCAGACTGCATACGAGACAGTATCGCAGCGGAACAATAAATTCTTTCCTCTATAAAACTTACATTACACCTTGGCTCAAATAGGTGCACATGTAGTGTGAATCAATTATATATAGAATCTACAGTTAAATATTTATTGGATGCGGCAAAGGTTGTTGCAAAACTTACTCGATGGACCCCAGGATTGATTAATCATGCAATTACAACACTGCTCAAAAAACGCCAATTACACTGAATAACTAACGACCTGAAAAGAGCTAAATGTGAGTGCGAAGGCGCAAATTTATTCGAAAGAACGCGCAATCAATGATCAACCAATTCCATTCCCCAATCATATGGTACACTCGATCTTGCAAGAACTATCGACTGAATAATACAAACAGAACAAACTCATCTATCTTTTCAGCCTTATTTGCGCGCATCCTTTTTTACTTTCTTTCTGTTCAACATTCAAGAAAACACTTATTTCTCGTCTCAACTACCTTAACCACTCTTCAGGCACGTTTTCCAAAGACAACAACAAGATCAAGCGGCTTAGACAACAAGTAAGGACTATTTTTCCTACTTAGCTATCTATCATCAGAGATTGTTTTATAAACAAAGGTATGAGCGAAAGTCAGTCAGTGATATAGTGCTTTTCTCCAATCGTGATTCCTGTTCTTGCTGAGTTACGATTGGGAAAGTTTCCGGTTTTGCCTGCGAAGGTTTTAATTGATTTTTTGTGGAAGGGTTAGAGGAGGATAAGTCAAAGCGGGACAATAACGCAGTGTTTATGACTTTGGGTTTGAAGTTTTCAAAGTTGAATGGTTGAAGAGGACATATTTCGCAATGTATATAGGTGGCAATGTATATGCAATGATAAATATCCTCGAAGAGAAAGAAGCAACTTCGGCATTACAATAACGCGCCGCTGTAATGGCCAAAGTTAGGGTTAAGACAGGGCGCAACTTATTCTCTGCGGTGATATTCAGCAACACAATGAAAGCATACTTTTTGTGAGCTCACCTTACGCGAGATGAGTAGAACAGAGTTCAAAGTGTGTTTCTATTCTCCAGGGCAATCGTGCTAACTTTGAAGAACACGCTGTGTAAGACCAATAAGTGCTCCATATTTTACTGTTCCAGACCGACGTACACAAACTCGATACGCTTTTTAATTTCAAGGGGGTGCTGACGGGTGGTTCTTATTGCAGGCGCGGGGAAGCGCAACATCAGCAGGCCGATTATTCCGGACGAAAGGCCCAAAGTTGTAATGGTATCCTCCTCGGAGAAGGACGTCTTGCAACCAGGGCCCGCCGTCGAAACCGGGTTGGGACTTTACACACCTCCAGGGCCGCAAGGATCAGGTACAGGTCCCGGCTTTCTTGCACTCGCACGCACTCGCACCCAAACCTCTCAAATCTCGCTTTCGACCAGTTCCGAAGAGTTGCCCACAGTGGACCGGGGTCCTGTGGGCAGCTGCAGGAGGGGTCGAATTGAATAAATTTGAGGATGTGTGTCACTTGCTTCCACCAGCACTTGTGTTTTTCCCTGCGAACCGGACGTGTCTTAACGGGAATTATCTATCAGAATGGTGCAGCCGGTGTCTTATTGATCTAGGGAATTATCCATATTTCTAGCCATTCGAATGTTGCTTGTAAACCACTGTAATTTGAACCACCTGTTACGCTGACGTGCAGCTAAAATTTAATTCGACATTTTCAAATTTTCAATATGTGCCTTGAAAGAACGTGAAAGATCAAAATTTCTTGCACGTCCACACTAAACATATATCCTCCCTTAGATTTACTATAATGTGGGTCGGTTATACCCAACTTTCGTTTTGCGAGTACAGATGGCTAATAATATTAAACTTTCCTACTCCATTTATATCGTAATAATAAATTCAGCCGCGATACCTAATGCATTTCACCCCCAAACATTTCCCATATTAAATATTAACCGCATTCTCTAATCCGAACATTGTTATGTGTTACATAAGTCTAATTATCATCCCATTATTTCGAACTGTTACCCAAATACATCAATGATATACGGACCTATTAATCACTAATTATTACCCACTGAACAAGTTACCTTAAACTTGAGACAAAACACAAATGAAGCGAAATAATTTTGCCCAAACCACGTTGCTGCGGAACATAGAAACACACTAAAATTTTATCGAGACACGAGTTTTACTTTTAGGGCTTATAATTGCCGAACTAATTATGCGTGCTCCAATATGCGAGGAGAATTGTGTTTTCTACTTTTCTATCCATAATGCATGTCCCGAGTAATGTCACTTTTGTTTTAAAACGTTCCCAGAGGGAAATCAAAGAATTTTCAGAACATTGAGATGCGCTCCTTGCCATTGATCGCACACCTTTCTCATCCTTGCGAAAAAAACGTACACACGTAATTGAATTGAATTTATTTGTAATTGCGTTTTGTTCTATTTGTCGCCGTGCATGTTTTTCCGGCTAAATTATTAAGGATTTGGGAGGATAAAATTCAAGAAATGTTGCTCCCAAAATATCGATCGCATGTTTAAATAATGTCTATTGATTTTCTTTATTTTTGAGAGAAATATTTTGTATACCCAAGTGCACAGGAGTCACATCTATTGCAATAAGTGAACCTTGCTAGCAGTGGCGTATCGTACATAAGTCATGCGGTTTTATGTAAATTTCTTAGAAAGAATGGAATGGAAAACAAACATGACTTATTCAGAATGGGAGACAAATTTTAGCAATTGGTGTGTTAAAACTAGCGAAATTTATTGTTTCGTAGTTTTGTTTGCGTGGTTGAGAATTATTCGAGAATTTGATGAAGTTAATTTTAATTTGAATTGTCTGGTGTGACTGGGCATCGAATCTAGCCGAAATATTTCGAGGTGAGGGCACCAGTAGAATCCGAACATTCTTGTGGAATGGCTATGTGCAGATTAGGACCAATAATAATTGTCGTCCAGTTGAATTTCCAATACAAAAGAGTTCGTCAGCGAATCAGTGCGCCCGAATAATTTCGTAATTGGTAATATTGGAAAATCGGAAATGAAATTAATCGCGATTTTTCTAGTCGACTAAACCGCCAGTTTTAGTGTTGTAACTAATATCCAACTAATATCGCTTAAGTGAAATCTGTGGCATAGGGTTCGGATTAAACTTTACACTAAACAATTGCTTGTAGGTTAGTCTAGAGGAACACAAATTTACCAACATAAACTTCCTCTTAATATCAAATAACAAATTGTTTATTTCGAAAATTGGAAACTGGTATTGTGTTTACACTCGCGTCGAAACGTTTTAATTCAGATTTGGCGCGAGCTTGTGCTATAACCGAAAACGTTTTTCCCTGATTAATATCGATGCTTACTTTGTGTCATTTGCTTACAATCAGTTGTGTGGAAATGAAGAACACAATTAGGTTTCCAGCGCGCTTTGGCAGCACACGCTCTTCTTGTACGCGCCTTATGGTATCGCCGATTGTTTTCCAATATCTGCCGAAATATCGCTCTTTCTTTTACACAAAATCACAACACGGTCTTTATTGTATTGGTGAGGAAAATGTCATTATCCCGGCTCGTTTTATACATTAGATATTTATCAATGTTGACTTGAAAAAGTTGACAATAAACTAGCAAATACAATTCATCGAAGAGATTGATTTTTTAATGTCGGATTGGGACGGGAAATTGAACTTTATGCCTAAGGCCACAGTGCTACAGAACGAACCGACCTTGTAACTAATTTAATCGAGGTATTACTAATGGCAACTGATATTTTTATGTACTGCGACTTGTTTTCGCAATTTCCTAACCCAAATTGGAAAAACCCAATGCACATTTTCCCCCAGTGCAGTCGACAATGGAGACTTGCTATCGCGGAACAAAATCCGGCTCCGAAATATTTATGAAGTAAATTTGTTGGAAGTTTATGAATGCATGATAAATCAATTGAAAGTCGAAATGCAAGTCGTTTATTGACATTTGAACCTTTTATATTACTCAAATTTAAACGATTCACTTTACATTTAAATGCAGCTTCCTGACGTACTTGACTATGTTTGGAACGGAGATGGATTTTTAAATAAGCTCTTAGCCTCACCGAGGTAAATATTTCGAGAGGACTACTTCGCGGTTTCTTTCCCTCATTCAAAAATCATTATTTCCAGCGCGCCAACTCAAAAAGAATTATTCGCCTCAATTAACGGAACTTTCGCCAACTTTAAACACATCAAATAAACGTACACACGTTTTCACCCAAATCCTTTTTTTAATTGTATGCAAATTTCAAATCCTGGCTAGATTTTACCCGCAGCTTGGAAAAGTTTTTAAGCCAACGAGTCGTGAAATTATGAACAGCATTCTACTGCTTAAGACAGAATTATAGAGAGTGTAAGACGTTTACTTTGAAAACAAATGAAGAATCGCGACTAATCCCGCTATTATACTCCCGAAAAATTTCGAGGTCCTTGCACCTAAACAGATTCACGCTAACAGGCCGTTATTCAGCGAACCTGTTGGCCACTAAATCACTTTAGTTGTTTGGAGTAGCTCGCGTTTTAATTAAAATTTTCCTTAAATTAAGATGCATGAAAATTGCAATAAAATCGATTAACCGGCTTGGAATGAGCGGAATCGCAACAAAATAATAGCAAGTTGTTTGGTGAGTTGCGAGCTTTTGTCCTGTTGTTGATGTGGCGAAGTTTTTTGCACACGAGGTCGGGATCATTAATCGATGTGATAGTTGGAAGAGTTGCAAAGTTAGGACAATTAATTTTCGATTGTTCGAAATAAAGTAGAGGGAATGCATTTTCGCTCACTAATTTGAATATCCGAAGTGCATGCAAGAAACGATCGAATGAATTCGAACAAGAGTGATGAATAGGCATTGATTTTATGATATATCTGCTTTTTGTTCCAGGATGTGTCAGCATGGCAAGGTGGGCAGTCCCTCAGTTTGCAGCTGTGATTCTTCACTGTTTTTTGTCGGGCACGTTTTCCCTTTCTCAAAATTAATGTACCATATCAAATAATCCAGCTCAAAACCAACAAAATACAATTCCATTTGCTCAGCTTTTTCCTACATTTTCCGTTTTTACGTAACCATCATCGGAGCATTCCATTGCCAACATATCAGTAATTGTAACGATTATTTTACGTCCTAAATTCAAAGCAAAACATATTTTTTATATAGACATTTACAAGTGTTATGATATCTTACGCCCGACCGAGAATCACAATTCAAATTTCCACGCCGTTCAGCTGTACGCTGACCATTATTTAGGTAAGTAAACATATCTCAACAACGAAAATTGGTAACATATCATGACACTCCAGCGGATTATTTAGAATGGTTATTTCCACTTTTTGTGTTGAATTTTTTAAACAAATTTAAACTAGTTTAGTCGTTCCGCACACATAAAATCGACAATATAAATCGTACGCATTTGCTTTGAACACATGAAAAATAAAATAAAGCTTGTCTCACTGAGAAAAAGCTTGAAATAAATAGAACATAAATTCAAAAGCACGCTGTTTGATCAAGCGCAAAAAGTGGAGCTAGAAATTCTAAAGAAAACACACTATTTACATTTAGCACTCTTTTAGTAACCACATTTGAATTTTTTAATTTCAAGCAAATTTCCGTTGAAAAGACAAATACCGTCAATAGTACATATCTACGCGTCTATGGCTATTTTGTAAAAGAGAAGTTCGCGTAATTGTGGATGCACTGAACAGACAATCTAAATCCACGTAAATTCATTCAAGAAAGAATTGTTACTTGCTAAACAATGTGCTGATTTCAAAGTGTGTTAGCTCTTTAAAACTTATATATTTGTACATAAATTATAACATAAAGCTTACTGTAAAATATATGTATTTAGCGCCTAAGACAACAACTCTCATTTTATCTGCAGTATTATACATGTTTGTAAGAATAAATTAAACGATGTTTTGCTTTCACTCTCGTTTCCATCAAATGTGAAAGTCTAATTTTGTACATAGATTTGTATAGTGTTATTTTGTATTGGAATCAAAATTAACTAAAAAGCGCCATTGTTTACGCCAGAAAAACCGAAATGTTTATTTTTATGTTCGCCACCTAGTCAGCTCGATAATGAATTTGTTTGTGTGCAAACTGTAATAAATAACGAAAAATTATGTCATGACGATGAATTTTGCGACAAAATTTTTCGTACCTGTATTGTTTCAAGTGCCAAAATAATGAATAATTTATTATATTTAGAGATTTGATACTACCGAAATTTTTGTTTACAATCTAGTCACTCCTGATGTGCAGGTGATGTACCGTTGCATCGTTATTTTCGGCCAAATTGAATTTTACGACGCGACGCGACATCATCAGCTGCCAAATTACGAAGCATTTGTAAACAGAAAATTTCCCAAAACAATGTTTAAATTATTTATAAGTAAACTGAATGGGAGAAAAATTAATGTCAACGAATATGTGTTGAGATGTTTATTTGACTGTACATATTTCCGAAATGTGAGTTCCGTTTGGTTTCTGTTTATTTACGAACTGAAATGTTATTGTTTCTAAGATTGTCTAATAAGGTAATATAAATAAGTTAAACAGAAATTCATTTTATTGCCCCCGTTCGCACCCACTCACTACGTGACAACACTTCCCCTGCAACGCACTACTTAATGAAAGATAATACCCCAAGTTTGGTTGTTGGGTTAAGTCGACGACACTATTCCTGAGATTATAGCGCAATTTTCTCCAATCTTTAGCTAAACGTTGAGTCTGCATTGCAATATAAGTAGAACGGATAGAAACGATTTTCGCTTGTTGGGTTCAACCTTCAAATAAAACCTCATGAAACAGTCGCCTGCTTCCTTTTCTGGCTTGTGTCACTTCCGGTCCTTGTGTCTGGGCATACGAAGACCAGAAAGCAGTCAATACCACGTCTGAAACGCGCTCCGAAATCAAACACGCTGTTTACCTTCCACCTATAGACATAAGCCGACATTTAAACTCTTCTAATATATTTCGGCCGAAACTGAAGTCACACCAAAATTCATCGACCTCTAATTGAATAACGCGGACTCCCATTAAAACGCAACATCCCCGTGCTATAAAGCCAAAGCCTTAAAGCTCCTCTATGCAAAAAACTCGTCGTTAATGTCGTTTCCATTTAGCGAAATCCGCACCGACGTTTTAAAATGTTTTTGGAGATATTCTAACCAGCGACAACCCAAAGTAACAAATAAATAAATTCAGCCGATACAATCCGACGCGGACGGAGCCTAAACACTAAACGAAACAATCGCTTCCAACCCTAATCCAAAAATACACACAATTACAAGCACAGCCAATTTCGATTGTTCTTAAGAGGTGCGGCTGTATTAAAATAATTGGATTTAACCAAATTTCAATTTTTGCCAATGTGCAACATCAAATAAGGGTTAGAGTTTCCGATAATGGTAACCATTGATTTTGCTAAATTATACACGCACCTAAATGTAGTAATATGTTTGAAATTTAAATTAAACACTATTTATCCGAAAGTGGTAAACATAAATGCAAATTTGGCCTGTAATGAATTTTATTAAAACTTAAAACTATGGTTGTTGCACTAAAACGGAGAAAATTGCTGTTTCCATAATAACGCCCCTATTAAAAAATATACGTCTTCGGTGATGACCATTCTTGCTAAAATTGCCACTAAACGGACGTATCCACATTATAATTCCTCGTAAGTTATTTTTTAATTCCCCCTCTTGATGTTTCAATTTAATTTAACACTCGAAAGTAAAATAAAAAGCTCCAGATTTAAAACTACAAAGCTAGCAAGTTTTACGGCACAGTGGCGTTTAACTTTCGTAAATCTTGAAAGTGGTATGACTGACGTCCAATTACATGCGCTTTCTCCACCAACACATAAAATTGATTTACTCGAAATTTAAACCGACACGTGAACCGCGCCGATAAATTTGATTTAAGCGATATACAGGGTGAGTCAAGCTTTGTTGGGTTTTTTGTGTGAAATTAATTAATGTCGGTGTGATGAAATTAATTGTCGCGGATTAATAAATGATATATCGACAGGCTTCAAACAGTGGGTTATTGTGCTGTGGGTGGCAGCAATCAAGTATACGACGTTTATGACAAAAGCGGCAATTTTAAGTGCTCATTCTTGACACATGTATGTAAATGCGGTAATTTGTCAGGCGTCCGAAGTGGTATACATAGACGTGAATGTGACGCAATAAAATACAACATCGTATCACTACACGAGTCGCCGCAATTTCAGTTGAACGTTTGCGGAATATGTGAAAGGGGCATTATAGTTTCGCATGTGTGTATGGCACGCATGAAGACGTTCGAGCACATCGGCGCTTCCAACGAAAAACTGGGGGCAATTTTCTCAATCAAACACACTGGTCTGAATCAACCGATGTAATGAGAAAAGTTTTCTTGATTTAATTATCTATGACAGCGTGAAATGTAAATTATGTAAATATAATAAAGCTTAATTTGGAGATATTGAATTATGCAAAAGATACAAATATTATATCCAGTGCAGCCCTATTGCCCTCTGACGGGAAATTAGCTTCCATAGACCGTTTTGGCGCGGGATTACGTCACTAATTGAGACGTGCTTTAGTTTCAACTCCCCTATGAATAAAAGAATATATATAACCTTTTATTACAAAACTTCGATTTCAGTTTAATCACGGAATAATCCCCTACTATCTCAAAATTCGATTTCTTATTTCTTTACAAATACCCTTTTAATCCGCAACACATACTAATATTCCTCCACGTGTCACAAACACTCATCTTACCCTCACTCCCCATTTTTCAGCCCCGATCTTACATGTAAAAATTACGACTGCGATAGATTATCACACTTAACTATCTCTATCGCCCTTCTTTGCCCCAATTCCACAATTTTATAAATAATCCCAGAAAAACTCGACAATTTTTCTTTTAAATTAATCTGACATTAGCCCCTTACCCATTAATGACTCCTCTCACTCACTCACCCAGCCTCCCTCTCCCTTCCACCAAGTCGAAAAACTTGGCGACGCTCATACATCCGGTTCCATTATACATGCGTGAAATCTACTCAAAGTCTAAGTTTAACCAATGCTTCTGTGGTTGTTTAATCGTTCCAACTCCGATGTTATAACGTATTTCAACAGTCTAGACGAGATTATAATTAATTGAAAAGTTCACCACACATTTTTACCCACTCAATAACACACCAAACAAATCCGCACAATTCGCCCCGTTTACGCTTCACCCAAAATTACCACTGTATTTAGCAAATTTGTTCAGCGCGTTCTTATTACGTTTATTTCAAATCGGCGGCTCGACCATCAATTAAAAATTTTTAATCAACAACATTTCAAGACAGCGCACAAAAAAGTTTCAATTCCGGTCAAAAATTTCGACCGCATTTGCCCGGCGCATCCACCATTTTTCACTATTGTCAACTGTAGCAAGTCCACCTTATAGTTACTTAATAAACTAATTTCTCAATAAAAGTGATTAATAATCGATACTGTAATTCCAAATTAAACTAATCTGATTGCAATTAAATGTTCCGTAAACCTACTTTCAAACAAACCAACAATTTTTCGACCTTCTAAAGTGTCGAAACGACGCGTCAAACTTGATTTTTTTATTTTCACTTGTCTTTTAAGACAGTTAATAAATGTTTATTAATTTAAAAAAAAATTTTTAATTATTATCTCTTGGGGTGTTAGGTGTTGTTAAGCTTATTTTCAATAATAGTCAAAATTTTAATCGAGTTATTTCCATAAACGAATTATTTGTTGATAACTTTTATTTTAATTATAGGAATTTTTTGAAACATTTACTCAACCAAAACGTTAAATGTACAGGGTGTCAATAGTGGGTTATTTCTGATTTTTTTTGTTATGCAACCAATAGATTTCAGAAAACCAGATTCGTTAAAAAATTTCAAAATTAATTCACGATTACAATGTTCTGGGTATTGTCAAGTTTGTCTTGGCAGTTTTACTAAAATTTTATTATAGATTATTATTATCTAAACGATAAAAAACAATGTTGAATTAATGTTTTTAAAAATTTAACGAAGTTCCAAGTGGTGAGTGCAATTAGTATGTCAGAAATAACCCACTATTGACTCACTCTGTATTGTCTGATTAATAACTGAAACGATTAAAAATATAGAAGTTTTTGCTCGAAATTTTAAAAATAAACTACTTATAAAAACGATCAAATTTTTTATTATAAGTTGAGATAGCAAAAGGATCCTTTTACAGTCTAAGTCTTTCATAAAAATACAATAGCGAGAACAATAAGAATTGATAGTTTTTGAAAATTATTTCTACGGTAAAAAATTTCGCCAAAAGTTAATTAAATAAAACTGTTTTTTAACTGTCACGTGATTTTTTCCAACAAAATCTTTTACTTTACTTCAAAATGTTATAATAAAAATTTAATTAATTTTTGATTTCTTTCATTAATTTGCAATAACATTTTAATCTAAATGAAATAAGAATCCGTGTTTTACCATGCTTGTTATTCGGCAAATTTTAATCGCATATTAAAATGTATTTTGTATCAGCCACATAATAAACTAGATTTGCAAAAAACAGGCAAATACATTTTGTGACATTTTCTCAAAGTGTCGACACCTTGCGTCGCGACGAACTTGAAAACTGTTTTATTCTTTATTTGTCCAAACCAACCAATTCCAACAAAAAATTTTTAAGCATTTCAAAAGGCAATAAGCGAGATGTGAAGCATCATTCAAAACTAGTTACGACCTCTAATGATTTTTACCTCAAATGTTTTATTGAAGTAAAATTACGCTGACATGAATTAAATTTTTAAACAACAAAATCACAAAAAATATGAAAAATTGTGTATTAGTGACGTATTCACACATAATGTATTAGACAAAATTATTTATAAATATTCAGGTTAACGTACGGTCAACGAAAATAATTTGTAAGTAAGGTTCCGTTCAGTTTTATCCCGGCGCATCCACCAATTTTGATTGCTAGTTCTGGAAAGTCGCAATTCGTTTCAAAGCGGCAGTGAATAATTAAAATGTTTTAATAAAACTATTTTTCAACCTCTAATTACATATAACAAACTAACTAACTTTACATCAATATTTCCCGGCGCATCCACCATTTTTATTTTCCCACAAGTAAAGTTCGGACTTAAAAAAATTGGGGAGGTGAAATAACGGCGCAAGATGGTGGTGTCGTCTGTGCGATTCTGGCGAGGGAAATTTGAGGATGTCCGTCCCGAAGGGCCAGCCGTCGGAAAGTGTGGATAAGATGACGAGCGGAGGTGACATCATGGGCCATTTGAGTGACCTTAGCAATTAGCAGGGCTTGTAAATCCGTAACAGTAATGTCGCGTCTCTATTGAAGCGTAAACGGCGTCGGTAATAAGACGTATTAAAGGGAGAATACGGTCAAACGATAAAAATATAACACGTGAAACATTAATAATCCAAGAAAGATCCTAGTTGAGTTGAATGTTAAAATCTAGGAGCTCCACAGGGAGTCCGTAAGCTTCGGTCGTTGCACACGATCGGATCGCCGCCGCCAATCACGTGTTCGGCCTAGCTTGTGCAGTAAACAGCGCCGCCAATGCTCCCAGAAATCACATCAATACTTAATATGCAATTTGCGGTTTGTAAAAAATTCATACGACTTGGCCAGTCCCGCGTGAGTTATAAGTTACGTGCAACGGGCGGCTCTATACCGAAAATCCACTATAAAATCGAAAAAATGCATCCATTTGGGTCACAGGCCGTAAGTTTGGCTTAGGTGACCGTAACAAGTGCATACCTAAGCAGTATTGGTAATTTAGACCGTTAGCACGGACCCAGCCGATTTTAATACGTTTGTGGGTGTCTGTTGTCTCGGCATCTCCGCTGCCTTTAAATCAGCAAGCTTTATGTGCTGACGATTTACATGTCAAACAATTGTATATTAGATTTCCTTCCGTGTTGTGATAACATCCTAATGAATTTATGGAATAAATTAAATTCACTTATTAATTCCCAATGGAAGAATCGGGAGAAACCAATTTGATACCATCATATTAAAGTTTTCCTTCAAAACTCATATCTGGTCCTGAATACGAAATTAATACTCCGCAACACACAGAAGCCGTTTTAATTCGAAACAGATTTAAATCAAATCAAAACCCGGGCTCATATAGCACATTTCGTTCTTCTTAATTCCTTTGACTTCCAGTCTTATTCAATTACACTTAATCGATCCCACAATGATTTATAAAAAATTTCAAACGCTTGTGAGCGATTTTGTCTTCCGACTGAAGGTACAACAAACCCGACGACAGCTATTGTGAAACATTTACAATGGGACTCTTATATTCACTTCCAGCGAGTTTTTAAATAACTCTTCGAAAATCAATGTTTTCTTTAATCACTCAGGAAGGATTTTGTTTGATTATTTAAAATATCTTTTATGAGACGACCACTTTAGGAACAAACCCCCAAAACATCACAAGCTTTTAACACACTTACAAATACTTGTTTAACTTGGCAAACTTTTTACTAGTTCAACATGTTTATTTAAGCTTTTTCTTTCGAGTAAATAAATCTGTCTGAGAGTGCTTTCCGACCGGTATTCAAAACTTGGAATTTAATTTGTAATTTATTAACTAAAACAAAAACTAGAAATCGCTACAATTAAAACATGGCCCATTGTGGCAATAAGAAATATTTTGAGTTTAATTCAATCCGAGCGGAGCACGCGGAAAGGGCGAGACCTTAACAAATAGAGTTAGCGAAATAGCATGGATGTCCACCGTGAGTGCGTTTAATATTCTCGTGGCATTCGATAAAATTAGCTCCTAAATGCTAATTAGTGGAGTTGTGCGATAAAATCAAAGAAAGTCCCCCGTTGGAGGCTAGACGCCGGGTGCATTAATTATGTTCCTGGGCGTACGAGGGAATGAAGTCGCGAATTTTATTAATATGAAGGTGCGCGCAGACAGAATGAAGTGCAGCAATTAAGTTAATACAGCAATAAGAGTGCAAATGGTAAATGTTATGGTTATTATTTCGCGAAACCAGGAAGCGTTTAGTAAATCACGAGTAGCGCGAGTTTTATATGGTCCGGAATGAGGCGAATGTGCTCCGGCGAGGAAGAGGGTCGAAGAAACAAGCCTGAATTAATGAGTGGTAACATTTCCAAGTGTAAAGTTGTTGCTTTGAGCAGATGTGTGCGTAAGTATTTACCCAGGCGGAGAGTTAGAAGATCTCGCCGGCTTAAGAGGATCGCACTTAAATTTTGTTTTAGCATTTTTATTTAAACCAGAAAAGGCTAATGAGCGAATTTCGCATCAACAAACCAACAATACCAAGAAAACTTTTCCCGACCATAAAAGACAAGCATGCTCGACGATAAGTGCCGCTTTAACCCTTGCATTTTCAATTCAAATTTTACTCTTGCGGTATCAACTTTCGCAATTAAAATCCATAAAAACTTCGAAATTCATCACATTAAATATGTAGTGTGCAATACGTCGCGGTAACGACTCGCCGGCCTTCTAACACTAGAAAATTTAAATTTGCCTGCAACACCGATAAATTATAATTAATCCGACTGAAAAATTATTCGCGGAACGCATGAGGCGCCGGGATATGTCGGATAACAGGCAACATTGATTCGATCGTCATAAATTCCCTTGAAAATAGAGAGAACCACACGAGATCCTCGCATTTGTCTAAAATTGGATCAAATTCACGTGATGTATGCTGATTCTTGATAAATTGACTCCAAGTGGCCATGTTTGTATCCTACGCGAAAAAATTGAAAATTATTTTGCCCCATAAATCTGGGAGATTTGATAATGGGAAAAGTTTTTTGTCAAATGTAGCGTCATGAAAACTAATTGCGTAATAAATGAAGAGCTTGTAATTTATTGATTGAAAACTTAATTTATAGTCGCAGGGAAAACGGAGCCGAGGGTTTTCTAATAAAGATAAAACACGGGATAACGAGGTTATTATTTTGGTTATTGATCATATAAATACAAAGATTCATATATCGCGCCGTAAAATGAATGAAACAATTCTCTTAAATTTAATTACGAAATTGCAAAGTACCGCGCCGAACAAAGCCGAAATTTTTATAGGGGCGCTAAAATAAATGTATTATGAAAACAAATTTAATGGATGTCATTAAGTGATAAATTTAAATGTCCCCGTTGTAATGGAATATTGCATGGCATCGATAGCGGCGTTATCTTATAATGTAATCGATGCTTCAACTAAATTAATAATGCTACACAGCTACCACACATTAGAGCACTAGTCCAAAACGAAAAACCCAAAAGCGATTTATTATTCGACACAACCGCTAAATATTTACATAAAAATGTGCAAATTAAAGACGTCGGCACACCGACTGAATGTCGAACTAGCCGCAAGAAAAATAATTCCGTAAAAATAATAACTCGCAATCGACGAACTCGTGAATAATATCAAAAAGGAAACCACCGATGGCACTTTGTTACGAGTTTGCAAAGTTAATACCGAGAACTGGGAAGTTAGCTCATCATAAGAGACTCGCTGAATAGGGAAAACACCATCAACAATAAAAGCTAGTCATTTCCAGCGAATACTCAACCTACTCAATTACCATTTTTTATTTTTCTAAAGCATAACCGACAATTTGCCTAATTCGGGAACTTCCAACTTACGTCGCCAGCCTCCAACAAGTTGCCCAATCAATTTCGCCAACCGAATCATTCTCCGTTTATGATAAACTATACAGAAGGCCAAAACCCGCGTTAAAATTCAGCGACGGTTTTCGGAAAACAAACAATGAAGTAACGAGATAGAGGAATGGAATAAAATTAAAAAGTGGTTTTGGGTGATGGGTTGTTGTGGGTGATCCCTTGCTAAGCATGCAATTAGAAAATCTGCAGCCGGATATCGAGCGAGCGGGTCTACTAAATATGCAGGATCGGCGACACCTATACATCAGAGAAACCTGGTTGTGATAGTGTGTCAGGCATACCAACCGTTTCCTAGATTGGAGAAAAGGATGTGGGTCGTTGTGACGGTCAGTACCGGATAAGTAACTGTTTTAGGATTCATTTAATGGGTGGCTATTTAATGCGAGAAGCAGTTGTGTGTTAATCAATCGTAGGGGCGTGTGGTAGTCGCCCTTTGATCTCCACCCTGTCTTGTTTACCGACCCGGCCGTCACTATGACGCAAACTTAGCGAAAGTTTTAAATATTCAACGCCCGTTCGCGAGCAACAAACACATCGGTAATTAAAATTGAGAATGCAGTTGTAATTTTAAACATTTAGGGTAAATGCAAGACAACGAATATGCAGATTAATCATTATATCCTCCGTTGTATGATTTAATAAGTGTCTTGAGAATAAGCCAACATCCTCGACTCATTAGACCAATGAATATTTCTCAAGGCCCAACGGAAACTTACTAACGAGTTGCTTTATTTACAAGCTAAACGTCACTTTTATTGCACCAACCGACCGCCAGAAACGAATTTTTAAATGTACTCGCTGCAAAGGGAGTTAAATTAACTCCGCCAATATTTAAAAATCTTAAATTATCCCGCTCGACTTGGGATTAAGCTACTTTTTCACCTCGCTAATAACTTATTCCAGCGCAAAGACACGATTATTATTTACAAACACACAAGACTTGTTTCGTGCCTTTACGGCATTTATCTTATTCAGTTAGGGAACAAGCTCACTATTAGAGCCAACCAAGAGGCCCGAACAAACTCACTCCTTCCCCGAGGACCAAGTAGGTACATATTACAACTGCAGGTAATTTCTGCGAATCAGTAATGCCCCAAGGAAAAGTCAACATCTGACAGCCACATTTGAAAAAAGCATCGGATGTTCGGTTTATTAGTTTTGATTATTTTGGTGGATGCGCCGGGTCAGCTGGCGAGAGCAATAGATGAATTTCAGAGTTTTATCTCGCACTGACAATACATTGACACTTGGTAAACTGCGCAATTTGCATATTATGAATATTTGATTTAAAAACTGGAAGGCATGTTTGCGTGCTTAAAAATTTCGGACATTCGTGTATAAATAAATAGGAAATGAATGTGATATTGTCAATTAGTGGATGTTGCTGATATATTCGTAACAGAGCAACAAACTTCACTAAACCGACTAAATAGTGACAGTGTGATAGTCCCGTTTTAATTCAGTTCCGCATTATCTCCGGTCTGAGAATCGAACTCAATCCTTCTAACCCTCGGGCTCAACTACATAATTCGAAATGCAGAATAGATTAAATACTATCTTAGCACTCATCCTGGTAGCCCGTTTGTTTGAGAATCGTTAAACCAATTTTGAATTCTTAAAATGTGATTGTTTACATAAATCGATGTGATAATAAAGGGATTACAGTTTAATGAAAATACGACAAACCATTCATCTAACCCAAATTTCATCAAAAATCAGGCGAATAAAAATCGCAAGCTCGTAAATTACACCAACCAAACAGAGGCTAATACTTTGCACAAATTTAACTTTGCATCGCTTCAATAGAACGGCTTAAGGCTTATTGTATTGACCAGTTTTGATATTGTTGAAGTAAATACATCGTTTACTATAGTTGATTCATCCACTGCATCAAAAATCAACTAATCTAATTCCGATGATTGATAAACAACAAGTTTAATATCAGAGCCACGCTTACTCTAGTTTTATCAAACTCGAGCAAGTTATAAACTTAAAATTAATTTTTAAGGAACTGTCGACTCCAACCGACTTCTAACAATACAACCTTATTAGTTACCGAGTTTTCAAATTTACATCCTTATTATTCAAATTGTGATACAAGTTATCAAAAAACTTCCGTTTGAGAAAAACTCACCGGAATTGCCCATAAATGGATTTTTGTTTACTTTGCTCCGTAACATATTTCTTGCATTATAAACTAGGTTTCACAGCTAATAATAATTCATGTTTGTTAATTACGAAATAAAGGAGATGGAGCACCGCTCTCACTAACCTCAAAGGCCTGAAACTCCTAGAAAGGACACATACAACATTATTTAATAAACATACAACAGATGTCAAATGTCCAAAGGGTACTGATAATTTACTCATTTAAATGCTCCTCTGTTTAGTTAAATTAATCAGGACTTTACGTCTCTTTTACGGCAAATATAAAACCCATCTCGTGCTCTCAAGAAATTCCCTGATTATTTACGAAACGGAGTGGCAAAAACATGACGAGGTTTTGTCATTCCGGCCACAAATCTCCTATTAATCCGACAAGTCTTTTCGTGGTTTTTTATTAAAAGTAATTGTTTGCTCGTTACTTGGAGTTTTGTTGCATTTCATAAAACTTTTTTGAATTATGCTCGCATTAAATATTCCATTAGTTGTACCGATCTGTTTATGACCAACAGAAGCATTATAATACAAATTACGGCAACATCCGTCGTTATTGCTCTACCGAAAGCAATAATAAAGCAAATATTTTGTGCTATTGTCATTTGGTGCAGCAACATAAAACACTGAGCAAAAATGAGAAAGACCTACACCCTAAAAAGCACTCGAGCGAAATCTGTTTAAGCCGATTTTATACTCCTTTCCACTTTCAATTAATTTTAGTTTATTACCTACTTTAAATAAATCTTGATTTAAATTTTTTATTGCTACAGGCCGATCGGGCCGTACAACCGGTAAATCTTTAACTAGACGATAAGAGGTTTCCAAATCAAAATTTACTTAACAGGATCAGAGATGAGATTAAAGTATTGTGAAACAGAGTAAGTTTAAAGGGTTACAAAACCCCTTGCGAGTTAAATCCAATTTAACTACTTACGTGGCTCGATTTTTACGAGAACCAAAAAATAATTATCTATTATTTATCCAAGTGCCGAAGTGTAACAACTTGCGAAACTTTTTATCATGTTACAATACAGGAGTACAAAAACAAGAAAACTCTCTCGAGTTCAATGGCTGGAGAAAGTTCAAAGCAAAACTTCGAACGTTCTCGACTAGATTTTTCAATTATTTTGATAGTTCGGTGTTTAAAAGTGCGAGTCCCCTATCTGATTGTAATTAGTTGGTAACGTGTTACAACAGAGTGATCAGCATCGCTCCATTATTTAGCAAACAATAGTCCATAAAGCACGATGTGAAAAGCTTTGTACTAAGTATCGATATTGATGTATATATTATTTCACAAGAGAGCCACTTGTCAACTTGGGCAATGCACCCATGGGAACTTTACGGCCGAAATCGTTGCCATGTAAATTTTTGATTACCTGCATTTTAAACGCCCTACGTGGATTGAATACTAAAATTGCCTCCCTACCTTATGGAATTTTATCAATAAAATATTGCGCCCGTTTGATATTTTTCTATTCGTGTCATTAAACGCTGTGCAAACAATGAACCAATCGATAATTTTGTACAAACAGGAACTGGATAAAACAACATAGACAACAAATTTGAAATTCGGTAACGCAACACAAGAGAGGCATAAACATACATCCACCTTTTAAACGTTCTCACTTTCCCTAAAGGACACATCGATTCTTAGTTCAATTTATAACACGCTCCACTGCATTATCGAAGACTTCACGTTTTCTTTTCGATTACAACGGAGCGAAACTCGCCCCTCACAAAAATTTCAAATCGATTTTAATTAACTACTCACATATTGACACTTTTAGTTATTAACTTACGGGGAATATTCTCATCTAGATAGCAAGCTTTTCTTGCTAATCATGACGGACCACAATCTCGTCAAGTTGCTGAATGGAAAACCACCCTGTTGGAAACATAGATAGCAGCTTTTAACCTAATCTAGCGATGCATGCAGTTAACAAATTGGTGTTAATTATTATATGCCATCATATTGCGAAACGTACAAAACAGCCTTTCAATTAAAATGTCATCAAGGTACGTCTTCGCATCAATTTACAAGAAATATTACTAAATTAAATTGATACGTTTTGCTTCACTTAAGATTAAAGGAGCTAATGTATGCTACACCGACGTCAACCAACATTTCCTTCATGCGCCAGCCTAATTATAGAACACAAACAAACACAACCAAACTTAACCTTTAATTCAACAAATCCAAATTGTTGTTTTGACCGATTTCCCGTTAAAGTGGCAGGCATTAGCTATGTATATTGAAACATAATTTAAGGTTTTGGTGGATGCGCCGGGCTAAAATACAAAAATTAATTTGTTTGTTTGGAAAATAAAATGTTGGAGTAGCCAATTAGTCTTGTCTGGAAACACAAATGAGCGAATTAAATTGAAATAAATAAAAACGTGGTTGCGTGACTCAAGATAAAGAGATCTTGCCGGTGATGTTTTTTATCTTAAAAATTCAAAGAAACGTTTTCCTTTTAATTTGCGTTATTTTAATCCCGTTTATGTGTGATTTAGTTGTGCTGGAAGTATCGCCTCTTTGGTATGTTTCGAGATGAGATTCATCAAAATGGCGTCTTTCCTTTGGATGGATCTTTTGTTTTATTCATGAGGACGAACACGCGACAGGTAACTATTGAGCTAGAGCCTAGAGTAAGGTTTTGTAAGTCTTCGAGAGATATAGCACCCTAAGTACATTCTATTTGTAAATTGTTTCTCCGGTCTCTTTATCTTCTGCGGCTATTCCCGGCCTAGAATTACAACAATTCATCTTAGCAGTCTCGTATCTCAAGTTTGCGAAATAAAGAATTCATAAAATATGGAAGGTCGTTTAATTATTTAAGGGGTGCATTGATGAGGCGAGCTCGACTCGTGTAAGTTTCATTTTTATTGCGGCCTCCTGAACACGTAAGAAGTGACATATGGAATTTTCATAAGACAAAAACATTCTACTTTTTGCGATTTAGGTAATGAAATGGATCATTTAAGCATCGGATTAACTAGTCACTTGCCAGATGTAACTCCATCTGGATTAGTGGCGTCTCTGCAATGGGAGAACGACAAGAAATATATGATTAATTGAATCCTTGCTTGTCTTTCAAACACAAAATCACACTAATTTAGCCGTTTCATTTATACCCACTTACCGGAATTGCTTTAATTTCATTAGTCTCCTCCGCTTGCATCCATGCACTAACCCGCACTATTAACAAGGGGCCTATTTTAATTTCGGAGGACAGGTGGGATGACGAAGTGTGAGAAAATGTTGAAATGACGTGTATTGATAAATTGCCTTGAAAAATGGATACATTACACGATGTAACATTTTAACTTGTCACAAAATATGCTTATAGTAGTAAACGGCAGTTTTTACCACAAGTGCACAACTCTACTGCTAACATTTGTAAGCGGCCAATTTCCTTGAAAGCATCTAAAATGGTACAGGTAACACAGACGAGATGTGTAGCTGATCCTTTAAAAATGTAGTGGTGGGTCGAGCCGGGTCAAAACGTGAAAAATAAACTCTTATGTCTGCCTCCCACACAAGGAATCTTAAACATTTAGAATAGGAGGAACGAAATGACGTGATTGGCTCCGGGATGATTTTCACCATAAATCGATCCCGCTTGAACGGTATTTAGAAATATTGCAATCACTTAAATTTTATTGGCGTTGTCATATATTGGAGATTTTCTGATAGCACTCAAGCCGATCTCTAATGACTCAGCGCGATGTAAGGACACCGCAGACTTGAAATTGAACGAGCCCTCACCCCGAAATGAACACTCGCACCTTCTAAATATTTAGAACGTTACAAAAGGACGCTCAACAAAGCAAAATCGCAAAAAGGGATGCATGTGATCCAACGTGAATAAGACTCCATTCACCAAAGGAGCCACTGCTGCAATCACTGTGATTACTAAGCATGAACATACACGGCACATCTTTCAAGAAATTATTTCGAATATTTGCTGAATAAGCATGCGTTTTTGCACCTCCCCTATTAAACCCAAATATCAACAAAAGCACCACCTGCTTGCCATGCCCCGATTGATTCATCCACCCAAGGTGGCTGAAAACACTGAAAAGGCCCCCGGTATTTTTTAATAAAAGCTTTCCTTAATATAACATTTGGTTGACCCAAACGTCACAGCTGTAACCGATTTTTCGGACACGATATAATAGCCAGACGTAATTAAAAGTAAATTAATTTGAATCAGAATAAAATTTTCCGGCTATAATTAACGGGAAATGCTGTTTATTGGACTAATTCCTTTAAAAAGAAATAACCACCTGTAACGCAGCTATTACCATCATTGTCCTACCCTTCGCATTTAAATCTGATTATCAAGTTCGTTACATTGCCAACCCTCGCTGTAAACATCGTCAACAGTTCCGATTAAAACGAGAACTCAAAATATTTCACCGGCGAAAAAATTGTACATTTTTGAACCCGCTTGAGGATAATTGATCGCTTTTTCTCTTTCGCTATTTGAGGTTTTGTTCAAAGGCAACCAGTAATCGGGGAAAATAAAGCATAATCAATTTCGGGACCGACAAAGAAAATTCTTATTTTTGTGGTATTTTACTCAAGTGTATAAAATAGAGGCCGAACCCTCTTCCAGATAACCGACTATTCAATATGTCTACTCAGCTAATAGATTTTGCTTAGTGGTCCTTAAACTGTTATTTTACGCTGACGTACGATGCTCAACCGGACCAGAACTGTATAACATTAAAATTCACACCGTCAGCTTTAAACCGTTTCGTTAATCGGATTTTTCGACTCAATAACAACACTTTTCAAAACTAATTTAAAGAAGAAATTTTCAATCAAGCGCCAGGCAGTTGCAGCGTAGTCTAATGTCAATACGTACCGAGAAACAAATCACCTATTCCAGAGTGATATTACGATATTTGAAGCAAATTACATTTAAAGTTGAAGACTTGGCTAACAAAAGTTAGTTCCGTAATACAGTTTCAAGTTAAAATTGCAGATTAAAGGCGAGTAAAGTATTTGCGAATCCCAGTTAATTACCGCCACAGTAGTGGCAAAAAACGATTGGGATAATGGTAAAGTTGATATGAAAAAGTGTTATTATGTTTCATTAGCTGTAGAAATAAAATTATCAGTTTGGATTGTTTTATTACTGTTTGAAATGAAAGCAGCGGACATATTCCCGTTCATGGAAAAACAATTAACTTCGTTACAAAACATTGTACGTTAATAATTGAACATGAAACTCAAATTGAAACGTATGCTGATTCAGCTATAGCTCGTAATTGACCGCTCATCTAATAAAATTCTGCAGCAATGAAATAGGCAATGCTTCAATTGACCAAACCGAAACCGCCGCACGTGACTCTCAGTTACTTGGTTAATTTTAACACTTCCAGCACTGATTTGTAACAATGTATCAACTTTGATGAAACTTCATCAGCCAAATTTAACGAATTCCTCCTCAGGGAATTCCGATGAGTCAGCATCTCATCCGATCAAAATTTAGCAATTTATGACAAAATAAATTTACTTAATTAAATGTCGTGTCGTGGTCCAGTGTATTCTGTCTCGTCCAGAGCGACTAAACCGCTGAAAATGTTGTGCGCAATTATAAAACTTTGTTCAGAATTTGTTTACTCTCATTTTTACCGTTTGACAAAAATCCTTCCGGTGACAGGCATAATAAAGTTAAAGTAGCCTCAAGTAAAATAAAGTTCCAGCTTGTTTATAGACAGGTTTTCAATGGTAACAAGCTCCAACCCGAAAAAGCGTTTTTAACCCCGACTAATATAATTAAATATCAGAGTTGCAATGATTCAGCTGAAGTTACGAGCTGAACTCACTACAATTGTGCTACAATAAAAATAAAAACCGAGGTGAGCCAGATTTCATTAACACACGTAAGATCGTGAAAGCGCAATCCAGAGCCAGTGTTTGGCTTATCCGGGAACGTATGATGTCATTCCGAAGTTAATTGAAAGCAGCAAGAACTGCTCAATGAAGTAATATGCGACTTGCCACATGACTCTACTTAAATCAGACCGGATTTAACGACTTAAGCTCCGGAAAATTATGCGGTCATTTCGGGACTCAACCGACGCCCAAAGATGCCTCGCGAATCAATCATGGAGGATGTCACCAGCTTTATTCCTTTTATTTAAACAAACTTGGGGAAATCCAGCCCCGTTTTCTCTCTTTTTGGGAAACTGCCCGGCTTAGGAGACGCTTTGTCGACGTGCCGACATTTTTCATAAGCGACAGACTCGCCGGAAAATGATCCCAACACGTGATTAACCATGTTAATCCACATCTAGCCGAATTTCCACTTGGACCAAACACCGGCGCTTGTTTTAAATTTGAACATTGATTTAAAACATCGGCGTCGAGGTGTGCTAATTGCGTGGCTATTTTTCGGCTGTGCCGATAGATGCAATTTGTGCGTGATGCGTGGGCTTGCGGGAGATTTATCAACTTATATTAGGTAGTTGACGTGTTTTGAATTTTGTATAAGACGGATTCTGGTGTAGATATTTGCTCAGTGGAGTGCATTTGGATGAAGTGATACGCTGAATCTGTAGTTCGAGAGTTGCTTATTAATCTATTATGTTATTGTTTACTACATTCGGTATGAAATTACATGGAATATTCGAAGCAGTAATCGAAGCCTGAACAGAGGGGCCGGCCTTCTCATGCATGCCAAATTTGTTTATACGAGAATTAATAACTAATCTTTGTTAATTGAACACAAATGGTAAACACTAGCCAATCATTTATATTTCGTTAATCGTGGCTCGATTTAACGAGCAATTACGCAAACATCTTCCTCCAACTTGTTAGTCTCACCATAAAGCAAGCTAAGTTGCTCGTTTTAATTACGTCTAGTGCCGGACGAATAAATTTGAAATTTTTTTTTTTTTTAATAATAATAATATTTATTTTCAACAGGTGAAACACCCAATTACAGAAAATAAACTTAAACTTAATGATCGTGCTGCATGCAAAAACTAATAATTTAAATAAACTAAAACAAACTAATTATAATACTATAATAATAAATTCAGAAACAAGAACTAAAATTAAATTTTACCTAGCCACTAAAGTAACTAATTATATGATTTTTAATGTAATTAAATGAATGAAAATGAATATCACAACTACTGGTAATTTTGTTAAAATTACTATACATTACATATAAAGGTGATTTTAATAGAACATTCGTATTACAACTGCAACTGTAAAAAGTCATGGGATGCCGTGAGTTAATTCTAGGAACCAGAAAAATTATCTTATTAACAAGAGCAATACAGTCAATCTTGTTGTTTAGTAATTTATGTAAAAATGCAATACTTGAGATAATTCTCCTAATTTCTAGAGAATTGATATTAAATGTCCTTAAAAGCACTAGTTGGTCACATCCCCTATCGGGGTAATTTTTAAAAGAAATATACCATAGCAGCTTCAAAAATTTTCTTTGGACTGATTCAATACTATTTATGTTTGTGGCATATATAGGTGACCAAATAATTGCACAATATTCTAACTTGGAGCGTACAAGGGCAAAAAATAAAACTTTTAAGGCTCTTAAATTAGTAAACTCTCTACAGTTGCGATAAATAAATCCTAAAATTTTATACGCGCTATTATCAATATTTGTAATATGATTCACAAATAAAAGTTTGTTATCAAAGGTAACTCCTAGATCTTTAAATGTGTCTGTTCTTTGTAAAATGTGACCACTAACATTATAACTATACATGATCGGAATTTTCCTATTTGTGTAAGACATAATAAAGCATTTAGATATATTTAGGTTTAGCCTATTAGCTTCGCACCACTGGAGGAGATTGTTGATGTTATTCTGCAAGACTTGACAATCATTATCGGTTTTTATGATATTATAAAGCTTAAGGTCATCAGCAAATAGAAGACTGTTACAAGTTACTGCTGCAGTAATATCGTTTATAAATAATAGAAAAAGTAAAGGACCTAAATTTGAGCCTTGCGGCACTCCGTTGGTACGAAGCTAGAAGATAAACAATCCCTGTATCTCACAAAGTGTTCACGATTAACAAGATAGGAAGTTAAGAGATCAAGTAGGAAGCTACTGAAACCTATGTGCCGTAATTTATCGAGAAGTATAAAATAATCCATTTGGTCAAACGCCTTCTGAAAGTCCGTGTACACTACGTCGACTTGCCTATTTACATCTAGCTCTACAGCGACATCTTGAGTGAAATGTAACAAATTTGTCACGGTAGACCGTTTCTTCATAAAACCATGCTGAGTAGGTGTTATAATGTGTTTGATGTTTGGGTAAATTCTTCTGTCTCAAAAATTTTGGCAAAGTTAGATAGCAGTGCGATGGGTCTATAGTTATGAACAACAGAAATATCACCTTTTTTAAATACCGGGCAAATAATAGATTTTTTCCAAACTGCAGGAAAAGTAGAGGTTTTAACAATAAGATTGAATAAATAAAAAAGAGGTTTGACAAAAATATGAGCACAGTCTTTGACGAGGAAACTTGGAATGCCATCAACACCAGAGGTAAACGAATCTTTTGACCGTACTAACGCTTGGAAAATTTCTTCTTCAGTAATGTTATCTATAGAGACCGTGATGTTATTAATCGGTGAGGAAGCATCGTTTTTGTTTACAGTCTGCTGGGACTGAATATACACACTAATTTTTGTCGCAAGCCACGGGATTTTCGGCATATTGCCTACTTTATTGTTGCGTTTGTATTTGATAGGTTTAGGGGCTATACCCAGTTTTATTTTGATTTTATATTTTGCAATAACAGACTAATAAATGCGAAAATCATTATGATAAAAGGACCGATCCTTTTCGGGTTGTTAAGTTTGCGCTCGAGCTGCAAGATACAAAGCTCGGGCCTAGAAGGGCTGTTTGACTGTAAGCACCGCGTGCTTGTGACATGTGATGGCGACACCTGTAAGTTGTGGATATGTGTTGATATAAAGGACCCGATGCATTTTACGAATAAATAAAATTTCCCGCGTTTCCTCGCCCAGATTTGGACATAAAATTAGAATTAGTCCCAATCAAACGTTCGCTGGTTTACTAATGTTTATGCAAATTTATTTTGACGCAAACAGATGAAAAACGCAACCACATTAATAATTTATTCGTGACAAGCTAACATGCAATAAAAAATATGAACATCTGTTACCTATCATGAGAAATGCTTTTGTTTTATGTTTAAATGAAAATTGATGTTTTTTTTGGAGTGCGTATGAGCGACATAATCACAACGAATGTTAGATCGTTAGGATTCTAAATTTACTAAAACGTTAAAAACGTAATCATAATCTATGTCAGAGGGTGAGCTTGGATTACCCCGTTTGGCTGAAAACTAATCTTTCCGAGTTTTCCACGTTTGAGTTCACCATAGGTGTATAATTGGTTGCATAAACGGATTTTCTTATATGAAAATTTGTCATAAAGTTGGGAAATCCGGGAAAGGCCGTTTTTGTCACGTCCACCTGTGGTTCTTGATAAGAGACGAAGGACGTGCCAGTTTTGGTGGCACTCCAACAATCCAAGCTTGCATTGACTATTTGGAAATATTGTTACGATTGTTCTGTTTGTTGTTAGTTGGAATAGTTTGTCGCAATGTACTCCAAAGATAGTATTGATTTTTAGTCCTGACACGGATATTGCCAAATACCACATGCATTTTTTAGTAGGATGATGATAATTTTGTACGAAAAATTGATAATTTCGGATTGCCCACCAGAAAGACTATTCGCTAAAGCTTTACGGATAATGTTGGAAATTTTGGTGAAATATCACAAACGAGTACCAGAATCGATAAATATTTTATGCGCGAAGTATGAGGGTTTGGGGGTTGTTTTGGACTGGTCATTATTTATATTAAAGTGAATAAATAACGCAGTTTTGATGATTTATATAAATAATAAATTAATTGCTTATATTTGATAATTAATTAAAACGTGACATCAAAGCGTTTTTGTTTTCACAAGGTGGTGCCAAATAAAACAGAAAAGTATGTAGTGCACGCACAAACCAAATATTTGGTTGAATAATAAATGAAATGTGTGTACGAGTCGTGCAGTCTTTATTTAGCTAAATGAAATTATATATAAGTGTTCGTTCGAAAATAATGGCTAATAATATAAACCCGTTGAAATTTAAATTGAATTTAATAATTCAATGCACACTTCAGAAACGTTTTTCAATAGTGGCACGGGCGATCCTTTGGGAAATTTTCGAATATTCCTCGGGGCCAGTCCAGCCCTGAACGATTCCGAGACCACGAAAGTAGTACACGGACTGTTGCACCACTTCAGCACCTATTTTGACCAGCATTTTAACAAAAATTTCGGACGCGTGTCCCGGCGAAACAATCGATTAAACGGCGGTTGTGATTAGGGGGATCAACAATGCACAGGAAATAAAGCAAGTGGAATGACACGATAAAGCTTCCTTTGCGTTTGCGAGCCTTTAGCCAGAAACCAGTACGCACAGTTCGTTGTTTATGTTATTAACGCCGGACCATTCATCCTAGCTCTAGACAGATACAGAGCTTAATAAAAGAGTAAGCAACCACCGTAAAGGAATAAAACGTCACCAAGAGGAAAACGCGCAGAGGAGAGCAATTTCAAACATATTGCATTATATTGTGGACGGTGTAGCATCGCACCCGAGGGCCCCCGGCGTAATTGATCGCGGAATTTGACACCAACTTTTAAATTCCGGCCTAGAGGACCGGCCCAGTAATATGTTTATTACGAATTCAATGAGGGGAGCCGGCTCGGTGCAATTTTTTCCGAAAGTGCCTTGTTTCTTTTTATATAAATTTCGTCCAGTGTGACAGTTACGTCCACTTGACTTGCCTGTTTCGTACTAGGCTGGGCCTGTGGCAGCCCGACTTAATAAGAATAGGTTAACGACAACGGTAGTTTCATGGAAAATGAACTTGAACGCGTTTCGTGTAGCAGTTTATTTCATGCTTAGAGTTTACAATAAAGTTGAGTGATGATGAGAAATGCGAACATTTTTCTCCGTTGTCAAGTAGCGCAAAGCCGTTCAGGCGTTCACGGTAGTGTATAAAGCCGCAATATATTTCCTATTTCCAAGATGTTTTTCTATGTCCTTCAAGGATTCTCCATCATATCATAAATCAGGATTAACCTTGTAACCACCATGGAGACACGCGACGCACCCCATGGCCCAGCACACGACCACCAGCTAAAGTTTAAACCCACCTTTACAAAAGCTGCAACAGCAACGCACTGCTAACACAACCAACACCACCAGTTATTACCTTTTTTATTTTTGGAAAGCTCTTATCTACGTAGATCAGCTCGTACATTAAATTATTGGACTCCTCAAGCAAAAATCAGTTAAAAATCACTAAAACCACACCTGTCGACAATTCTCAAGACGAATGTGTTAAAAACAGCTAAAAACATCGTTTTCAACAAGCGTTCCATGCTGCGCAAACCCTCGTTCAAATAAATACATTGATGTTGGTGTGTTTTCATAAAAATGGACTTTGTAGTTTCTAAATAAAATGTTAAAAATGTGGTGTTTGGTTCGTCTATAATTTGAGTCGGTGAAAATTTTTACTAATAATATCGTTGCAGTTCTGTGAAATAAAACCGGATTCTCGAGCTGTTTCTCAATTTGTATTGGGCGTAAGGCGAGTTTAAAAGGGACAAAAAAGTCGTACGGCTTGAAGTTATCCCCGCCCACTGTGCAAAAATAATAATTACAAAATGGTGACAAAAATAGTCTAGAATTGACTCCACTTTTGTGTTTAATATTTCTGCTGCTACAATTTCTGTAGGCTTACAAGTCAATCGGACTTAAAGAACTTTGAAAAGCACGGTTGAAAATCTAGAGTTTTGTTCGCCTTGAATTTGATTGGACGTGCGGTTTTAGGTAATTGATTTGTACATTATAAGAGACAATGGCAATTATTTGCATTTCACTGTCGTGTGAAAACTAAAAAAAATATTAGCCACAATTAAATTAACCGGACAACAAAAGAAATCGTATCGAATGCAGTTATCACCTGCAACTTTGCAACAGTAATAATTAAATTACACTTAAATTAATGGAAATGATTGAAATATCCATGTTTCATAAAAAATTAAACATGTCTACCTATTAGAAGTTGTTTTCAGTTAGAATTTAGAAACTGTGATATTTTTTTGGCCATGTAAAAACGTTTATCCGGTAAAAAATTAAGAATACATAGTAAAAATGTAAAATGTAAAAATTCACTTTCTTTGTAGCAGTAATTTATTTAGTGCCTTAAAATACCAAACTGGTTAATTACTAATTTTTGTTTGTAATTTTAAAAAGTAAAAAAAATTGTAGAAACAAATATAGAAATGTAAAAGTAGAAGCAATTACGCAAATTATTTCTTGAAACTTTACTTAATAAATAATAAACAGTAATGCATTTCTACAGACTCTTTAAACAACGCAATATACAAACCTTGATGCACTTATTTTATCTTAATGCCAAAATATAGGTACGCCGATTTAATCTGTATTTTGCTCGAAAATAATCTTTTCAAGATTGTACAGCATGATTCACATAAGTAAATATGCCTTTTTACGCCAAATCTTTTTAGAGCAGCCACTATTAGTGACAAGATTACATCTTGATTTAAGGATACAAGTACAAGAGTCACTTGACACTATCTTATTTTATTTGTTTGCATTTTGAAAACAATATCCATTGCACAATGTCCATGTTTGGTTAAATGTGCCACCAAAAGGCTTGGGGCTTTTGCCACATAAAAAACCACTAATAATGCAATTTTGCCAAGTCAGTAAAAACAAACGCTGACACTTGATGTCATTGGTCTAAGTATTGTAATAACCACTAATGCAAAATCAAGCGCAAAAATAAAGATAAGATACATCTTCAAAGTATAAAAGGGGTCAACCCACTTTGCTACAAATCGCACGATGAAGTTCACCATCTCGTGCATTTTTCTGTGTGTTTGCGCCCAAACTCTTGCATTTGAAGCCCCAATCCACCCTTTGTACACCGTCGATGCGACCAAAACCTTCGGGTATGTTTAAACTATTGCCAAATTTCCCCCCCTAACCCAGATTCTAGTGACTCAAGCGAATACGACACTTGCGATTTAACCCCTCCGGAGTGTGACCCCCAGTATAAATACCGCTCTTTCGACGGCTCATGCAATAATCTGAAACACCCGGTATGGGGAATGGTGAAATCAGCTTTTGCCCGTGTTTTTCCCCCGCGATATAGTGACGGGAAGGAGTTACCTCCTGTTGCAAGTGACGGAGGAGAGTTGCCTAACGCTAGACATATCGTCACTTCTGTTTTTGACGACAAGGACGTGCCGGACACAGTGTCGCTAATTGTAGCCCAATGGGCACAATTCATTGCCCATGACTTTGCCGTCGGAGTCCCCAAAAGTACCAAATTAAAACTTCCGGACTTAAAACACTAATCAAGGTTTTTAGCCGGAGTTGATGATTGTTGCGCGTCGGATGATCCTCTCGTTTGCTTATCTATTCCGATACCTGAAGACGACGCTTTCTACTCGCAATATAACAAAACTTGTTTAAGTATGACACGGACTCAGACGACTTTGACGGGGGATTGCGACCCCCAAGGGCCGAAACAACAAGTAGGAACAGAAATTTAAAAATAAAAAAAAATAATAAAAAATAAAATTGTAGATTAATGGAGTTAGTCATGGGCTTGATGGTTCCCAAATTTATGGTTCCGACCCCGAAACTGCCTCCTCTTTGCGGGAACATAAAGGTGGTCGGATGTTGGTACGACAAAAAGCCGATGGTCGCTGTTTTTTACCATCCAAAGGGTCGTGCTATAATTCGGATGTTTGCTATGTTGCAGGTTGTCTTTTTTATTACTTTTGTCAAATAGTTATGTTGTTTTCAGGAGAGTCTCGTGTCAATCAAAACACTCAATTGACAATCATGCATACTATGCTGGTGAGGGAACATAACAGAATTGCTGATATTTTGGCCAGTCTTCACCCGGAATGGGATGATGAAACTGTCTATCAGGAAACTCGAAGCATTGTCGTAGCTGAATACCTCCACATCACCTATAACCACTTCCTGCCGAATATATTAAATGAGAATTTCATGATTAGAAACGAACTCAGGTCGAGAAATCAAGGATATCACAAATATGACGAAGAAATTCCCAATATTGTTCTCATAAGTTTCAGTAATCCCGCCTTTAGGATTTTCCATTCCGGTCTACAGGGAGTTATAGGGTAAAAATATATTATCTAATGAATAGGCGTCGACTTAACAACCTTGTTTATCACAAGAAGTTGTAATTTTGAATAAATTAAGCAAATGCAGTCGTATACACAAACATGGGTCCTTCGAGCCGGATATAGTCGGCGTCCATGGTTTAGTGTCACCACTGTAGCTCTCTGATTTCAGTCTGTACAACTACCATTTGGACCCAACCTCGCACATTAATCTAACGGATTACATGAACTCGCCCGGAATTTTGGAAGAAGAGAACCACTTCGACGAATTAATCTTGGGCGTAATCACCCAACCCATGCAAACGATTGACACCTTCTACACGTCCCAAATCGACGGCAAGTTGTTCCATTTCGGCAAACCGTACGGTGCTGACTTGAACGCTCTGGACATCCAGAGAGCAAGAGACCATGCAGTCCCCGGTTACCCTACCGTTCTGTACGGCTGTAGGGGAATCGAAGTGAGGGATTTTGACGACTTGGCCGCAATTTGGCCCGAGAAGCACATCAAAACCGTGCGAAATATCTACAAGTCGGTCGACGACATCGATCTGTTCGTTGGCGTTAACTTTGAGAATAAGCCAGAAGGGCACAGAATGAGCCCGGTCTTGGAGTGTCTGATCGGGGAACAGTTCTACAGGTGGAAGAACGGTGACAGGTTTTGGTACGAGGTTGAAAACCAACCCCATTCCTTCACTCCAGGTGATTAACCCAAACTTTATTATTCAACACTGATGAAATTTTTAGCACAACTTGATGAAATAAGACAGGCGACGCTGTCGCGCCTCGTTTGCGACACCAGTGACTATATCGTGAACATAACAGTAAATGCGTGGAAGCCACCGGGGGACAAGTACGTTTTTGTTCTTTTAACCCCGTTTTTGCAACTTATGTTCCAGTAACCCGATTGTTCCATGCGAAAACGTCCCGTCGATTGATCTCTCAAAATGGCTTTAATGTATTACACAATTCCAAAAATAAACAATACTAAGGAAAATTAGTTTCATTTATTTAAAATCTAGCGCGTTGCACATGCGCAGGTTTTATCAATGGACCGACGCCACTGTTTTAAAATCGATAACAATTTTATTATCAATCAAAAATGCGCGTCTCATTGTACTAAATAAATAAATCTTCGCAATAATTTAGTTGTTATAGCCCCAAATAATTGCCGACTCGGGTCCGCCACTGTCACCTGTCAGTGGTTTAAAAAACCGAAGCTGTCAGTTTGTCAGCGAAAAACTGGACAAAAACTAGTTTTAAACATAATTAAAAGTGAAAAACATTGAACTGAAAATCCGGGACCATGTCTGATGCTGAGGACGATTTTATGTGCGAAGATGAGGAGGATTATGGCTTGGTAGGTGTTACCTAACCTCAAATTCGGGAAAAAAATTGTTTGTACTATTTATAACAATGCTTGTTTACCATTTTTTTAGGAATATTCAGAGGATAGTAATTCGGAACCGGACGTGGATCTGGAAAATCAGTACTATAATAGCAAATCTTTGAAAGAAGAGGAGCCCAAAGCGGCGCTAGCTTCTTTCCAGAAAGTCCTGGACCTGGAAAGCGGCGAGAAAGGCGAGTGGGGCTTCAAAGCCCTCAAACAAATGATCAAAATTAATTTTAAACTGGTATTTTGTGCCACTCATGTTGTACTTGTTTGCTCATTTTTTATTGAAGGGTAATTTTGAAGAAATGATGACGCGCTACAAGCAATTACTGACTTACATTAAAAGTGCAGTCACTAGAAACCACAGCGAGAAATCAATCAACTCAATCTTAGACTACATCTCAACGTCGAAAAACGTAGTACATATTGCTAATTAACCAACCGTTGTAATTGATTTTTTAGATGGAACTGCTGCAAAACTTTTACGAAACCACTCTCGAGGCGCTTAAAGACGCGAAAAACGACCGATTATGGTTTAAAACTAACACGAAATTAGGGAAACTTTACTACGACCGCGGCGACTTCAACAAACTTGCTAAAATTTTGAAACAGTTACACCAGTCTTGCCAGACCGACGACGGTGAAGACGACTTGAAAAAGGGCACACAGCTGCTGGAAATCTACGCTCTGGAGATCCAAATGTACACAGCGCAGAAGAACAACAAAAAACTCAAAACATTGTACGAGCAGTCGCTCCACATTAAATCAGCAATACCTCACCCACTTATCATGGGCGTGATTCGAGGTACGGGGGTTTTCCCTTGCGTAAAAAACTAATCGTTTTGTTTAGAATGCGGCGGCAAGATGCATCTGCGCGAGGACGAGTTCGAAAAAGCCCACACTGACTTCTTTGAAGCTTTCAAAAATTACGACGAGTCGGGCAGCCCCCGGAGAACCACGTGTCTCAAATATCTAGTGCTTGCAAACATGTAACAATTTCACATCGTTGGTGCCTTTACGTAGTTGATTTTTCAGGCTGATGAAATCAGGGATTAACCCGTTTGACTCTCAGGAAGCTAAACCGTACAAAAATGATCCCGAAATTCTCGCAATGACGAATTTAGTAAATGCTTACCAAACCAATGATATTAACGAGTTTGAGTCAATCCTGAAGCAGAACCGGCAGAATATTATGGACGATCCGTTCATTAGGGAACATATTGAAGGTTGCTTCCGTTCTTATGTTTTCTCCTTTAATTTTTATTTGCAGATTTGTTGCGCAACATCCGGACCCAAGTTTTGATCAAGTTAATTAAGCCCTACACTCGGATTCAGATCCCGTTTATTTCAACCGAGTTAAACATTGATGTATCGGAAGTAGAAAATCTCTTAGTTTCATGCATCTTAGATAAGTAGGTTTTCACGTTTTGTGGCCGTTTTTTCACGAGTGATTTCAGTACGATTGAAGGAAGAATAGATCAGGTCAATCAAGTGTTGTTCCTAGAGCGGGCTGCGGTGAACATGGCGCGGTACAACGCTCTGGACCGATGGACTAACCAGTTGAACACCCTCCACTTGTCAATAATCAACAAAATGGCTTAACATTTTGATTATTTTTTCCTACTAACAGTGATTAAGTCCGCGAAAATGTGATACGTTTACATGTTAACTAGTAGTATCACTAAACATATTTATTTTAACATTAGTTAGGAAATTCGTTACTTTCTGTTCAGATGTATTGCTCTAACCCGTAATAAAGTTTCATTTCAAACTCGGCGCCTTGTCCACTCCTACCAACTGCGCCCACCAACTCGGAAGTCTCCAAACGTGACCTTTGTTTTTGTTGGCGAATTTTTAAATTAATTCAATAAATTTGCAATACAATTATGCAAACAGGTGGTTGAGCAGTTGTGTCCCAGAAATGATTTAAATCCGCTTGAAAACTGCGAAAAAACTCGCACAGTTACGACAACCTGGAGACGAAAAATGCCAAGCAACTGTTTTTATTCATTTGAGCCACTACTTAAGTAAGACAAGCTCACAGGTACGTGTTTGTACTTATTTTATCACTTAAACCCAGCTAAATTTCAGTCGGAATTATTCAAAGTTCAAGCTCTAATTGACCTAACTGTGTGGGCTGGGTTAATAAAATTAAAAATGGGCATAACGTGACGAAATGAGCGAGCAACAGTCGTGTTATTGTGCCCCATGCCAGGAGTTCTTGTCCATTTGTACCATCAAACGGCCCGTGTACCCCCTAGACCCCGTGGCCCCCGACCACAGCGAGTTCTTTTTGATCGATTCAAACGTACGCATCCGTGTCGTGCACGTAGCACCGGAAAACGGGCTCAAACTGCCAAATCTGGACCTCCACCAAGGCGCAAAGCGCAGCTCGTTGTCCGAAGAGTACTGGTTTACGAAATGGAACAAGCCCCTGAAAATCGGCATTTGTCGGTGCTCCTTCCGGCGGTCGTTCCGACTCTCAGTGGCGGAGAACCGGGACAGGTGAGTTGGCAGCCGGTGGCCGACTTGAGCCCCTTTAGTGCTTCCAGTTTTGAAGCAGCCCCCAAGCGCATCGTCGACGTCGAGAGCTTCGTCGAGCGGATCATCCAAGACACGATTTTCGAGGCCTTTCAGGAGTACTACGTTTTGAGGAACCAAAACGGCGTTATCAACCTAGCGTATCAGAAAAGTGAGGACGACGGCGTGGTTTTGCGAAAGCCGGTCACGCGCCAACCCAAACAATGCCTCCATAAAAAATACGCGCAAAAAGTATTGTAATCAACGCGAAATTATTCAATCCTCAAATTTCTGTTACAGAAGCCTGTTATTATTTTGTTTCATGGTATTGGCAATTCCGCTGACGTTTGGTGGCCGGTTATCCATACCTTGGCCAATAAAGGATATGAGGTCATTGCCCCCGATATGTTGGGGCATGGCTTCAGCTCAGCCCCCAATAAACCGAATTCCTACACTTTTCATAATTTGTTAATACATGCAATCACGATTTTCGACCACTACACGGCTTCCGACGACAAGCGGAAGTGCATTCTCATCGGACACTCCTACGGGTGAGTGCCCCTTGCACCCCATAGTAGCAATAAAGAGAAACAGAAGCGGCAAAATAGCTAATACTACGTAATCTTAACAAGTCAATAAATACATGGCATTTGTATTTTTGATGAAATAACAATTAAAATAACAATAAAAAATATATATTCGTTATAACCATAGAAGGCGTGAGCCGCGAAAAGTTCTTCGATTTTTTTTAACTTAAAACGCAATTCCTTAAAAAAATAGCTTAATGTATAAACCCAAAAAATAATTAAAAATAACAGTCAGGTAAAGAGAAAATACTGAAAAGATGTAGAAGTATCACCTATAAAAAAACAAAAAGCACGTGTATGTAAATTTTTTCAGGCAATTTTCATAACTAGAGTAACAACACGGTAAATGTAAAGTTTAATGCAATAAATAACTTACAAACGCTTCATAATTTTTAATGGCGGTTTTCCCGCTATCAAAACATAAAGTAGCGCAATTTTAAATTGATGTATATGACAAAAACGCTTTGTTAATAAAGTTTTTAATTTTTTTCTTTCATTCGGTTATAATCTTACCAATTATGATTGATTACAATTATTACTCCTCAATTACTATAATTTTTCAATTACAGTTAACTGTAAACTGCTCAATGAAATATTATAAAAGTTGTTGAATTTACAAAATTCTGGGAGCAATTTTTTCCAGTTGTAGCATCGTCACAGCCCTCTACCGCCACAGGGCGCCCCAAATCTCGCAGTTAATCTTAATCAGTGGCGGCGGGCCTACACCTCTGGCAGCTCCGGTCAAAAACAGCGAAATTTCGCCATTTGGGTGCATCCACACCCTATTCAAGCCGCTACTTTTCTGTGGCTTGAAACGGAGTTTCCTGTTTTCTTCCCGTGGAAAGCATTTCGAGGTTTGTGAGGGCGAGTCGGCCATACCTCCTCGAATCCTGGAATACATCTCAAGGGGGCAAAACTGGCCGGAGGGCGACGCTGCCTTCCATAGGCGCATCCTTGTGCCCACGTTACTCGTGCATGGGCTGCAGGATAAAAACGTTACGCTTGTACAACAATGTGAGATGGAGAGGGTTTGTTTCGTGGTTTTGAGGGGGCACTGCGATAGTTGACTGTTTTAGACCATACCGAGGGCCTTTCTGGAACTGATCCCAAATGCGGGGCATATGGCCATGATCGAAACGCCGGAGCATCTCAGCCATATGATCTTGTGTTTTATTGACACCTGGAGCTAATTATCTGATATTTATTTTTATTTATTTTTATACTTTTTACCAGAGCCGGATCGAGACACAGTTTCACCTGTTTTACAGTAGGTGAAAGTCTTAGTGAGGCGGAAAAGTACATTTAAAATTTTTATTACAATTACAAAATTTTACGATTTTTATTTAACTTGTTTTGTTGTCTGTGTTATATCTTTCGGGTTAAATGTGAGAAATTTCTGTTATCCAAATGAGCTGAAATTTTGCATACACACGTAATCTCCGTACTATTTAGTTAATTAGCCCTTAATAATAAAAATTATTAATAATTGTATTCTTGCGGATGATAATATATTCTTTGTCATGTAGATGCTATTAGTAAAATAATTCTAAAATATTTATTATGCAATGTTTTAGTGGAAGTAAATTGTGAAATGTTTGAAAAAGCTTGTACTAAAATTTACTTACCTATAACGGTCTTTTTACCGCTTTACACCTTATCAAAATTCTAAAGTTGTAGATAAATTTCAGAGAAAACATAATTAACCATTTTTAATTCTTTTTTACTTTTAACAGCTAATCATTTTCAATTCATTATTTCCTTAATGGTTTACAAAACTGTTAGCACTTTTTCTGTTTAGTGTTATGTAACCTTTGTTGAATAATTATTACTCCTGTTAAAAAACCAAATTTATTAACAAAAATCGTAAATACACATTTGGCGCCCTTTGTGTGGGCCCCTCACCCTCGATCCGGCCCTGGTTTTATTGTTTGACGAACTTCAGCCTGAATTAACTATGTGATATAAGAAGTGCAAGTATTAATCCGTCCGATAACGTAACGAAGTATTATTTTTTACTCACTTTAATAAAGTTTTTCAACCGAATAAATGCGTTTAATTGAAACCCCCAATCAGTGTTTTATAGTAACAAGTTTATTTTCAAAAATATAATCTTTACAAAACGTTTTTAAGACAATTTGCTGGTCAGTTCTGGCACGGCTTTGAACAAATCAGCGACCAATCCGTAATCGGCGACCTGGAAAATTGGAGCTTCCGGGTCCTTGTTGATTGCGACGATAGTTTTGCTGTCCTTCATCCCAGCCAAGTGCTGGATGGCCCCCGAAATGCCCACAGCGATGTACAAATCCTAGAGAAAAAATAATTACGTGCCCTTTGAACCCGTGGCGAACATACCGGTGCGACGATTTTGCCAGTCTGTCCAACTTGAAGATCGTTCGGAACGAACCCTGCGTCCACAGCGGCCCTGGAAGCCCCCACGGCGGCATTCAACTTGTCGGCAAGATCGTACAAAAGCTTGAAATTGTCGCCCGATTTCAGCCCACGGCCCCCACTGACCACCACCTTGGCACTGGTTAACTCAGGCCGGTCGGACTTGCTCAACTGTTGCCCCACGAAGACAGTCATGTCGGTGGCGCAGCCGTCGGTGGGCACAGTCTCGGTCTTGGCCGAGCCCCCTTCCAGCTTATCGGCCTCGAAACTGGTCCCTCGGACGCTTATTATTTTGATGGGGTCGTTGGCTTTCATAGTCTGGATTGCGTTGCCTTTGAAGGAGGCATTCAGCAATTTTAATTTTTTGGGGGTTGTTATTATTACCTGCATAGATGCTCCGCACGAAGGTGTCGGGGGACTTGATCCCGATGACGTCAGACACGGGGGAGACGTCCAGCTTGGCAGCAACCCGGGGCAAAAGGGCCTTTCCGAAGGCGGAAGCCCCGGCTATGATGTGGGTGTAATTGAACTGTTTTTGCGTTGAGATGATGAGAGGGGTCAGGCTTTCGGCCGTGAAGCCGTTAAAGGCATCGCTCTCCGCGATGAGGATTTTCGAAAGTCCGTTTGCTTTTGCTAGGGCTTCCGCCGCAGGGCCGCATTTTGTGCCGGCGACAAGGACGGAGATTTCGCCCCCGATTTTCTTAGCTGCAGTCAACGCATTTTGCGTAATGGGGTTAAGGCCCTTGTTGTCGTGCTCGGCGATAATTAGGGTACTTTGCAGGCGTTTCAAATGATTGGAAAACTAAAAACTGATCAGTGAGCAAGATGTTATATAACCACAATTATATAAATACCTGGGACGTTAACTGACGCGAACAATTCGAAAACATTTTGCTAAGTCTACAAATTCTTCTACTTTATTAATTATTTAATGATTTTATCAAAGTACATAGAGTTCAAAGTACACCTGACAGTGACAGATGTAGTGTTGCCAGTTCAACAAAACTAAATTAACCAAATGCTAGATACCACTAATTTTCGCACTAAAATTTCACATTGCCAGTTTCTGTTTAAATATAAACATGCATTTTTATTTTTCCATTAACTGCATGCGAAACTTTTATAATTTTAGACGTTTATAGACAAATACATTTGTCATAATTAATTTTTCTAGATCAATACTGTTCTATTTTGAATAATTCTGTGTATGAATGTTTCTAAATTTGACGGATTTGGACAGTGAGTGTTTCTGGTTATGATTTGTTTTAGACGTGTGATGACGTCACATCCGAGGTTAGGTGTGCGGCGCAGGCGGCGAGGGCGGTTCAGTCGACAGCGAGCAGTGGTGCGGGTCAGATCGGGAGCGGGAGCGGGAGGCGAGGCGAAGCGAGGTGAGTCGGTTTATTTAAATTATTGTGTATTGTGCGGTTTCGTTCAATTTATTCAGTTTGTTACTTGCCGTTGTCGCGAACGGACGTGTGTTCAAGCAAATCTAAATTTTCCGGTTTAAATTTTCAATTCGGTGGCTAGTGATCGCGTTTGAGTGACACATTTTAAATACAGTAAATAAAATTATTATCAAACACTCAAATAATTTATTGCCACGTAATAATTTTGTCTTTAATTTCAATGAATGAAAGTGGCTTGCTCAAAATTTAATGCAAATAAACATTTTTTTGGTTTCATTTTTATTATTATTTTTTTTAATGCTACAAACGGTAGCCAACGTGGAAGCGATATGAAGGTAGGTGTATTTTATTGCTGTGTCGTATTTATTTATTTCACAAACCAATAATTTCATAAAACTTAAATGCAATTAAAATCTTTAAATGCGGTGTTGAAAAGTGATATTTTGAGTGACACATTTTAAATACAGTAACTATAAATAAAATAAAACACTCAAATAATTAATTGCCACGTAATAATTTTGTCTTTAATTTCAATGAATGAAAGTGGCTTGCTCAAAATTTAATGCAAATAAACATTTTTTTGGTTTCATTTTTATTATTATTTTTTTTAATGCTACAAACGGTAGCCAACGTGGAAGCGATATGAAGGTAGGTGTATTTTATTGCTGTGTCGTATTTATTTATTTCACAAACCAATAATTTCAAACGTATTGTGTATTTTTTATTTTGTTTAATATTGACAAACGTTGCTTGTTGTAACTTTCATGCAAATAAAGATTTTTATTGGTGTTGTTTTAATTTTTTAAATGTCTTGCTACAAACAGTAGCCAACGCAGAAGCCATATGAAGGTAGGTGCATTTTTTTGCGTTTTATCTTGTGATGTGTTGGTTTAATAGCTTGTGTGCCATATATTATACCGTATTGTGTATCCTTTATTCTGTATAATATTTATTAAAGTCGCTTGTTGTAACTTTCCTACAAATTAATTTTTTTGTTGGTTGTGTTTTTAATTTATTTTTTAGGTTTTGCTACAAATGGTAGCAGATGCAGTACAAAAGGTAAGAGCATTTATTTAACGCCAAGTGAAAAAGCTTTGATTTTTGTGTACTATTTTTTCATTTCACAAACCAATAATTCCTTTATTCCCTTCATTTGAAATAATCATTGTTTACCTCATCCTTATATCCTTTTTTCCTGGCAAGAATGCTCTAAACCTCCACGTGGTTCTTGCCGGACAAATTAGTTATTGACTAATTTGACCAATTAGAGCAATCCTTAAATATAACATTGTTGACTGTTTTTTACAGCCGTAAAATTATGTCGCTTGTTGTAATTTTCATGCAAATAAAGATTTTTTATTGGTGTTGTTTTTAATTTTTTTTAATGCTACAAACGGTAGCCAACGTGGAAGCGATATGAAGGTAGGTGTATTTTATTGCTGTGTCGTATTTATTTATTTCTCAAACCAATAATTTCATAAAACTTAATTGCAATTAAAATCTTTAAATGCGGTGTTGAAAGTGACATTTTGAGTGACGCATTTTAGATACAGAAATTATAAATAAAATAAAACACTCAAATAATTTATTGCCACGTAATTTTGTCTTTAATTTCAATGAATGAAAGTGGCTGCTCAAAATTTAATGCAAATAAACATTTTTTTGGTTTCATTTTTATTATTATTTTTTTTAATGCTACAAACGGTAGCCAACGTGGAAGCGATATGAAGGTAGGTGTATTTTATTGCTGTGTCGTATTTATTTATTTCTCAAACCAATAATTTCATAAAACTTAAATGCAATTAAAATCTTTAAATGCGGTGTTGAAAAGTGATATTTTGAGTGACACATTTTAAATACAGTAACTATAAATGAAATAAAACACTCAAATAATTTATTGCCACGTAATTTTGTCTTTAATTTCAATGAATGAAAGTGGCTGCTGAAAATTTAATGCAAATAAACATTTTTTTGGTTTCATTTTTATTATTATTTTTTTTAGTGCTACAAACGGTAGCCAACGTGGAAGCGATATGAAGGTAGGTGTATTTTATTGCTGTGTCGTATTTATTTATTTCACAAACCAATAATTTCATAAAACTTAATTGCAATTAAAATCTTTAAATGCGGTGTTGAAAAGTGATATTTTGAGTGACACATTTTAAATACAGGAAATAAAACACTCAAATAATTTATTGCCACGTAATTTTGTCTTTAATTTCAATGAATGAAAGTGGCTGCTCAAAATTTAATGCAAATAAACATTTTTTTGGTTTCATTTTTATTATTATTTTTTTTAATGCTACAAACGGTAGCCAACGTGGAAGCGATATGAAGGTAGGTGTATTTTATTGCTGTGTCGTATTTATTTATTTCACAAACCAATAATTTCAAACGTATTGTGTATTTTTTATTTTGTTTAATATTGACAAACGTTGCTTGTTGTAACTTTCCTACAAATTAATTTTTTTGTTGGTTGTGTTTTTAATTTATTTTTTAGGTTTTGCTACAAATGGTAGCAGATGCAGTACAAAAGGTAAGAGCATTTATTTAACGCCAAGTGAAAAAGCTTTGATTTTTGTGTACTATTTTTTCATTTCACAAACCAATAATTCCTTTATTCCCTTCATTTGAAATAATCATTGTTTACCTCATCCTTATATCCTTTTTTCCTGGCAAGAATGCTCTAAACCTCCACGTGGTTCTTGCCGGACAAATTAGTTATTGACTAATTTGACCAATTAGAGCAATCCTTAAATATAACATTGTTGACTGTTTTTTACAGCCGTAAAATTATGTCGCTTGTTGTAATTTTCATGCAAATAAAGATTTTTTATTGGTGTTGTTTTTAAAGTGATATTTTGAGTGACACATTTTAAATACAGTAACTATAAATGAAATAAAACACTCAAATAATTTATTGCCACGTAATTTTGTCTTTAATTTCAATGAATGAAAGTGGCTGCTCAAAATTTAATGCAAATAAACATTTTTTTGGTTTCATTTTTATTATTATTTTTTTTAATGCTACAAACGGTAGCCAACGTGGAAGCGATATGAAGGTAGGTGTATTTTATTGCTGTGTCGTATTTATTTATTTCACAAACCAATAATTTCATAAAACTTAATTGCAATTAAAATCTTTAAATGCGGTGTTGAAAAGTGATATTTTGAGTGACACATTTTAAATACAGGAAATAAAACACTCAAATAATTTATTGCCACGTAATTTTGTCTTTAATTTCAATGAATGAAAGTGGCTGCTCAAAATTTAATGCAAATAAACATTTTTTTGGTTTCATTTTTATTATTATTTTTTTTAATGCTACAAACGGTAGCCAACGTGGAAGCGATATGAAGGTAGGTGTATTTTATTGCTGTGTCGTATTTATTTATTTCACAAACCAATAATTTCATAAAACTTAATTGCAATTAAAATCTTTAAATGCGGTGTTGAAAAGTGATATTTTGAGTGACACATTTTAAATACAGGAAATAAAACACTCAAATAATTTATTGCCACGTAATTTTGTCTTTAATTTCAATGAATGAAAGTGGCTGCTCAAAATTTAATGCAAATAAACATTTTTTTGGTTTCATTTTTATTATTATTTTTTTTAATGCTACAAACGGTAGCCAACGTGGAAGCGATATGAAGGTAGGTGTATTTTATTGCTGTGTCGTATTTATTTATTTCACAAACCAATAATTTCATAAAACTTAAATGCAATTAAAATCTTTAAATGCGGTGTTGAAAAGTGATATTTTGAGTGACACATTTTAAATACAGTAACTATAAATAAAATAAAACACTCAAATAATTAATTGCCACGTAATAATTTTGTCTTTAATTTCAATGAATGAAAGTGGCTGCTCAAAATTTAATGCAAATAAACATTTTTTTGGTTTCATTTTTATTATTATTTTTTTTAATGCTACAAACGGTAGCCAACGTGGAAGCGATATGAAGGTAGGTGTATTTTATTGCTGTGTCGTATTTATTTATTTCACAAACCAATAATTTCATAAAACTTAAATGCAATTAAAATCTTTAAATGCGGTGTTGAAAAGTGATATTTTGAGTGACACATTTTAAATACAGTAACTATAAATAAAATAAAACACTCAAATAATTTATTGCCACGTAATTTTGTCTTTAATTTCAATGAATGAAAGTGGCTGCTCAAAATTTAATGCAAATAAACATTTTTTTGGTTTCATTTTTATTATTATTTTTTTTAATGCTACAAACGGTAGCCAAAGTGGAAGCGATATGAAGGTAGGTGTATTTTATTGCTGTGTCGTATTTATTTATTTCACAAACCAATAATTTCATAAAACTTAAATGCAATTAAAATCTTTAAATGCGGTGTTGAAAAGTGATATTTTGAGTGACACATTTTAAATACAGTAACTATAAATGAAATAAAACACTCAAATAATTTATTGCCACGTAATAATTTTGTCTTTAATTTCAATGAATGAAAGTGGCTGCTCAAAATTTAATGCAAATAAACATTTTTTTGGTTTCATTTTTATTATTATTTTTTTTAATGCTACAAACGGTAGCCAACGTGGAAGCGATATGAAGGTAGGTGTATTTTATTGCTGTGTCGTATTTATTTATTTCACAAACCAATAATTTCATAAAACTTAAATGCAATTAAAATCTTTAAATGCGGTGTTGAAAAGTGATATTTTGAGTGACACATTTTAAATACAGTAACTATAAATGAAATAAAACACTCAAATAATTTATTGCCACGTAATAATTTTGTCTTTAATTTCAATGAATGAAAGTGGCTGCTCAAAATTTAATGCAAATAAACATTTTTTTGGTTTCATTTTTATTATTATTTTTTTTAATGCTACAAACGGTAGCCAACGTGGAAGCGATATGAAGGTAGGTGTATTTTATTGCTGTGTCGTATTTATTTATTTCACAAACCAATAATTTCATAAAACTTAATTGCAATTAAAATCTTTAAATGCGGTGTTGAAAAGTGATATTTTGAGTGACACATTTTAAATACAGGAAATAAAACACTCAAATAATTTATTGCCACGTAATTTTGTCTTTAATTTCAATGAATGAAAGTGGCTGCTCAAAATTTAATGCAAATAAACATTTTTTTGGTTTCATTTTTATTATTATTTTTTTTAATGCTACAAACGGTAGCCAACGTGGAAGCGATATGAAGGTAGGTGTATTTTATTGCTGTGTCGTATTTATTTATTTCACAAACCAATAATTTCATAAAACTTAAATGCAATTAAAATCTTTAAATGCGGTGTTGAAAAGTGATATTTTGAGTGACACATTTTAAATACAGTAACTATAAATGAAATAAAACACTCAAATAATTTATTGCCACGTAATTTTGTCTTTAATTTCAATGAATGAAAGTGGCTGCTCAAAATTTAATGCAAATAAACATTTTTTTGGTTTCATTTTTATTATTATTTTTTTTAATGCTACAAACGGTAGCCAACGTGGAAGCGATATGAAGGTAGGTGTATTTTATTGCTGTGTCGTATTTATTTATTTCTCAAACCAATAATTTCATAAAACTTAAATGCAATTAAAATCTTTAAATGCGGTGTTGAAAAGTGATATTTTGAGTGACACATTTTAAATACAGTAACTATAAATAAAATAAAACACTCAAATAATTAATTGCCACGTAATAATTTTGTCTTTAATTTCAATGAATGAAAGTGGCTTGCTCAAAATTTAATGCAAATAAACATTTTTTTGGTTTCATTTTTATTATTATTTTTTTTAATGCTACAAACGGTAGCCAACGTGGAAGCGATATGAAGGTAGGTGTATTTTATTGCTGTGTCGTATTTATTTATTTCACAAACCAATAATTTCATAAAACTTAAATGCAATTAAAATCTTTAAATGCGGTGTTGAAAAGTGATATTTTGAGTGACACATTTTAAATACAGTAACTATAAATGAAATAAAACACTCAAATAATTTATTGCCACGTAATTTTGTCTTTAATTTCAATGAATGAAAGTGGCTGCTCAAAATTTAATGCAAATAAACATTTTTTTGGTTTCATTTTTATTATTATTTTTTTTAATGCTACAAACGGTAGCCAACGTGGAAGCGATATGAAGGTAGGTGTATTTTATTGCTGTGTCGTATTTATTTATTTCTCAAACCAATAATTTCATAAAACTTAAATGCAATTAAAATCTTTAAATGCGGTGTTGAAAAGTGATATTTTGAGTGACACATTTTAAATACAGTAACTATAAATAAAATAAAACACTCAAATAATTAATTGCCACGTAATAATTTTGTCTTTAATTTCAATGAATGAAAGTGGCTTGCTCAAAATTTAATGCAAATAAACATTTTTTTGGTTTCATTTTTATTATTATTTTTTTTAATGCTACAAACGGTAGCCAACGTGGAAGCGATATGAAGGTAGGTGTATTTTATTGCTGTGTCGTATTTATTTATTTCACAAACCAATAATTTCATAAAACTTAAATGCAATTAAAATCTTTAAATGCGGTGTTGAAAAGTGATATTTTGAGTGACACATTTTAAATACAGTAACTATAAATGAAATAAAACACTCAAATAATTTATTGCCACGTAATTTTGTCTTTAATTTCAATGAATGAAAGTGGCTGCTCAAAATTTAATGCAAATAAACATTTTTTTGGTTTCATTTTTATTATTATTTTTTTTAATGCTACAAACGGTAGCCAACGTGGAAGCGATATGAAGGTAGGTGTATTTTATTGCTGTGTCGTATTTATTTATTTCACAAACCAATAATTTCATAAAACTTAATTGCAATTAAAATCTTTAAATGCGGTGTTGAAAAGTGATATTTTGAGTGACACATTTTAAATACAGGAAATAAAACACGCAAATAATTTATTGCCACGTAATTTTGTCTTTAATTTCAATGAATGAAAGTGGCTGCTCAAAATTTAATGCAAATAAACATTTTTTTGGTTTCATTTTTATTATTATTTTTTTTAATGCTACAAACGGTAGCCAACGTGGAAGCGATATGAAGGTAGGTGTATTTTATTGCTGTGTCGTATTTATTTATTTCACAAACCAATAATTTCATAAAACTTAAATGCAATTAAAATCTTTAAATGCGGTGTTGAAAAGTGATATTTTGAGTGACACATTTTAAATACAGTAACTATAAATAAAATAAAACACTCAAATAATTAATTGCCACGTAATAATTTTGTCTTTAATTTCAATGAATGAAAGTGGCTGCTCAAAATTTAATGCAAATAAACATTTTTTTGGTTTCATTTTTATTATTATTTTTTTTAATGCTACAAACGGTAGCCAACGTGGAAGCGATATGAAGGTAGGTGTATTTTATTGCTGTGTCGTATTTATTTATTTCACAAACCAATAATTTCATAAAACTTAAATGCAATTAAAATCTTTAAATGCGGTGTTGAAAAGTGATATTTTGAGTGACACATTTTAAATACAGTAACTATAAATGAAATAAAACACTCAAATAATTTATTGCCACGTAATTTTGTCTTTAATTTCAATGAATGAAAGTGGCTGCTCAAAATTTAATGCAAATAAACATTTTTTTGGTTTCATTTTTATTATTATTTTTTTTAATGCTACAAACGGTAGCCAACGTGGAAGCGATATGAAGGTAGGTGTATTTTATTGCTGTGTCGTATTTATTTATTTCACAAACCAATAATTTCATAAAACTTAATTGCAATTAAAATCTTTAAATGCGGTGTTGAAAAGTGATATTTTGAGTGACACATTTTAAATACAGTAACTATAAATGAAATAAAACACTCAAATAATTTATTGCCACGTAATAATTTTGTCTTTAATTTCAATGAATGAAAGTGGCTGCTCAAAATTTAATGCAAATAAACATTTTTTTGGTTTCATTTTTATTATTATTTTTTTTAATGCTACAAACGGTAGCCAAAGTGGAAGCGATATGAAGGTAGGTGTATTTTATTGCTGTGTCGTATTTATTTATTTCACAAACCAATAATTTCATAAAACTTAAATGCAATTAAAATCTTTAAATGCGGTGTTGAAAAGTGATATTTTGAGTGACACATTTTAAATACAGTAACTATAAATAAAATAAAACACTCAAATAATTTATTGCCACGTAATTTTGTCTTTAATTTCAATGAATGAAAGTGGCTGCTCAAAATTTAATGCAAATAAACATTTTTTTGGTTTCATTTTTATTATTATTTTTTTTAATGCTACAAACGGTAGCCAAAGTGGAAGCGATATGAAGGTAGGTGTATTTTATTGCTGTGTCGTATTTATTTATTTCACAAACCAATAATTTCATAAAACTTAAATGCAATTAAAATCTTTAAATGCGGTGTTGAAAAGTGATATTTTGAGTGACACATTTTAAATACAGTAACTATAAATAAAATAAAACACTCAAATAATTTATTGCCACGTAATTTTGTCTTTAATTTCAATGAATGAAAGTGGCTGCTCAAAATTTAATGCAAATAAACATTTTTTTGGTTTCATTTTTATTATTATTTTTTTTAATGCTACAAACGGTAGCCAACGTGGAAGCGATATGAAGGTAGGTGTATTTTATTGCTGTGTCGTATTTATTTATTTCTCAAACCAATAATTTCATAAAACTTAAATGCAATTAAAATCTTTAAATGCGGTGTTGAAAAGTGATATTTTGAGTGACACATTTTAAATACAGTAACTATAAATGAAATAAAACACTCAAATAATTTATTGCCACGTAATTTTGTCTTTAATTTCAATGAATGAAAGTGGCTGCTCAAAATTTAATGCAAATAAACATTTTTTTGGTTTCATTTTTATTATTATTTTTTTTAATGCTACAAACGGTAGCCAACGTGGAAGCGATATGAAGGTAGGTGTATTTTATTGCTGTGTCGTATTTATTTATTTCACAAACCAATAATTTCATAAAACTTAAATGCAATTAAAATCTTTAAATGCGGTGTTGAAAAGTGATATTTTGAGTGACACATTTTAAATACAGTAACTATAAATAAAATAAAACACTCAAATAATTTATTGCCACGTAATAATTTTGTCTTTAATTTCAATGAATGAAAGTGGCTGCTCAAAATTTAATGCAAATAAACATTTTTTTGGTTTCATTTTTATTATTATTTTTTTTAATGCTACAAACGGTAGCCAACGTGGAAGCGATATGAAGGTAGGTGTATTTTATTGCTGTGTCGTATTTATTTATTTCACAAACCAATAATTTCATAAAACTTAAATGCAATTAAAATCTTTAAATGCGGTGTTGAAAAGTGATATTTTGAGTGACACATTTTAAATACAGTAACTATAAATAAAATAAAACACTCAAATAATTTATTGCCACGTAATTTTGTCTTTAATTTCAATGAATGAAAGTGGCTGCTCAAAATTTAATGCAAATAAACATTTTTTTGGTTTCATTTTTATTATTATTTTTTTTAATGCTACAAACGGTAGCCAACGTGGAAGCGATATGAAGGTAGGTGTATTTTATTGCTGTGTCGTATTTATTTATTTCACAAACCAATAATTTCATAAAACTTAAATGCAATTAAAATCTTTAAATGCGGTGTTGAAAAGTGATATTTTGAGTGACACATTTTAAATACAGTAACTATAAATGAAATAAAACACTCAAATAATTTATTGCCACGTAATTTTGTCTTTAATTTCAATGAATGAAAGTGGCTGCTCAAAATTTAATGCAAATAAACATTTTTTTGGTTTCATTTTTATTATTATTTTTTTTAATGCTACAAACGGTAGCCAACGTGGAAGCGATATGAAGGTAGGTGTATTTTATTGCTGTGTCGTATTTATTTATTTCACAAACCAATAATTTCATAAAACTTAATTGCAATTAAAATCTTTAAATGCGGTGTTGAAAAGTGATATTTTGAGTGACACATTTTAAATACAGTAACTATAAATGAAATAAAACACTCAAATAATTTATTGCCACGTAATAATTTTGTCTTTAATTTCAATGAATGAAAGTGGCTGCTCAAAATTTAATGCAAATAAACATTTTTTTGGTTTCATTTTTATTATTATTTTTTTTAATGCTACAAACGGTAGCCAAAGTGGAAGCGATATGAAGGTAGGTGTATTTTATTGCTGTGTCGTATTTATTTATTTCACAAACCAATAATTTCATAAAACTTAAATGCAATTAAAATCTTTAAATGCGGTGTTGAAAAGTGATATTTTGAGTGACACATTTTAAATACAGTAACTATAAATGAAATAAAACACTCAAATAATTTATTGCCACGTAATAATTTTGTCTTTAATTTCAATGAATGAAAGTGGCTGCTCAAAATTTAATGCAAATAAACATTTTTTTGGTTTCATTTTTATTATTATTTTTTTTAATGCTACAAACGGTAGCCAACGTGGAAGCGATATGAAGGTAGGTGTATTTTATTGCTGTGTCGTATTTATTTATTTCACAAACCAATAATTTCATAAAACTTAAATGCAATTAAAATCTTTAAATGCGGTGTTGAAAAGTGATATTTTGAGTGACACATTTTAAATACAGTAACTATAAATAAAATAAAACACTCAAATAATTAATTGCCACGTAATAATTTTGTCTTTAATTTCAATGAATGAAAGTGGCTGCTCAAAATTTAATGCAAATAAACATTTTTTTGGTTTCATTTTTATTATTATTTTTTTTAATGCTACAAACGGTAGCCAACGTGGAAGCGATATGAAGGTAGGTGTATTTTATTGCTGTGTCGTATTTATTTATTTCACAAACCAATAATTTCATAAAACTTAAATGCAATTAAAATCTTTAAATGCGGTGTTGAAAAGTGATATTTTGAGTGACACATTTTAAATACAGTAACTATAAATAAAATAAAACACTCAAATAATTTATTGCCACGTAATTTTGTCTTTAATTTCAATGAATGAAAGTGGCTGCTCAAAATTTAATGCAAATAAACATTTTTTTGGTTTCATTTTTATTATTATTTTTTTTAATGCTACAAACGGTAGCCAACGTGGAAGCGATATGAAGGTAGGTGTATTTTATTGCTGTGTCGTATTTATTTATTTCACAAACCAATAATTTCATAAAACTTAAATGCAATTAAAATCTTTAAATGCGGTGTTGAAAAGTGATATTTTGAGTGACACATTTTAAATACAGTAACTATAAATGAAATAAAACACTCAAATAATTTATTGCCACGTAATTTTGTCTTTAATTTCAATGAATGAAAGTGGCTGCTCAAAATTTAATGCAAATAAACATTTTTTTGGTTTCATTTTTATTATTATTTTTTTTAATGCTACAAACGGTAGCCAACGTGGAAGCGATATGAAGGTAGGTGTATTTTATTGCTGTGTCGTATTTATTTATTTCACAAACCAATAATTTCATAAAACTTAATTGCAATTAAAATCTTTAAATGCGGTGTTGAAAAGTGATATTTTGAGTGACACATTTTAAATACAGTAACTATAAATGAAATAAAACACTCAAATAATTTATTGCCACGTAATAATTTTGTCTTTAATTTCAATGAATGAAAGTGGCTGCTCAAAATTTAATGCAAATAAACATTTTTTTGGTTTCATTTTTATTATTATTTTTTTTAATGCTACAAACGGTAGCCAAAGTGGAAGCGATATGAAGGTAGGTGTATTTTATTGCTGTGTCGTATTTATTTATTTCACAAACCAATAATTTCATAAAACTTAAATGCAATTAAAATCTTTAAATGCGGTGTTGAAAAGTGATATTTTGAGTGACACATTTTAAATACAGTAACTATAAATGAAATAAAACACTCAAATAATTTATTGCCACGTAATAATTTTGTCTTTAATTTCAATGAATGAAAGTGGCTGCTCAAAATTTAATGCAAATAAACATTTTTTTGGTTTCATTTTTATTATTATTTTTTTTAATGCTACAAACGGTAGCCAACGTGGAAGCGATATGAAGGTAGGTGTATTTTATTGCTGTGTCGTATTTATTTATTTCACAAACCAATAATTTCATAAAACTTAAATGCAATTAAAATCTTTAAATGCGGTGTTGAAAAGTGATATTTTGAGTGACACATTTTAAATACAGTAACTATAAATAAAATAAAACACTCAAATAATTAATTGCCACGTAATAATTTTGTCTTTAATTTCAATGAATGAAAGTGGCTGCTCAAAATTTAATGCAAATAAACATTTTTTTGGTTTCATTTTTATTATTATTTTTTTTAATGCTACAAACGGTAGCCAACGTGGAAGCGATATGAAGGTAGGTGTATTTTATTGCTGTGTCGTATTTATTTATTTCACAAACCAATAATTTCATAAAACTTAAATGCAATTAAAATCTTTAAATGCGGTGTTGAAAAGTGATATTTTGAGTGACACATTTTAAATACAGTAACTATAAATAAAATAAAACACTCAAATAATTTATTGCCACGTAATTTTGTCTTTAATTTCAATGAATGAAAGTGGCTGCTCAAAATTTAATGCAAATAAACATTTTTTTGGTTTCATTTTTATTATTATTTTTTTTAATGCTACAAACGGTAGCCAACGTGGAAGCGATATGAAGGTAGGTGTATTTTATTGCTGTGTCGTATTTATTTATTTCTCAAACCAATAATTTCATAAAACTTAAATGCAATTAAAATCTTTAAATGCGGTGTTGAAAAGTGATATTTTGAGTGACACATTTTAAATACAGTAACTATAAATAAAATAAAACACTCAAATAATTAATTGCCACGTAATAATTTTGTCTTTAATTTCAATGAATGAAAGTGGCTGCTCAAAATTTAATGCAAATAAACATTTTTTTGGTTTCATTTTTATTATTATTTTTTTTAATGCTACAAACGGTAGCCAACGTGGAAGCGATATGAAGGTAGGTGTATTTTATTGCTGTGTCGTATTTATTTATTTCACAAACCAATAATTTCATAAAACTTAATTGCAATTAAAATCTTTAAATGCGGTGTTGAAAAGTGATATTTTGAGTGACACATTTTAAATACAGGAAATAAAACACTCAAATAATTTATTGCCACGTAATTTTGTCTTTAATTTCAATGAATGAAAGTGGCTGCTCAAAATTTAATGCAAATAAACATTTTTTTGGTTTCATTTTTATTATTATTTTTTTTAATGCTACAAACGGTAGCCAACGTGGAAGCGATATGAAGGTAGGTGTATTTTATTGCTGTGTCGTATTTATTTATTTCACAAACCAATAATTTCATAAAACTTAAATGCAATTAAAATCTTTAAATGCGGTGTTGAAAAGTGATATTTTGAGTGACACATTTTAAATACAGTAACTATAAATAAAATAAAACACTCAAATAATTTATTGCCACGTAATTTTGTCTTTAATTTCAATGAATGAAAGTGGCTGCTCAAAATTTAATGCAAATAAACATTTTTTTGGTTTCATTTTTATTATTATTTTTTTTAATGCTACAAACGGTAGCCAACGTGGAAGCGATATGAAGGTAGGTGTATTTTATTGCTGTGTCGTATTTATTTATTTCTCAAACCAATAATTTCATAAAACTTAAATGCAATTAAAATCTTTAAATGCGGTGTTGAAAAGTGATATTTTGAGTGACACATTTTAAATACAGTAACTATAAATGAAATAAAACACTCAAATAATTTATTGCCACGTAATAATTTTGTCTTTAATTTCAATGAATGAAAGTGGCTGCTCAAAATTTAATGCAAATAAACATTTTTTTGGTTTCATTTTTATTATTATTTTTTTTAATGCTACAAACGGTAGCCAACGTGGAAGCGATATGAAGGTAGGTGTATTTTATTGCTGTGTCGTATTTATTTATTTCACAAACCAATAATTTCATAAAACTTAAATGCAATTAAAATCTTTAAATGCGGTGTTGAAAAGTGATATTTTGAGTGACACATTTTAAATACAGTAACTATAAATAAAATAAAACACTCAAATAATTAATTGCCACGTAATAATTTTGTCTTTAATTTCAATGAATGAAAGTGGCTGCTCAAAATTTAATGCAAATAAACATTTTTTTGGTTTCATTTTTATTATTATTTTTTTTAATGCTACAAACGGTAGCCAACGTGGAAGCGATATGAAGGTAGGTGTATTTTATTGCTGTGTCGTATTTATTTATTTCACAAACCAATAATTTCATAAAACTTAATTGCAATTAAAATCTTTAAATGCGGTGTTGAAAAGTGATATTTTGAGTGACACATTTTAAATACAGGAAATAAAACACTCAAATAATTTATTGCCACGTAATTTTGTCTTTAATTTCAATGAATGAAAGTGGCTGCTCAAAATTTAATGCAAATAAACATTTTTTTGGTTTCATTTTTATTATTATTTTTTTTAATGCTACAAACGGTAGCCAACGTGGAAGCGATATGAAGGTAGGTGTATTTTATTGCTGTGTCGTATTTATTTATTTCACAAACCAATAATTTCATAAAACTTAAATGCAATTAAAATCTTTAAATGCGGTGTTGAAAAGTGATATTTTGAGTGACACATTTTAAATACAGTAACTATAAATGAAATAAAACACTCAAATAATTTATTGCCACGTAATTTTGTCTTTAATTTCAATGAATGAAAGTGGCTGCTCAAAATTTAATGCAAATAAACATTTTTTTGGTTTCATTTTTATTATTATTTTTTTTAATGCTACAAACGGTAGCCAACGTGGAAGCGATATGAAGGTAGGTGTATTTTATTGCTGTGTCGTATTTATTTATTTCACAAACCAATAATTTCATAAAACTTAAATGCAATTAAAATCTTTAAATGCGGTGTTGAAAAGTGATATTTTGAGTGACACATTTTAAATACAGTAACTATAAATGAAATAAAACACTCAAATAATTTATTGCCACGTAATTTTGTCTTTAATTTCAATGAATGAAAGTGGCTGCTCAAAATTTAATGCAAATAAACATTTTTTTGGTTTCATTTTTATTATTATTTTTTTTAATGCTACAAACGGTAGCCAACGTGGAAGCGATATGAAGGTAGGTGTATTTTATTGCTGTGTCGTATTTATTTATTTCACAAACCAATAATTTCATAAAACTTAAATGCAATTAAAATCTTTAAATGCGGTGTTGAAAAGTGATATTTTGAGTGACACATTTTAAATACAGTAACTATAAATAAAATAAAACACTCAAATAATTAATTGCCACGTAATAATTTTGTCTTTAATTTCAATGAATGAAAGTGGCTGCTCAAAATTTAATGCAAATAAACATTTTTTTGGTTTCATTTTTATTATTATTTTTTTTAATGCTACAAACGGTAGCCAACGTGGAAGCGATATGAAGGTAGGTGTATTTTATTGCTGTGTCGTATTTATTTATTTCACAAACCAATAATTTCATAAAACTTAAATGCAATTAAAATCTTTAAATGCGGTGTTGAAAAGTGATATTTTGAGTGACACATTTTAAATACAGTAACTATAAATAAAATAAAACACTCAAATAATTTATTGCCACGTAATTTTGTCTTTAATTTCAATGAATGAAAGTGGCTGCTCAAAATTTAATGCAAATAAACATTTTTTTGGTTTCATTTTTATTATTATTTTTTTTAATGCTACAAACGGTAGCCAACGTGGAAGCGATATGAAGGTAGGTGTATTTTATTGCTGTGTCGTATTTATTTATTTCACAAACCAATAATTTCATAAAACTTAAATGCAATTAAAATCTTTAAATGCGGTGTTGAAAAGTGATATTTTGAGTGACACATTTTAAATACAGTAACTATAAATAAAATAAAACACTCAAATAATTTATTGCCACGTAATTTTGTCTTTAATTTCAATGAATGAAAGTGGCTGCTCAAAATTTAATGCAAATAAACATTTTTTTGGTTTCATTTTTATTATTATTTTTTTTAATGCTACAAACGGTAGCCAACGTGGAAGCGATATGAAGGTAGGTGTATTTTATTGCTGTGTCGTATTTATTTATTTCACAAACCAATAATTTCATAAAACTTAAATGCAATTAAAATCTTTAAATGCGGTGTTGAAAAGTGATATTTTGAGTGACACATTTTAAATACAGTAACTATAAATGAAATAAAACACTCAAATAATTTATTGCCACGTAATTTTGTCTTTAATTTCAATGAATGAAAGTGGCTGCTCAAAATTTAATGCAAATAAACATTTTTTTGGTTTCATTTTTATTATTATTTTTTTTAATGCTACAAACGGTAGCCAAAGTGGAAGCGATATGAAGGTAGGTGTATTTTATTGCTGTGTCGTATTTATTTATTTCACAAACCAATAATTTCATAAAACTTAAATGCAATTAAAATCTTTAAATGCGGTGTTGAAAAGTGATATTTTGAGTGACACATTTTAAATACAGTAACTATAAATGAAATAAAACACTCAAATAATTTATTGCCACGTAATAATTTTGTCTTTAATTTCAATGAATGAAAGTGGCTGCTCAAAATTTAATGCAAATAAACATTTTTTTGGTTTCATTTTTATTATTATTTTTTTTAATGCTACAAACGGTAGCCAACGTGGAAGCGATATGAAGGTAGGTGTATTTTATTGCTGTGTCGTATTTATTTATTTCTCAAACCAATAATTTCATAAAACTTAAATGCAATTAAAATCTTTAAATGCGGTGTTGAAAAGTGATATTTTGAGTGACACATTTTAAATACAGTAACTATAAATAAAATAAAACACTCAAATAATTTATTGCCACGTAATAATTTTGTCTTTAATTTCAATGAATGAAAGTGGCTGCTCAAAATTTAATGCAAATAAACATTTTTTTGGTTTCATTTTTATTATTATTTTTTTTAATGCTACAAACGGTAGCCAACGTGGAAGCGATATGAAGGTAGGTGTATTTTATTGCTGTGTCGTATTTATTTATTTCTCAAACCAATAATTTCATAAAACTTAAATGCAATTAAAATCTTTAAATGCGGTGTTGAAAAGTGATATTTTGAGTGACACATTTTAAATACAGTAACTATAAATGAAATAAAACACTCAAATAATTTATTGCCACGTAATAATTTTGTCTTTAATTTCAATGAATGAAAGTGGCTGCTCAAAATTTAATGCAAATAAACATTTTTTTGGTTTCATTTTTATTATTATTTTTTTTAATGCTACAAACGGTAGCCAACGTGGAAGCGATATGAAGGTAGGTGTATTTTATTGCTGTGTCGTATTTATTTATTTCACAAACCAATAATTTCATAAAACTTAATTGCAATTAAAATCTTTAAATGCGGTGTTGAAAAGTGATATTTTGAGTGACACATTTTAAATACAGGAAATAAAACACTCAAATAATTTATTGCCACGTAATTTTGTCTTTAATTTCAATGAATGAAAGTGGCTGCTCAAAATTTAATGCAAATAAACATTTTTTTGGTTTCATTTTTATTATTATTTTTTTTAATGCTACAAACGGTAGCCAACGTGGAAGCGATATGAAGGTAGGTGTATTTTATTGCTGTGTCGTATTTATTTATTTCACAAACCAATAATTTCATAAAACTTAAATGCAATTAAAATCTTTAAATGCGGTGTTGAAAAGTGATATTTTGAGTGACACATTTTAAATACAGTAACTATAAATGAAATAAAACACTCAAATAATTTATTGCCACGTAATTTTGTCTTTAATTTCAATGAATGAAAGTGGCTGCTCAAAATTTAATGCAAATAAACATTTTTTTGGTTTCATTTTTATTATTATTTTTTTTAATGCTACAAACGGTAGCCAACGTGGAAGCGATATGAAGGTAGGTGTATTTTATTGCTGTGTCGTATTTATTTATTTCACAAACCAATAATTTCATAAAACTTAAATGCAATTAAAATCCTTAAATGCGGTGTTGAAAAGTGATATTTTGAGTGACACATTTTAAATACAGTAACTATAAATAAAATAAAACACTCAAATAATTAATTGCCACGTAATAATTTTGTCTTTAATTTCAATGAATGAAAGTGGCTGCTCAAAATTTAATGCAAATAAACATTTTTTTGGTTTCATTTTTATTATTATTTTTTTTAATGCTACAAACGGTAGCCAACGTGGAAGCGATATGAAGGTAGGTGTATTTTATTGCTGTGTCGTATTTATTTATTTCACAAACCAATAATTTCATAAAACTTAAATGCAATTAAAATCTTTAAATGCGGTGTTGAAAAGTGATATTTTGAGTGACACATTTTAAATACAGTAACTATAAATAAAATAAAACACTCAAATAATTAATTGCCACGTAATAATTTTGTCTTTAATTTCAATGAATGAAAGTGGCTTGCTCAAAATTTAATGCAAATAAACATTTTTTTGGTTTCATTTTTATTATTATTTTTTTTAATGCTACAAACGGTAGCCAACGTGGAAGCGATATGAAGGTAGGTGTATTTTATTGCTGTGTCGTATTTATTTATTTCACAAACCAATAATTTCATAAAACTTAATTGCAATTAAAATCTTTAAATGCGGTGTTGAAAAGTGATATTTTGAGTGACACATTTTAAATACAGTAACTATAAATAAAATAAAACACTCAAATAATTTATTGCCACGTAATTTTGTCTTTAATTTCAATGAATGAAAGTGGCTGCTCAAAATTTAATGCAAATAAACATTTTTTTGGTTTCATTTTTATTATTATTTTTTTTAATGCTACAAACGGTAGCCAACGTGGAAGCGATATGAAGGTAGGTGTATTTTATTGCTGTGTCGTATTTATTTATTTCTCAAACCAATAATTTCATAAAACTTAAATGCAATTAAAATCTTTAAATGCGGTGTTGAAAAGTGATATTTTGAGTGACACATTTTAAATACAGTAACTATAAATGAAATAAAACACTCAAATAATTTATTGCCACGTAATAATTTTGTCTTTAATTTCAATGAATGAAAGTGGCTGCTCAAAATTTAATGCAAATAAACATTTTTTTGGTTTCATTTTTATTATTATTTTTTTTAATGCTACAAACGGTAGCCAACGTGGAAGCGATATGAAGGTAGGTGTATTTTATTGCTGTGTCGTATTTATTTATTTCTCAAACCAATAATTTCATAAAACTTAAATGCAATTAAAATCTTTAAATGCGGTGTTGAAAAGTGATATTTTGAGTGACACATTTTAAATACAGTAACTATAAATAAAATAAAACACTCAAATAATTTATTGCCACGTAATAATTTTGTCTTTAATTTCAATGAATGAAAGTGGCTGCTCAAAATTTAATGCAAATAAACATTTTTTTGGTTTCATTTTTATTATTATTTTTTTTAATGCTACAAACGGTAGCCAACGTGGAAGCGATATGAAGGTAGGTGTATTTTATTGCTGTGTCGTATTTATTTATTTCTCAAACCAATAATTTCATAAAACTTAAATGCAATTAAAATCTTTAAATGCGGTGTTGAAAAGTGATATTTTGAGTGACACATTTTAAATACAGTAACTATAAATGAAATAAAACACTCAAATAATTTATTGCCACGTAATAATTTTGTCTTTAATTTCAATGAATGAAAGTGGCTGCTCAAAATTTAATGCAAATAAACATTTTTTTGGTTTCATTTTTATTATTATTTTTTTTAATGCTACAAACGGTAGCCAACGTGGAAGCGATATGAAGGTAGGTGTATTTTATTGCTGTGTCGTATTTATTTATTTCACAAACCAATAATTTCATAAAACTTAATTGCAATTAAAATCTTTAAATGCGGTGTTGAAAAGTGATATTTTGAGTGACACATTTTAAATACAGGAAATAAAACACTCAAATAATTTATTGCCACGTAATTTTGTCTTTAATTTCAATGAATGAAAGTGGCTGCTCAAAATTTAATGCAAATAAACATTTTTTTGGTTTCATTTTTATTATTATTTTTTTTAATGCTACAAACGGTAGCCAACGTGGAAGCGATATGAAGGTAGGTGTATTTTATTGCTGTGTCGTATTTATTTATTTCACAAACCAATAATTTCATAAAACTTAAATGCAATTAAAATCTTTAAATGCGGTGTTGAAAAGTGATATTTTGAGTGACACATTTTAAATACAGTAACTATAAATGAAATAAAACACTCAAATAATTTATTGCCACGTAATTTTGTCTTTAATTTCAATGAATGAAAGTGGCTGCTCAAAATTTAATGCAAATAAACATTTTTTTGGTTTCATTTTTATTATTATTTTTTTTAATGCTACAAACGGTAGCCAACGTGGAAGCGATATGAAGGTAGGTGTATTTTATTGCTGTGTCGTATTTATTTATTTCACAAACCAATAATTTCATAAAACTTAAATGCAATTAAAATCCTTAAATGCGGTGTTGAAAAGTGATATTTTGAGTGACACATTTTAAATACAGTAACTATAAATAAAATAAAACACTCAAATAATTAATTGCCACGTAATAATTTTGTCTTTAATTTCAATGAATGAAAGTGGCTGCTCAAAATTTAATGCAAATAAACATTTTTTTGGTTTCATTTTTATTATTATTTTTTTTAATGCTACAAACGGTAGCCAACGTGGAAGCGATATGAAGGTAGGTGTATTTTATTGCTGTGTCGTATTTATTTATTTCACAAACCAATAATTTCATAAAACTTAAATGCAATTAAAATCTTTAAATGCGGTGTTGAAAAGTGATATTTTGAGTGACACATTTTAAATACAGTAACTATAAATAAAATAAAACACTCAAATAATTAATTGCCACGTAATAATTTTGTCTTTAATTTCAATGAATGAAAGTGGCTTGCTCAAAATTTAATGCAAATAAACATTTTTTTGGTTTCATTTTTATTATTATTTTTTTTAATGCTACAAACGGTAGCCAACGTGGAAGCGATATGAAGGTAGGTGTATTTTATTGCTGTGTCGTATTTATTTATTTCACAAACCAATAATTTCATAAAACTTAATTGCAATTAAAATCTTTAAATGCGGTGTTGAAAAGTGATATTTTGAGTGACACATTTTAAATACAGGAAATAAAACACTCAAATAATTTATTGCCACGTAATTTTGTCTTTAATTTCAATGAATGAAAGTGGCTGCTCAAAATTTAATGCAAATAAACATTTTTTTGGTTTCATTTTTATTATTATTTTTTTTAATGCTACAAACGGTAGCCAACGTGGAAGCGATATGAAGGTAGGTGTATTTTATTGCTGTGTCGTATTTATTTATTTCACAAACCAATAATTTCATAAAACTTAAATGCAATTAAAATCTTTAAATGCGGTGTTGAAAAGTGATATTTTGAGTGACACATTTTAAATACAGTAACTATAAATAAAATAAAACACTCAAATAATTAATTGCCACGTAATAATTTTGTCTTTAATTTCAATGAATGAAAGTGGCTTGCTCAAAATTTAATGCAAATAAACATTTTTTTGGTTTCATTTTTATTATTATTTTTTTTAATGCTACAAACGGTAGCCAACGTGGAAGCGATATGAAGGTAGGTGTATTTTATTGCTGTGTCGTATTTATTTATTTCTCAAACCAATAATTTCATAAAACTTAAATGCAATTAAAATCTTTAAATGCGGTGTTGAAAAGTGATATTTTGAGTGACACATTTTAAATACAGTAACTATAAATGAAATAAAACACTCAAATAATTTATTGCCACGTAATTTTGTCTTTAATTTCAATGAATGAAAGTGGCTGCTCAAAATTTAATGCAAATAAACATTTTTTTGGTTTCATTTTTATTATTATTTTTTTTAATGCTACAAACGGTAGCCAACGTGGAAGCGATATGAAGGTAGGTGTATTTTATTGCTGTGTCGTATTTATTTATTTCTCAAACCAATAATTTCATAAAACTTAATTGCAATTAAAATCTTTAAATGCGGTGTTGAAAAGTGATATTTTGAGTGACACATTTTAAATACAGGAAATAAAACACTCAAATAATTTATTGCCACGTAATTTTGTCTTTAATTTCAATGAATGAAAGTGGCTGCTCAAAATTTAATGCAAATAAACATTTTTTTGGTTTCATTTTTATTATTATTTTTTTTAATGCTACAAACGGTAGCCAACGTGGAAGCGATATGAAGGTAGGTGTATTTTATTGCTGTGTCGTATTTATTTATTTCACAAACCAATAATTTCATAAAACTTAATTGCAATTAAAATCTTTAAATGCGGTGTTGAAAAGTGATATTTTGAGTGACACATTTTAAATACAGGAAATAAAACACTCAAATAATTTATTGCCACGTAATTTTGTCTTTAATTTCAATGAATGAAAGTGGCTGCTCAAAATTTAATGCAAATAAACATTTTTTTGGTTTCATTTTTATTATTATTTTTTTTAATGCTACAAACGGTAGCCAACGTGGAAGCGATATGAAGGTAGGTGTATTTTATTGCTGTGTCGTATTTATTTATTTCACAAACCAATAATTTCATAAAACTTAAATGCAATTAAAATCTTTAAATGCGGTGTTGAAAAGTGATATTTTGAGTGACACATTTTAAATACAGTAACTATAAATAAAATAAAACACTCAAATAATTAATTGCCACGTAATAATTTTGTCTTTAATTTCAATGAATGAAAGTGGCTTGCTCAAAATTTAATGCAAATAAACATTTTTTTGGTTTCATTTTTATTATTATTTTTTTTAATGCTACAAACGGTAGCCAACGTGGAAGCGATATGAAGGTAGGTGTATTTTATTGCTGTGTCGTATTTATTTATTTCACAAACCAATAATTTCATAAAACTTAATTGCAATTAAAATCTTTAAATGCGGTGTTGAAAAGTGATATTTTGAGTGACACATTTTAAATACAGGAAATAAAACACTCAAATAATTTATTGCCACGTAATTTTGTCTTTAATTTCAATGAATGAAAGTGGCTGCTCAAAATTTAATGCAAATAAACATTTTTTTGGTTTCATTTTTATTATTATTTTTTTTAATGCTACAAACGGTAGCCAACGTGGAAGCGATATGAAGGTAGGTGTATTTTATTGCTGTGTCGTATTTATTTATTTCACAAACCAATAATTTCATAAAACTTAAATGCAATTAAAATCTTTAAATGCGGTGTTGAAAAGTGATATTTTGAGTGACACATTTTAAATACAGTAACTATAAATAAAATAAAACACTCAAATAATTAATTGCCACGTAATAATTTTGTCTTTAATTTCAATGAATGAAAGTGGCTTGCTCAAAATTTAATGCAAATAAACATTTTTTTGGTTTCATTTTTATTATTATTTTTTTTAATGCTACAAACGGTAGCCAACGTGGAAGCGATATGAAGGTAGGTGTATTTTATTGCTGTGTCGTATTTATTTATTTCACAAACCAATAATTTCATAAAACTTAAATGCAATTAAAATCTTTAAATGCGGTGTTGAAAAGTGATATTTTGAGTGACACATTTTAAATACAGTAACTATAAATAAAATAAAACACTCAAATAATTAATTGCCACGTAATAATTTTGTCTTTAATTTCAATGAATGAAAGTGGCTTGCTCAAAATTTAATGCAAATAAACATTTTTTTGGTTTCATTTTTATTATTATTTTTTTTAATGCTACAAACGGTAGCCAACGTGGAAGCGATATGAAGGTAGGTGTATTTTATTGCTGTGTCGTATTTATTTATTTCACAAACCAATAATTTCATAAAACTTAAATGCAATTAAAATCTTTAAATGCGGTGTTGAAAAGTGATATTTTGAGTGACACATTTTAAATACAGTAACTATAAATAAAATAAAACACTCAAATAATTAATTGCCACGTAATAATTTTGTCTTTAATTTCAATGAATGAAAGTGGCTTGCTCAAAATTTAATGCAAATAAACATTTTTTTGGTTTCATTTTTATTATTATTTTTTTTAATGCTACAAACGGTAGCCAACGTGGAAGCGATATGAAGGTAGGTGTATTTTATTGCTGTGTCGTATTTATTTATTTCACAAACCAATAATTTCATAAAACTTAATTGCAATTAAAATCTTTAAATGCGGTGTTGAAAAGTGATATTTTGAGTGACACATTTTAAATACAGGAAATAAAACACTCAAATAATTTATTGCCACGTAATTTTGTCTTTAATTTCAATGAATGAAAGTGGCTGCTCAAAATTTAATGCAAATAAACATTTTTTTGGTTTCATTTTTATTATTATTTTTTTTAATGCTACAAACGGTAGCCAACGTGGAAGCGATATGAAGGTAGGTGTATTTTATTGCTGTGTCGTATTTATTTATTTCACAAACCAATAATTTCAAACGTATTGTGTATTTTTTATTTTGTTTAATATTGACAAACGTTGCTTGTTGTAACTTTCATGCAAATAAAGATTTTTATTGGTGTTGTTTTAATTTTTTAAATGTCTTGCTACAAACAGTAGCCAACGCAGAAGCCATATGAAGGTAGGTGCATTTTTTTGCGTTTTATCTTGTGATGTGTTGATTTAATAGCTTGTGTGCCATATATTATACCGTATTGTGTATCCTTTATTCTGTATAATATTTATTAAAGTCGCTTGTTGTAACTTTCCTACAAATTAATTTTTTTGTTGGTTGTGTTTTTAATTTATTTTTTAGGTTTTGCTACAAATGGTAGCAGATGCAGTACAAAAGGTAAGAGCATTTATTTAACGCCAAGTGAAAAAGCTTTGATTTTTGTGTACTATTTTTTCATTTCACAAACCAATAATTCCTTTATTCCCTTCATTTGAAATAATCATTGTTTACCTCATCCTTATATCCTTTTTTCCTGGCAAGAATGCTCTAAACCTCCACGTGGTTCTTGCCGGACAAATTAGTTATTGACTAATTTGACCAATTAGAGCAATCCTTAAATATAACATTGTTGACTGTTTTTTACAGCCGTAAAATTATGTCGCTTGTTGTAATTTTCATGCAAATAAAGATTTTTTATTGGTGTTGTTTTTAATTTTTTTTAATGCTACAAACGGTAGCCAACGTGGAAGCGATATGAAGATAGGTGTATTTTATTGCTGTGTCGTATTTATTTATTTCACAAACCAATAATTTCATAAAACTTAAATGCAATTAAAATCTTTAAATGCGGTGTTGAAAAGTGATATTTTGAGTGACACATTTTAAATACAGTAACTATAAATGAAATAAAACACTCAAATAATCTATTGCCACGTAATTTTGTCTTTAATTTCAATGAATGAAAGTGGCTGCTCAAAATTTAATGCAAATAAACATTTTTTTGGTTTCATTTTTATTATTATTTTTTTTAATGCTACAAACGGTAGCCAACGTGGAAGCGATATGAAGGTAGGTGTATTTTATTGCTGTGTCGTATTTATTTATTTCTCAAACCAATAATTTCATAAAACTTAAATGCAATTAAAATCTTTAAATGCGGTGTTGAAAAGTGATATTTTGAGTGACACATTTTAAATACAGTAACTATAAATGAAATAAAACACTCAAATAATTTATTGCCACGTAATTTTGTCTTTAATTTCAATGAATGAAAGTGGCTGCTCAAAATTTAATGCAAATAAACATTTTTTTGGTTTCATTTTTATTATTATTTTTTTTAATGCTACAAACGGTAGCCAACGTGGAAGCGATATGAAGGTAGGTGTATTTTATTGCTGTGTCGTATTTATTTATTTCACAAACCAATAATTTCATAAAACTTAATTGCAATTAAAATCTTTAAATGCGGTGTTGAAAAGTGATATTTTGAGTGACACATTTTAAATACAGGAAATAAAACACTCAAATAATTTATTGCCACGTAATAATTTTGTCTTTAATTTCAATGAATGAAAGTGGCTGCTCAAAATTTAATGCAAATAAACATTTTTTTGGTTTCATTTTTATTATTATTTTTTTTAATGCTACAAACGGTAGCCAACGTGGAAGCGATATGAAGGTAGGTGTATTTTATTGCTGTGTCGTATTTATTTATTTCACAAACCAATAATTTCATAAAACTTAATTGCAATTAAAATCTTTAAATGCGGTGTTGAAAAGTGATATTTTGAGTGACACATTTTAAATACAGGAAATAAAACACTCAAATAATTTATTGCCACGTAATTTTGTCTTTAATTTCAATGAATGAAAGTGGCTGCTCAAAATTTAATGCAAATAAACATTTTTTTGGTTTCATTTTTATTATTATTTTTTTTAATGCTACAAACGGTAGCCAACGTGGAAGCGATATGAAGGTAGGTGTATTTTATTGCTGTGTCGTATTTATTTATTTCACAAACCAATAATTTCATAAAACTTAAATGCAATTAAAATCTTTAAATGCGGTGTTGAAAAGTGATATTTTGAGTGACACATTTTAAATACAGTAACTATAAATGAAATAAAACACTCAAATAATTTATTGCCACGTAATTTTGTCTTTAATTTCAATGAATGAAAGTGGCTGCTCAAAATTTAATGCAAATAAACATTTTTTTGGTTTCATTTTTATTATTATTTTTTTTAATGCTACAAACGGTAGCCAACGTGGAAGCGATATGAAGGTAGGTGTATTTTATTGCTGTGTCGTATTTATTTATTTCACAAACCAATAATTTCATAAAACTTAATTGCAATTAAAATCTTTAAATGCGGTGTTGAAAAGTGATATTTTGAGTGACACATTTTAAATACAGGAAATAAAACACTCAAATAATTTATTGCCACGTAATTTTGTCTTTAATTTCAATGAATGAAAGTGGCTGCTCAAAATTTAATGCAAATAAACATTTTTTTGGTTTCATTTTTATTATTATTTTTTTTAATGCTACAAACGGTAGCCAACGTGGAAGCGATATGAAGGTAGGTGTATTTTATTGCTGTGTCGTATTTATTTATTTCACAAACCAATAATTTCATAAAACTTAAATGCAATTAAAATCGTTAAATGCGGTGTTGAAAAGTGATATTTTGAGTGACACATTTTAAATACAGTAACTATAAATAAAATAAAACACTCAAATAATTAATTGCCACGTAATAATTTTGTCTTTAATTTCAATGAATGAAAGTGGCTTGCTCAAAATTTAATGCAAATAAACATTTTTTTGGTTTCATTTTTATTATTATTTTTTTTAATGCTACAAACGGTAGCCAACGTGGAAGCGATATGAAGGTAGGTGTATTTTATTGCTGTGTCGTATTTATTTATTTCACAAACCAATAATTTCATAAAACTTAATTGCAATTAAAATCTTTAAATGCGGTGTTGAAAAGTGATATTTTGAGTGACACATTTTAAATACAGGAAATAAAACACTCAAATAATTTATTGCCACGTAATTTTGTCTTTAATTTCAATGAATGAAAGTGGCTGCTCAAAATTTAATGCAAATAAACATTTTTTTGGTTTCATTTTTATTATTATTTTTTTTAATGCTACAAACGGTAGCCAACGTGGAAGCGATATGAAGGTAGGTGTATTTTATTGCTGTGTCGTATTTATTTATTTCACAAACCAATAATTTCATAAAACTTAAATGCAATTAAAATCTTTAAATGCGGTGTTGAAAAGTGATATTTTGTGTGACACATTTTAAATACAGTAACTATAAATGAAATAAAACACTCAAATAATTTATTGCCACGTAATTTTGTCTTTAATTTCAATGAATGAAAGTGGCTGCTCAAAATTTAATGCAAATAAACATTTTTTTGGTTTCATTTTTATTATTATTTTTTTTAATGCTACAAACGGTAGCCAACGTGGAAGCGATATGAAGGTAGGTGTATTTTATTGCTGTGTCGTATTTATTTATTTCACAAACCAATAATTTCATAAAACTTAAATGCAATTAAAATCTTTAAATGCGGTGTTGAAAAGTGATATTTTGAGTGACACATTTTAAATACAGTAACTATAAATGAAATAAAACACTCAAATAATTTATTGCCACGTAATTTTGTCTTTAATTTCAATGAATGAAAGTGGCTGCTCAAAATTTAATGCAAATAAACATTTTTTTGGTTTCATTTTTATTATTATTTTTTTTAATGCTACAAACGGTAGCCAACGTGGAAGCGATATGAAGGTAGGTGTATTTTATTGCTGTGTCGTATTTATTTATTTCACAAACCAATAATTTCATAAAACTTAAATGCAATTAAAATCTTTAAATGCGGTGTTGAAAAGTGATATTTTGTGTGACACATTTTAAATACAGTAACTATAAATGAAATAAAACACTCAAATAATTTATTGCCACGTAATTTTGTCTTTAATTTCAATGAATGAAAGTGGCTGCTCAAAATTTAATGCAAATAAACATTTTTTTGGTTTCATTTTTATTATTATTTTTTTTAATGCTACAAACGGTAGCCAACGTGGAAGCGATATGAAGGTAGGTGTATTTTATTGCTGTGTCGTATTTATTTATTTCACAAACCAATAAGTTCATAAAACTTAATTGCAATTAAAATCTTTAAATGCGGTGTTGAAAAGTGATATTTTGAGTGACACATTTTAAATACAGTAACTATAAATGAAATAAAACACTCAAATAATTTATTGCCACGTAATTTTGTCTTTAATTTCAATGAATGAAAGTGGCTGCTCAAAATTTAATGCAAATAAACATTTTTTTGGTTTCATTTTTATTATTATTTTTTTTAATGCTACAAACGGTAGCCAACGTGGAAGCGATATGAAGGTAGGTGTATTTTATTGCTGTGTCGTATTTATTTATTTCACAAACCAATAATTTCATAAAACTTAAATGCAATTAAAATCGTTAAATGCGGTGTTGAAAAGTGATATTTTGAGTGACACATTTTAAATACAGTAACTATAAATGAAATAAAACACTCAAATAATTTATTGCCACGTAATTTTGTCTTTAATTTCAATGAATGAAAGTGGCTGCTCAAAATTTAATGCAAATAAACATTTTTTTGGTTTCATTTTTATTATTATTTTTTTTAATGCTACAAACGGTAGCCAACGTGGAAGCGATATGAAGGTAGGTGTATTTTATTGCTGTGTCGTATTTATTTATTTCACAAACCAATAATTTCATAAAACTTAAATGCAATTAAAATCTTTAAATGCGGTGTTGAAAAGTGATATTTTGTGTGACACATTTTAAATACAGTAACTATAAATGAAATAAAACACTCAAATAATTTATTGCCACGTAATTTTGTCTTTAATTTCAATGAATGAAAGTGGCTGCTCAAAATTTAATGCAAATAAACATTTTTTTGGTTTCATTTTTATTATTATTTTTTTTAATGCTACAAACGGTAGCCAACGTGGAAGCGATATGAAGGTAGGTGTATTTTATTGCTGTGTCGTATTTATTTATTTCACAAACCAATAATTTCAAACGTATTGTGTATTTTTTATTTTGTTTAATATTGACAAACGTTGCCTGTTGTAACTTTCATGCAAATAAAGATTTTTATTGGTGTTGTTTTAATTTTTTAAATGTCTTGCTACAAACAGTAGCCAACGCAGAAGCCATATGAAGGTAGGTGCATTTTTTTGCGTTTTATCTTGTGATGTGTTGATTTAATAGCTTGTGTGCCATATATTATACCGTATTGTGTATCCTTTATTCTGTATAATATTTATTAAAGTCGCTTGTTGTAACTTTCCTACAAATTAATTTTTTTGTTGGTTGTGTTTTTAATTTATTTTTTAGGTTTTGCTACAAATGGTAGCAGATGCAGTACAAAAGGTAAGAGCATTTATTTAACGCCAAGTGAAAAAGCTTTGATTTTTGTGTACTATTTTTTCATTTCACAAACCAATAATTCCTTTATTCCCTTCATTTGAAATAATCATTGTTTACCTCATCCTTATATCCTTTTTTCCTGGCAAGAATGCTCTAAACCTCCACGTGGTTCTTGCCGGACAAATTAGTTATTGACTAATTTGACCAATTAGAGCAATCCTTAAATATAACATTGTTGACTGTTTTTTACAGCCGTAAAATTATGTCGCTTGTTGTAATTTTCATGCAAATAAAGATTTTTTATTGGTGTTGTTTTTAATTTTTTTTAATGCTACAAACGGTAGCCAACGTGGAAGCGATATGAAGGTAGGTGTATTTTATTGCTGTGTCGTATTTATTTATTTCACAAACCAATAATTTCATAAAACTTAAATGCAATTAAAATCTTTAAATGCGGTGTTGAAAAGTGATATTTTGTGTGACACATTTTAAATACAGTAACTATAAATGAAATAAAACACTCAAATAATTTATTGCCACGTAATTTTGTCTTTAATTTCAATGAATGAAAGTGGCTGCTCAAAATTTAATGCAAATAAACATTTTTTTGGTTTCATTTTTATTATTATTTTTTTTAATGCTACAAACGGTAGCCAACGTGGAAGCGATATGAAGGTAGGTGTATTTTATTGCTGTGTCGTATTTATTTATTTCACAAACCAATAATTTCAAACGTATTGTGTATTTTTTATTTTGTTTAATATTGACAAACGTTGCCTGTTGTAACTTTCATGCAAATAAAGATTTTTATTGGTGTTGTTTTAATTTTTTAAATGTCTTGCTACAAACAGTAGCCAACGCAGAAGCCATATGAAGGTAGGTGCATTTTTTTGCGTTTTATCTTGTGATGTGTTGATTTAATAGCTTGTGTGCCATATATTATACCGTATTGTGTATCCTTTATTCTGTATAATATTTATTAAAGTCGCTTGTTGTAACTTTCCTACAAATTAATTTTTTTGTTGGTTGTGTTTTTAATTTATTTTTTAGGTTTTGCTACAAATGGTAGCAGATGCAGTACAAAAGGTAAGAGCATTTATTTAACGCCAAGTGAAAAAGCTTTGATTTTTGTGTACTATTTTTTCATTTCACAAACCAATAATTCCTTTATTCCCTTCATTTGAAATAATCATTGTTTACCTCATCCTTATATCCTTTTTTCCTGGCAAGAATGCTCTAAACCTCCACGTGGTTCTTGCCGGACAAATTAGTTATTGACTAATTTGACCAATTAGAGCAATCCTTAAATATAACATTGTTGACTGTTTTTTACAGCCGTAAAATTATGTCGCTTGTTGTAATTTTCATGCAAATAAAGATTTTTTATTGGTGTTGTTTTTAATTTTTTTTAATGCTACAAACGGTAGCCAACGTGGAAGCGATATGAAGATAGGTGTATTTTATTGCTGTGTCGTATTTATTTATTTCACAAACCAATAATTTCATAAAACTTAAATGCAATTAAAATCTTTAAATGCGGTGTTGAAAAGTGATATTTTGAGTGACACATTTTAAATACAGTAACTATAAATGAAATAAAACACTCAAATAATCTATTGCCACGTAATTTTGTCTTTAATTTCAATGAATGAAAGTGGCTGCTCAAAATTTAATGCAAATAAACATTTTTTTGGTTTCATTTTTATTATTATTTTTTTTAATGCTACAAACGGTAGCCAACGTGGAAGCGATATGAAGGTAGGTGTATTTTATTGCTGTGTCGTATTTATTTATTTCACAAACCAATAATTTCATAAAACTTAATTGCAATTAAAATCTTTAAATGCGGTGTTGAAAAGTGATATTTTGAGTGACACATTTTAAATACAGTAACTATAAATGAAATAAAACACTCAAATAATTTATTGCCACGTAATTTTGTCTTTAATTTCAATGAATGAAAGTGGCTGCTCAAAATTTAATGCAAATAAACATTTTTTTGGTTTCATTTTTATTATTATTTTTTTTAATGCTACAAACGGTAGCCAACGTGGAAGCGATATGAAGGTAGGTGTATTTTATTGCTGTGTCGTATTTATTTATTTCACAAACCAATAATTTCATAAAACTTAATTGCAATTAAAATCTTTAAATGCGGTGTTGAAAAGTGATATTTTGAGTGACACATTTTAAATACAGGAAATAAAACACTCAAATAATTTATTGCCACGTAATTTTGTCTTTAATTTCAATGAATGAAAGTGGCTGCTCAAAATTTAATGCAAATAAACATTTTTTTGGTTTCATTTTTATTATTATTTTTTTAATGCTACAAACGGTAGCCAACGTGGAAGCGATATGAAGGTAGGTGTATTTTATTGCTGTGTCGTATTTATTTATTTCACAAACCAATAATTTCAAACGTATTGTGTATTTTTTATTTTGTTTAATATTGACAAACGTTGCTTGTTGTAACTTTCATGCAAATAAAGATTTTTATTGGTGTTGTTTTAATTTTTTAAATGTCTTGCTACAAACAGTAGCCAACGCAGAAGCCATATGAAGGTAGGTGCATTTTTTTGCGTTTTATCTTGTGATGTGTTGATTTAATAGCTTGTGTGCCATATATTATACCGTATTGTGTATCCTTTATTCTGTATAATATTTATTAAAGTCGCTTGTTGTTACTTTCCTACAAATTAATTTTTTTGTTGGTTGTGTTTTTAATTTATTTTTTAGGTTTTGCTACAAATGGTAGCAGATGCAGTACAAAAGGTAAGAGCATTTATTTAACGCCAAGTGAAAAAGCTTTGATTTTTGTGTACTATTTTTTCATTTCACAAACCAATAATTCCTTTATTCCCTTCATTTTCAAATAATCATTGTTTACCTCATCCTTATATCCTTTTTTCCTGGCAAAAATGCTCTAAACCTCCACGTGGTTCTTGCTGGACAAATTAGTTATTAGCTAATTTGACCCTTTAGAGCAATCCTTAAATATAATATGTATTCTTGATTGTTTTTTACACCCTTTAAGTTATGTCGCTTTTTGTAATTTTCATGCAAATAAAGATTTTTTAATAGTGTTGTTTTTAATTTCTTTTTATTGTTTTGCTACAAACAGTAGCCAACGTGGAAGCCATAAAGGTAGGTGCATTTTTTCCCTTCAATTTATCTGTGGTATTGAATTTCTTATAGTTTGAGTGCCACATATTATGTTGTATTGTGTGTTTTTTATTTTGTATAATATTGATAACATGTAACTTTTATGCAAATAAAGATTTTTTTAATGGTGTTGTTTTTAATTTCTTTTTATTGTTTTGCTACAAATAGTAGCCAACGCAGAAGCCATAAATGTAGGTGCATTTTATTTTTGTCACGTATTTTTTTTTTATTTCCAATAATTACCAATAATTCTTTTATTTCCCTCATTTTCTAATAATCATTGTTTACCTCATCCTTATATCCTTTTTTCCTGGCAAGAATGCTCTAAACCTCCACGTGGTTCTTGCTGGACAAGTTAGTTATTAATTTGACTAATTAGAGCAATCCTTAAATACGAATTTTTTTTAAATTCGTTAAGATCCTAAGGGTCGTTTGTCCGAACATGATTTTTGTACAGTCAAAGGCCCTATTAGAGGGCTTGATTTCCTACAAAAATTAAGAAAATTGCAGGATATAAAAGGGATAAAAAGAAAATAAAGTTTTCGAAATAGGGAAATTTTATAGAATCTTTAAAAATTCATTAAGGTCTCAAGGGGTGTTTGTAATTTTTTACAGTCTAAGGCGCAATCGGAGGGCTTAATCTCTTGCAAAAATAAAGAAAATTGCGGGATATAAAAGGGGTGAAAAAAAATAACGCTTGCAAAATAGGAAAATCTTAAAGAATCTTAAAAAATTCATAAGGTCCCAAAGGGTGTTTGTTCAAACATGATTTTTTCACAGTCGAAGGCCCTATCGAAGGGCTTGATCTCCTACAAAAATAAAGAAAATTGCAGGATTTAAAGGGTGTGAAAAAAATCGGTTTGCAGTGCTTCAATATAAGAATAAAAAATTCAGAAATTAAATGCAGTCAAGTTTTAATTTTTAATAGAAACACATTACAATGGTCAAAAGATGATTTAGAGTCCGCAAAATGACAAATCGTCCACGGTGGTAGGAGTGCGCAGAGACGAAAACTCGTCACGGACGAGTCCAATCTTTAAATTAGGGGTGTTGGTAGAAAACAGTGGCGTGGCGTGGCCCTACATCTGTAGGGAATTCGTCTTAAAATTTAACATTTCAATATTACCTGTTATAATAAAAATACCAGTAGAAACATTTTTTGCAATAAACGCGTTTTTACTCGTTACTCATTGAGTATTTTTATTTATTCGACCTCTCTGCTTTGTATTTCTAGGAAATCAACGTGTATTAGCATTAGATATGATTTTTACTATTTCATCTTGCAATTATTGAATAGAGGAAATTTTAACTACTACAAATTATGAATCTCAAACCCTTCTTGATCATAGAATAGTTTTTTGCTACGCCACTGCTCAATCTCCCCACTCGATGAAGTACGCATTGGCTCCGCCTATCGTGGTCGTTTACGGAGTTTCCGAGCACTACAAGCGCACTTGTCTAAATTTCTTATTTTACTCAAAAAAAAAAAATTAATAAATAAATTTCATACACATTATTATATACGCACAGACCGTGATTTTTGACGAGCGTTCTTACGATCGAAAATATCAATTTAATGACTGTTTTTTAATTAATTCGTGCATTTTGGGTGTAACTGGTTTAAAGAAAATTGTAGGATATGAAGTGGGTGAAAAAAAAATAAAGTTTGCGAAATCGGGAAATCTTAAAGAAACTTTAAAAATTCATTAAGGTCCCAAGAGGTCATGATTTTTTGCAGTCGAAGGCCCTATCGAAGGACTTAATCTCCTGCAAAAATAAGGAAAATTGCAGGATATAAAGATTTTGCTCCTGTTTTTTTTATTTCTCTTTGCGGAAAAATTTTAAACGTGTGCGAAAAATAAATGAGTTATGATGAGGGTCGATAATAAGAGAGAGGTTATATTCAACAAGTTTTATTTATAATATTGTCTAATGAATGTAATAAGTACAATAAAAGGAATAAAAAGGCGTAAACTAGTTGAAAACATGTAATAAAATACAGAGGGATTATACAATAGTATAATAAATAGGTATGTGTACATTTCTAACATAGGTTTAATGTAACAAACTAAAAGCAAGAGAATATCACATAGATCAGATCAAGCAGAATGTGAAATGGCTCCCTAATCTTAAATTTTGTTATAAAAATTTAGAAACAATAATATTGTCTAGTCCCGATGTAAAAGGCATTTGCCTGTTTAGAGTAGGATTAGACGCCATAATTCGTTTATATCACTTATGTTATTCTACATTTTTAGAATTACTTGTAACAAATCTATTTTGATCGACATCTACTAATGAACTGTGAGCAACTGTGTCTGGAATTGGCAGAGGTTTGGCAACTCCTATCCTAACAATGCCTTTGGGAGCCCCCTTGAGTGCTTGTACAGCTTGATCTAAAGAGGCATTTTCTAATACTGTGTCATTAACGAACAATAAACGATCGCCGGGAATTAATCTTCCATCTAACTGGGCTACCCCGCCTGGTACTAAGCTTCTAATAACAATGACAGTATCGTTTGGATCAATAGGATCCTGGTAATCTAAAATAGAAAATCCGAGACCTCTTTCGCCTTTGACCAGTTCTATGATTTGCGGTTCTGAACTCCACATGGCTAACCCCGTGAGCGGTTCCAACGATCTGGACTTCATCTTATTGAAAGAACTGTCCGAGCTAACCGCTGCTATACTACTCGCCAACGAGCCGTCTGATTTCGCTTTGACTAATCTATCGGAAGCGGGGAGCAGATTATGCAAGCTTCTATTGAGAGCGGCTCTCTCCGAAAATGCGGAGTCTTCGGAAGACCGCTGCTCGAATAAATTCACCGGACTCCGGCCACAGACCATGCATACGTTTATCGGGAGCTCTTTGAGTATCGACACCACCTCGTGGTGGTTCATTCCGAGCAGTTTGTGTCCGTTTACTTCCAAAAGCTCGTCGCCCGAGCGCAAGGTCCCGTTTTTACCGACCGGTCCTTCCGGCAAGATCGATCTTATGTAATGGTGCGGACGCACTTCTTGCCCGTCCTCCACGTCAACAGTTCCTTCGAGACTAATCCCTAAGCCGCCTTTCTCGCCAAATTTAGTCAATTGTGCGACCACTATTTTAGTGTCAGGGCCCATCACTTTCTCCCACTTTTTCCTAATTTCGTCCTCCGTCAGCGGGGTCGGCTTATCTTGCCCGCAAAACAAGTCATTTTTGGCCTCAACTGCGTCGCTATGATCATCGTTACGCATAAAATTCCCCTCTTCGGCCTTAGGATATCTGAAATTTACATACATGATACTTTTATTAACAATACACTTGACTACATCCAGACACCCTCATTAGTACATTAGGTGGTGTTAGTAAAGACTAGACAAAGGATCAAGGTTTACGATTGAGAAAGCAACTAAGGGGAGTTAGCACTTAAAAAAATTCCACGTATTCGTCTATTACCGTGGCACTTCAGTTGGACTTGATGGTGTTGGTGGTTTAATCTCACTAGCTGCTATTGCTTGTTGAAGTTGCTCGTATTTTGGCCCATGCAAATATCGCTCCAAGCACAGCTTTACTACATTTCCGCAATTCCTCAAAACCTCAACGGCTTGCAGATTCGTATATCCTTGCAGCGACTGACCATCCACTTCCACGATGCGATCATTCACTTTAATCCTCCCGCTTACATCCGCCGCACTCCCTTTACTCACACTCTTCACGAAAATCCCCGACAACTCCTCCTTCTCGCATACGTAGCCCGCGATGGTTATCCCCAACCCCTTCACGTCCTTCTTCAATTCCACAACGAACTTCTCCATTTCCGGCATTTTCACCGCCATATCCAGGTTCAAAAGCGGCAAGGATGGAGACGCTGGCACGCGCGATAATCCCGTATAACTCTTTGACTGCTCGAATTGATACAGATCCGTTATTTGATCCATACCTTTGTGGAAGATTGGCGGATATTTGTGCTGAATCAAATAACGATCTAACTCAACCGAATCGCTTAAAAGTCGCGTAGGCACAAGCGGAGCTGAAGATCCTAAATACTTATATTCGGGAGAACTAATATCAACCGGTCTTGCAACCACGAGACGCACGTGGGTCCCAGATTGTCGTAAAACAGTCGCCACTTGCTCAGAACCCATCTCGTGCAGATTCACATCACCAATCTGAAAACAAACACATTTTCCATTTCCCCACAACTTTTTTCAATGATGTGAAGGCTTTTGGTGCAAAAAACGTGCAAATATAGCTAAATCGTTTGTCATTGGTATAATTCGACGAAATTTCTTCAAATATCTATTCCAGGCTCAAGACAGAGCTAATTGGCTAAAATCACATAAGTGGATAATAAAAAGCAAACAACAAAAACGAATATCTACGTCACATTTCCTTTTCCCCTTGACAGGATTAGCCGAAATAACGCAATTTGCTCGCAATTCGGCTAACAAATCTGTAAGATACGACGAAAATACGTTAAAAAAAGTAGAGCGTGAGCCGGCTCAAGAAAAAGTTAAAAGTATGTACGTAACTAAGCGCTTATTTCATTTTGTCCCCTTCAGAAATATCGCTGAAAATAATTTGTTTTGAATGTCGAGTTTGAGAGTTTTTTCCGGCACCGTAAACGTGAATGAAAATTATTTATCTTGTACGTTGAACTTGAAAGTTTTTTGGTAGCGAAGATATCAATGCAAACAATTTGTTTGAATGGTGTTAAACTCGAAAGTTTTTTGGAGGAAAAACAGCGATTATACGTCTCTCGCAAAAAAGTATCAGGTGTTCGTATCGTCAATGGCCATTCATTTGTGCGTTCAGCACGTGCGCTCCCAGTTTCTACAAAAATAACACAAATCTGCGAGGAAAAATTGTCTGAGCGCAAATAGCGATTTATTTGGATTTTCAGCTTACTGTAAAAATATTAAAAAAAAATCCATCACGTACAGTTTCTGCATAATAATTCAATGAAGCAGTCTAAGGGCCATTTTTTCTTATGGATTAATAGTTTTTGAAAAAATACAAACAAAAGCAAAATTTAAAAATATATAATTTGCCAATTATTGAAAATTTGGAATTTTCTTGACGTCAATCGATTTTCAAAATCATTTTACACAAGTTCACATTAAAATAAATCTACTTTTTCGAATAATTTAAAAAGTGAGTGTGTGAATATTTCAACATGTTTAGACATTCATCAGGGAATAAAGCTTTCTAAATAATCTATTTAGAAGATTATCATAGCAAATAATAATAATTTATTTACGAGCTAGAAATGGGTTGAGAAAATAACCGAGTTAAGTAAAAATTTCTGGCCCAAGATTGAGCTAAATCACTCAGAAATGGCTGAATCATGTAACTAGGCACAGAACAAAAAAATCAAAATAAATATGTAGACGTATAAATTTATTTATGTCGTTTTGGTCCCTTTTCAAATTTCCTTATTCCTTTTATTTATCCATAATTCATGTTATATATTTTTTCTTTTAAAAACTTGGCAGCTTGTTTCTCTCATGGGCTAAGTTTCTGGTTCAAAAACGAGCTAAAACGCTTGAAATAATCGAAAATAGCGTAAAAAATATGTATGTAACAATCTGACAAGCTTGGGAAAATGATCTTTACAATACTTTTATCTCAAGTAATTTTTTTTAAATATAAAATGAATACTTACTTGTATGTAGGTTTATTATTTGTCTGAAGTTTTTCTTTATTTTTTTCTTTTTATGGGTTAGGTACAATTTTACATCAAATCGGAGCCTTTTTATAGTATATTTTCTTTATATTATAAGAAAAAAACGTTACTACACATATTAGAAAACTATTGCCAAAATAAGGCGTTCTAAAGCAATTTAATAATTTTAAAGCGATTGTAAATAACAGAGAATATCAGTGCAAAGCGTAGTTTTCGTCTCAAATGAAGCCATTTGACTAAATCCCAACCGATTTGGCTCCTTTTTAAGCGAGAAATCGTATTTCAGTGAAACATGCACAAAAGACGTTGTTTTTGGCGAAAATGGTGCGATTTGAACCAATTCCAAACTAGTTCAAGCAAAGAATGACTGTAAATCAATGTGTCAACGGAACCAGCCCAAAAATTGCAAAAAATTTCAACCAAAACTGTATTAGATCTCTTCGCAACAGCCGAAATATAAAAAGATACTATAATTAATTAAAATCAGTGTAATTGATCGTACGTGGGCTTTTTTAAAGTTCACTGAAAAAAGTTTACATAAAAAACGTCCTTGCTATAAGAAGCTGTCCAAACGTTTAAATTTAATTGCACAGCAATTCCCGCTTGTTGTAAAAAAATGTTTTTAACGGAATTTCTTTCTTACTCAAAATAACAAGAAAAGTTAAACTCGCGATTGGTGGTTCAGTGAGTGTAAAAAACAGCCGATGTGTTTGTTGGCCCCACCTGCAGAATGTGGTCCCCGCTCTGGAGCCGTCCGTCCCTGTCGGCCACTCCCCCTGGCAGTATGGTCTTGACGACAACCCCCATATTCCTCATCCCCACGATGCCGAAGCCTAGCCCCGTGCCATCATTGATGAGATCAATGCTCTCGACCTGCGACCATTCGCTGCTGAGCAGGCTGTCGGAGCCCGTTTTGGAGGCGTCGCTCCCTATCGAGGGGGACCTGTGGATGACGTCGTCGTCGCCGGCCCCGAAAGCCTGGTTGTTCTGCAGGAGGCGCAGCGTCTCCTGGTTGCAAATGTTACCGTTTAGCGTTTTGCTGTTAAGGAGTATCATCTTATTGTCAGTGGTGTTGAAGGGATGCACGTGGGGCGAGCCGGGCGAGATGGGGGCCGAGGGCACGCGCTGCTCGTCGAAGTCGCGAGCCGGCTGGTAGTCGTCGGCATAGTCAGGGTCGTACAGCTCCCCGGAAGGGGGCACGTTCAGCACCAACTCGCCAGATGCTGTGATGTCGAAATCTACGGGCAAAATAGAGGGATGCTCGCCCAGTTGCTGGTTCAGTTCGCTTAGGGAGTCTTGCACGGTGACTACGCTCCGAAAGACGGGGTTTTCCAAAACGGAGATTAATAAACATAGGTCCTGATATGTGTTTACTTGAAGTTTCGGATCGCTCAACTCGTCCACTGTCTGTTTTATGTCTTCTAGTAGTTGTAAAGCACTCGAAATATCGGCATTCAAATGCATTATTTCTTGTTTTAAGTAAAATTAGTAAAAGGAAAATAAAATCTAAGTACACGAACACACCCTCAACTTTGCACCCTTTACTTGAAAAACAAAACGAAACGTCAGCTGTCACTTTCCAGCAGTACCAACACCGACAAAACCACTGGACTGGCGAAGTACAAGGTCAAGCAATAAAAGATGTTTTTTTTACTCCTAATTTATTTTATTTACTTAGTATACACAATTATTTTACAGAATATTACATGAACTTAAAGAACGAAAAATGCAACTCTAGTATACTTCGAAAATCAATTTTCCACCGAAAGTAACAAAAATAAGGACATGTATAGATAGAACAGACAGTTTGCGGTCACATTTCATGATGGTCAGAAAAAGAACGATGATTTACTAATGTGAAGAAAATACATTTATCACAAGGCACAACGTGTGTGAAAAAATACATTGTTACACTGATATGGTTAGAAATAAATCTGTAATAGTCGAATTGAGCGTAAAATTAAAGTATCACAAGTGGTTACAAATACTGTTTTTGTAGCAAATCATCTAATATGCTTATGCACGAAACAATGTTCTTGCGTAGTGATAAATATTTTCTCCTTATGGCGTTCAAATAAATGCATGAGTTCGATCAAATGCTAAGACAACATACAAAACAGCAAAGATAGCACATAAATAATTTTGAAGAAAGCTTGTGTATACAGAAAGAGAGGAACATACATACATTTTTACGAACATTAACCCTAAAAACGTTTGTGTTGAACTGCATTTAGGTAACAGTAGCACTTAACTAACTACCCAAAAAATCTACGGTTGTAATCATAACCGCGCTGATCATTCATCCAATCCAACTCTGACACAAAAATATATTAATCTGTTATCAGCCTTTTACATATTTATGACTACAACCGATAGTCAGTACTTTATATTTGAGTATAAAAGTGCTTTAAAAAAGTAATACAAAATACTTATTAATTAAATTCAGTACAAAGTTATCATTTAATTGTAAAATTAGTATGTAGCGTTACTTTATTATTTTCTGCGAGTAATTTAAACTTTTACACCCATTATAAGAGCGAGAGACAGACGAAAACGGAAACATTATTTACAAAGGAAATAAATACAGCCAGTTGAATTGTGCACAATTTTAAAACACTAACACCACTAAATGAATGCAAACGTACAAAACGCCAACTAATCGCTTAGCCAAGACTCTGCGCTTCTGATAATAGGTATAGAATTCACTCTCTAGGTACAGAAGGTTAAAAAATCATAAGAACTGAAGTTTGATTTTCAGATAAGCAAGATTTGGTTTTATTTTACAGAGGTTGAAGAAAGTAAGTTGAGCGCAGGGGCTTTTAATCGCGGCACTCAAACACTTGACTAGTATTCCATTTGAAATAAAACTTCAAAGCAATAAAACTACGAGTGCCCAAAATGCAAAAGTACGTCAAAAACCCCTGCCCTGAGATAAATGGGTGCATTCTGGTTGTGACTGGCAGCACAGCCGATGACTAGGGCACACACTTGGATCATGGGTTCACACCTAATCGCAGCTGATATACACATCAGTACGTATGGGTTGGAATGGACGGGCAGGCTGCATAGCCTGAGCCTGTACCTTCTTTCATGCGTCAGTCTCACCTCCTTTTAATCGAAGCCGAGCGAAATCTTCGAAAATAATGTCGTCGTCGTGATCTTGCAAATTATTTTCGTCCCTAAATCAAGCAAAGTAACGACAAAAAGCAACGCAAGCGAGACACATACGCGTCCAGCTGGATCAAATTGGCGTCGACCGGAACATCGGCCCCCACATCTTTGCTAGAACGACGCGAGCCGGAAGTCGGAGGTGGTGTTTCTTCCTCAGGTTTGGGGTGCATTAAAATAAAAGGAAGTTCGGCTACTAAGTCCCTTAAACATGTCAATTTTCCCCCAACTGTCTTTTCATTGTCCTGGACTTACCCTCCCAAAGCTCCTAAACATAACTTTACTTTTACTTTATACTGGACAATTATTCCCAAATTCTCTCTTTGAGACGGATCAGCAACTCTGTAATTGTCTACTGTAAAAAATCTGGTCGGAGACTCGAGTTAAGTCATGCGGTTTACATGAACATGCACTAACAATTCGTGGGTGAGATTCTGGCGATGAAATAAGGATAAGATAGCCAATTAACAAGATCTCGTTTTGTCTAATTGAAGAAAAATTAATTGAAAGGGGAACAAACAAAATACATTTATGTAAATGAGTTTAATTATTTGGAAGATTAGGGTTTTTTCATTAAAATGCACCAACAAAGTAGCAATCAAATTCTCATAAACATCGTATTATCACACTTGACTTGTTTCCGTAATTACTTCGTGATAATAGAATGTTTTGGTTTAAACAGTAAAAATGAACTTGCCTCTGAAATTGCCATTTCCATATAATGTGCTGAGCTTCTAAACTAACAAAGTAAATGCACTTCTCGAAATTATCATGCACATTAATTAGTAATCAAAAAGAAAACACTTATTTCGTTTAACGTTTCTAAAAAGCCTGTGTTAATTTGAAAAAAAGCCGAACGTAACTCTCTAGAAACGTGTCAAAAATCCGTCCAGGCATTAAGCATTGTAAAAAAATACATATAGTCGGCAAAAAGATGGAGGCGAGTGTAACAATATTGTTGACTTACAAAGTACTCGATGCTAAGTTAGTATCTTCGTGCTTTAATTGTCCGTCCAAGGCGAGGCCCCACTTATCCTTATTATTGGCCAGAAGAGGTGTTAGAGTGAACACTTTGCTCAAAGTGAAGCCTGGGCCGATGGGACAGCCTTCTCTACCCAAACCAAATCAGAAAAAATCAAAAATATGCACACGACACTTTCAAAATCTGCAGACACTGCAATCCCATCGCCCTTACTTTGACGGGCAGCATGCAAAAACCAACACCTAAAACTGGTTCTTTGGGATTTATGAACCGTTTACTACTGTACTGCAATCAGTGACTTGGTCTTTTACTGTCAATGGTTAGGGAAGGCGAGCTGCAGATTAACTCACATAGTGGACGAGGCCAAATTCGTGTCCTCGTGCTTTAGTTGGCCGTCTAAGGCCAAGCCTCTTTTGTCCTTGTTATTGGCCAAAAGCGGCCTGACTGAGAACACCTTATTCAATGTACACCCCTGCGGGATCGGACAACCTGCACTATAATACCCTCAACATTTAAAACCTTGGCACAATCGGCGGACCCTAGCCTAAACGACAGCAAGCTTCCCTAACTCGAATCTCCGTTCGTGTTAGCGAAGCTTCACTGTATTGTCAACTTGATCGAAGCGGTAGGTGCCCAAAATAGACACTTCGTTAAAGATACGTGAAAAACCTTCGGTTTGTTTATTTACTTGTCTTTGTCACTGATTCTGGATTTGACTAACATAATAAATGATGAAAATGGATTACAAAACAAACATTTTGTTTGTTTACATCGCCAATTGACAGTTGTCAACAAACACCTACCACTTGGATAAAGGGTATGTTTAACCGTTGTCTTTAGAAATCTTTGCGTGAAAAAACGACTTACTCGCTTTCCGTTTCGGCAACTATACATTTATACTGAGCGGTAGAAAAAAGGCAAATGTCGGCAAATTGCCGAACGGAAACTTTAATTTTCTTAACGGACCGATTGGAATTGTTGGCTATGTGGACATTGACGGCGATGTTTTCCCCATGGTGGTAGAGTTCCTTGTCTAGCGATGCTTCTAAATGTAATTTATTCGGACTCATCATAAACTCCTTACTAACTTCAACTGACGGCTGTTCTCCCTGTTTACTCGGTGCATACATTATCTTACGAATTGCCAATCTGCGTTACGTAAAAGCTTTTAAATTAGGGAAAAACATAGACACGCAAACTAACCGAACGGAATTTCTTTTGTGGGGTTTGTCATCTTGAGATTCGCCAACAAACGCTTTAAGTTCATAATCGACGCCACAAGGCTTGCCCGTATCGCCTGGAGCAGGCTGGAGTGTTACAGATGCGGGGCAATGTGGCGGCAATTCGAAATAAAAAGGATAAGCGTTTGGTCCCAATTTTTTAATTAAGCGTTCCTGAAAAACCGCAATCAATTCGAGCCACTCCAATTGGCCTACAACCCAACCTGTAGCCTAGTCAACTCTCTTTTGTTTTTACTTTCCGGTGGATAAATCTGTTCAGCTGCTAAATACAGGTCTTTACGAAACGTTAAACCTAAAACGTCTAAGTCTTCTCGGCCATACCTGAACGCAGCCAGGACATGGCCAAAAACCTTCCTATCTTTTACATAATCGGGATCGATGAGAACAACACCATCTACAAACGGCTCAATCAAAAAACGAATTTGAGTTGGGTAAGAAATGCGAATTAGATATGCACCCACCTATAGGGTCCACGTGGTCTATATGATCCACGAAATCCCGTTTCCCTAAATACACCGTTATCTGAAAAATCCCCGATAAAAAATCAAACGGCGCAAAAAGCAATGCGTACCTTTCCATTGGGAGAACTTTTCTTAAAAACCCTAAAAGGATAAAAAGGTGCTTTTTAAAATCGAATTATTCCATTAAAGTGTAATTTTAGTCCCGCAAGCAAAGAAAAGTGGGAAATTATATTTGTGTCTAATCGAATCTCGGTTAAAAACGTACCTTGTGGCTTGTCTCTTACTGCTGCCATCGTCCATATCTGGGCTAGAAGGAGCCAACGTGATGCCAGGGTCTGGTTGACAAAGCGAGGGCACGTTGTGCCCCTCCAGTCTGATCTGGAAATAAATTCAAGTGACTGAATAAATGAATTTCTGACGCAACGTCTCAATTTTGATTGCTCTTTATTTATAAATCGAAGCAATAACAATTACAATGAATCAACGCGAAAAATCGCATTTTTCAAAACTTCCGCTAATTAACCGCAGATTGAATAAACATCGTGTCAAAAATACGCCAAGTGGAAGGGATCGCCAAAATATTTACACGGAGAAACCAAAAGACCCGTCCTATTGATCTGTTATTTGCACTTATGATTGGGAGGGCCTCAAATCTAATTTAAAACTTTTGTGACAAAGTTAAGATCTCATTTATCCTTTCTCATCGCTTTATTGATCTCTGTCCGACCCGCCGAATTTTTTCAACTCAATTAAGGCCGTTTCTTGCTATCTCTACCACTGTTGCAGCTCTTACATAAAATCCAATTTCCATTCATGCCCACACAAACACGGAAAAATAATACAAAAGATAGATTCCTCCTTTCATAAATTTGTCAAACTGTATTATCAGAATACAAAGGAGGAAACATCCGAACTGATCGAAAAAGAATCGAGTTTATATCGCGGAAACTGTCAGTAACAGTATAATTACAATCGAATTATAAACACATGTCAGCGAGAGAAAAATAAAACAGAACTGCAACGCTTGATACTGAATTTTAATTGTGACAATTATTCGATTCAATAGAAATTCCATTTATAAAACAATCGCGGCGCGATTTATTAAATTAAAAACGTTCCAGGAACTTTAATATCACTTCTCAGGGACTCGCTAATTCAGCCGAACTTCAACTATAAATGTCACTCAGTGTAATTTGAATGTTTTACTTGATGTCTCGGAGACACCTGTTGGTAATTAGAAGACGAAATAAGAGTTTTTAATGTTTGACAGTTATTGGTCATTGACATCGCAACTCCAGGCACCTGAACAAGTTCTGAAACGGCTATATTAGCACTCAAATACGTGCTTCTGTCATAATGAAGGGGGATTATTATCTGCGATCACAGACTTTTAAATATCATTAGTTTACTCTAAAATTCTATTTCAGTGTCCGCCGCGCTCCTAATTCTATAAAATCCTTATCTGCGAAAAACAAAGGACAAAAGCTGAAAATCGGGCAAGTTTAACCGAATTTAAATGTAGGGTAGTGCGAGCGTGTTAAACACAAAAGAACATAATAATGTCGCGAAATTTAATTAAAAGCGCGAGCTTTTAGGCCCCGAGTGAGTTGTGCCTTGCATTTTCGCATTCGAAAATTTCCAGTCACGGTTGTCCGCCGCTGATTTTTTATATTCATGCTGTTGACGCAAGTATTAGTATGCAAGGAAATCGACGTTTAAAAACAACCAGATAAACAAAGGAAGAAAATGACTTGAAAACTCGCCATTTCCATAATCATGACATTGACATGAAAATTTGCCGGCGATAGACCATATGTCCAACGCGATAAAATCTAATTAGCGTATGATAAAACTAAAATGGGAAAAATCAGCGTCGATTCGTCGCCGGTGCCACTTGACCGATGATTGATTCAAACGCCAAGGAAATACAAATAAATTCGAATTTATTCAAATGGACGCACCTAGCAACTAATTAAACTTCACATCAAATGGATTTTCGAGCTTAAAACGCAATACACCAGACAATACCGACAAAAATAGCAACAAAATATCTTTCGGAGCATGTATCGTTATTCAATTCAAATGCACCCTTTCAAACTTGTTTACAGCCGTTTCGCTGCTTTCGACCGATCAACAAATCAAAAATTAAACTCGGATGTATTACCACACTTAACAAATAGATAAAACGTGACGTCTTGCAAACCACACCACAAACGATAACACAATGACGAAAACGCTGTCCTAATTATTTATTCAGCGACAATTACAGTACATTCTTTAAACACCTTAGAATCGCAATTCTGGGCCTGGGAGCTGGTTAAACATCAGGCGCAATGCTAAATCAACAATATTTATATTTATTTACACCATAAAATTTTATTTTTAAATATTTGCCCGATTGCGCCCGATTTAACGACTTCATTTAATCTTAGAAAAAATATTGTATACAACTTTCGGTTTCAACAACTAATGAAACAACATTCCGCGCAGTCACACTTATTTAGGAATTATCATCGCTATTACACTGTAATTAACAATAATTTTAATGGTGTTTAACAAGTCCAAATGACTCCCAGTATCGTCGAAACTCTTCTTAGTTCGCTCGCTATCTTGTGTATTTGATAAATATTAGGTAATTGCGATAATGTATCGATTCAATGAAACCGTCAAAAGTGATTCGTTGAAGTGGAATTCCCGGGTTTGGTCCCGGCTGACGATTATTCGATTTGATGCAGGAGTCTGATATGTGATAGAAAAGTAATTTTTCCCTCCTGCTTTATTTCCATAAAGGCCGACTTGCTGATGAACCAATATAAAGAGCAATCAAAGAGTCGATATTACATCACGTGCTGGTGTAACGAGGTGATCAGTTCACTCGAATTTCGTTTATACGGCCAATCAGGTGCAAGCTTAAACGATATTTTCTGAGCAATTAGCCTGATCTTTGATTAAAAAGCCGAAAACCACACAACTCACCTCTTTGTCAATTTCATTGTGGCCCATCCGAGCATTGTACAAATTCGAAAACCAGCTCTGGACCGACGCGAAAAAATTACTCCTACGCATTTTAACCGAAATTTAAAAAAATCATTTTGACGGACCTGAAACGACACTCTGAATCAAGTTCGGTTAGTTGCAAACAAAATGTTAATTGCCACACGGAGGGTTCGCCCGCTTTGACGAACTTTTCGATTGATTTCGATGAAAATTTAAGATCGGACTGATTAAAATTGAATTAATGGCCTTTGGGAAATAACCGGGTTGTGGGTTTTGGGCCTTTTTACTTAATGTGCTTCGGTCAGAGATAATTCTCCGCTCTTTCACTCTCATAAATATTATAAATCAATTTCGGGCTAAACATGACTTGATGAAAAGATAGCTGAAATTAATTTGGAAAGTTTAAAACAAAACGCCGGTGTTGATTAGCGAAGTTTGAGACTTCGCAGAGTATCGTTTGTTATATTTATTCGAGATGTCAAAGAGGACTGACTTTAAAGGGAAATATGATTCACCTAAGTAATTGCAGGAGACTTTTCCGAGTGAACTCAACTCCTCATCTCCTATGATTCAGAGCCGAGGTTGTTTAAAGGTGGGCACTGGAGCCGTATCTTGTACAATATTATCTTTATTTGCCTATTAAACACACACATATAATCTGGCAAGGTATAGGTATCAATAAAATTTGCCCTTACAACTCCCGAGCCAATCGAAACGTAGTCTTCAAGTTAATCTAATATCTTTATGAGGTTTAATTGACTACAAGGGGCCCCTCTGCGTCATAAAAACCGATGTGATTTCTGAAATACGTGAGATAATTTTTATCAATCCAGCTCGCAAAAACAGCCACACGAATGCCCTCCAATCCCGAATCAATTTCCTAGACCGTCCTGGCCTAATTAAAAGGGATCTGTTTACGAACGGCCCATTAATTTAATGGCACATAAATCCAAAACCAAATCTCGAAATTCCACCGCAGCCAAAATTTTGCAGGTTATTAAATCCTCTCACACAACTCGTCACAGCCACACAACAAAAATAACCCTCCCGACCTTCAAACCCAAAAACTGATCCCAAAAACCACCGATTTTCACTTACGTGTACAGTATTTTCCTGGAAGTGCCTAAAATTTAACTCTACACGTCCAATGCACACCAACAGAACTGCACTATGCGAGGAGGCGCCCCAGGGAGGGTGGACTTCGGGCACCGGGACCAACCGGTGAATAACCACAAATTTACGATTTCACAACCCCAAACAATTCGATGGTCTTCCCATTGGAACACCTTGGGCCTTGTCCAACTTCCCAACTGTGAAAACTGGGGAGTGGAGTAGGGATATAAAGCAACTGAAGCGCATGCTGATTCAGACCTGCCAACCGACCATCATGGGCACGCACACCCAGGACGCCGCCACGACGTGGGGCCCCGGCCCCGGCGCCCGAAAGGGCCGCCTCCAAGCAAAAAACCAAAATTTTGACCAAAGACTGCGGAAACAAAACCAGATTTTGAACTTGTAGCCAACTTAATACACCCGTTTAGGGGAATTTCGTGGCAATGCCACGCGCACCAATTTCAAACCCAAGCTTGCAATTTTGAATTTGAAAGTTATTAAGCTACAAATTGGCACCGAATTGTTAATTACGAGCATTTTTGGCCCGGACTGGCATTGTGAACGTTTTTGTCCCGATTTGTTTTTTCGCGCAAAGTGCGGGTGGATTAAATGGGCTTTTTTGCGGGTTAGTTTCACGAATCGGATCAGTTTTTTGGGGCCTGATTATTAGTCCAATGTAAAATATTTATGATTTTAATTTTTTTGGTCACTCCCAAATGTAACATGCGCAGTGTTGCAGTCACTTCGAGTCGCTACCGTGGCGTATTCTGTCATTGGTTTAGTCGGTACAGTTCGTTTTCCTGTGATATTTTACTGTGAAATTCGCAATTTGCAGGGTTTTTAAAAGAATCGTTAAGTTTTTAACAAAAATGTCGACGTCAGGAGACTTTGGTAATCCCTTGCGAAAATTTAAACTAGTTTTCTTAGGAGAACAAAGTGGTGAGTGTTGACGTTTCTTGATGAGTTGTAAACTTTCAAGCAGACCCGTGAAAAGATCAATAAAAGTCATGTTTCGCAACATTCCTCCTATTTGTTTTATAATTAATCGATTGGCAAACGCTGGACGAGGCTTCATTTTTCATATCGATTTTCCCGACTTGACCACTCGTCATCCTACATGACAGATCATTTCTAGGTTATGTTTTGATAAAACTGATAACTTTTTATTCAGTGATCAAGCGCCCCAATTGATTGTTCTTTTCCAGTTGGCAAAACGTCGCTAATAACAAGGTTTATGTACGACAGCTTCGATAACACCTACCAGGTGAGTCCCACGGACCATTATCACCCAAATGTAATATTAAACCGCAATTACGCTCGGGGGTAGCGCCGTAAATTCCGCAAAATCGCCAAAAATTAAGATGTAATTAGATTCGCCGCCCCAGCCACGAGCCCGGTTTTAATTAAAACGAAATTTGCTAGGGCTCTAATTACGATTTAAAAGTTTATTGATCGAGTTCCGCGAACATCCCTAAATAAGTTATACCGGCTACCGGTGGTAAGTATTTACAAATCGTAAAAAATAATCGATACGGTGGGCCGGGCGATTTCGATTGTCGTCCCACACACACCTACTTCTATTTCGCTTGTATTTGGAATTTGATAAGTTTTGCGGTTTTGTAAGTCAAGGTGAAGGTGTTTGTGAAACTGTGTTTTGTAGGCGACTATAGGAATTGATTTCTTATCAAAAACAATGTACCTCGAGGACAGGACCGTACGGTTGCAGTTGTGGGACACAGCCGGCCAGGAGCGATTTAGGTCGTTAATACCCTCGTACATTCGTGATTCGACCGTTGCTGTCGTAGTTTATGACATAACAAGTTTGTATGAGTTTCGGGGAAAGACCGGCGGTAATGAGAGATTTGCAGATGCCAACTCCTTTCATCAAACTTCTAAATGGATCGACGACGTGCGGACGGAGCGAGGCAGCGACGTTATTATAATGCTCGTCGGCAATAAAACAGACCTTTCTGACAAAAGGCAGGTCAGCACGGAGGAAGGCGAGCGGAAGGCGAAGGAGCTGAACGTCATGTTTATTGAAACTAGTGCGAAAGCTGGATATAATGTTAAACAGGTACATTGCTCCCGCGGTCTCGCTGTTTATTGAATTTGTTGTTTAGTTGTTTAGACGTGTGGCCGCCGCGCTGCCGGGGATGGACTCGACGGAAAACAAACCACCAGAAGACAGTATCCTTTCGCCAGTGCATGCGCATGATTTTATTTTGCACAATTTTCTTTTATTTTCCTTAATGTTTTTCTTAGTGCAAGAGGTCGTGTTAAAAGACACACCGAACGAAGTTAAAGACCCAGACGGAGGCTGTGCATGCTAAACAACTTTTTTACTTATCAATATTTGTGTAGACCTTACAAATATGACAAATTCTGGAGCGACTGACCATAAGTTGTACATATTGTCGAATCGGGGTTTGTCCTCTTAATTAAAGTATTGCCTTAATTGCTTAGAAACTATCGTAATATTATTTATGTGTAAAATATAATTGGTTTAGATATTCTTCGTTACATTTATCGATCAGTTTTATTCAGTTGATACAACGTTTACTAATATGGTGCTTATTTACAAACTAATCGAGAAGGACGCCGTTTATTTGGCTCAATTATCGGACATTCATGAAACATATCACATAGTTTAAGCCATTGATAATCGGTTCAAATAAATGTTGACTGTCGCCGTGCCTGAGCAAATCAAACCAACTCATCGGTTTATGTGTCGACCTGCAATATGATATCCACGATATTATGTAAGCTCAATTTGTGATGACGAAATTAGTGTTAGCACATTCCTTCAAACTGCGGATAAATCATTTTAGTGTCATAACGCACAATGAGATTGGCCCAGCTTTAATCCATTACAGAGAACAGCTTGCATGTTAGTCCGCTGCTTGCTAATTAGTTCCTTCTGTACATATTGACCCAGCAATATTGGATGTTTATACTTTTTTTAATATAGTAAAACGGTGTGTAATCTTAATTGCATTCTCAATCCAGGGGCTAGTCGCAGACGAGCTCCAAATGGGTACAAAGCGGTGCGATTAGTTTTAGGTTTATTGTAGTAATTTATTGACAAGCATTTAATAAAGTTTTTCGTAATGTGGATTGTATGATTTGCCTCAGCATGATTGTAGTGCATGTGCGAGTCTGGCCAGGTTTTCCTTAACAACGGCGCAGCGGTGGACTTACAAACGCAGCCTCAGCTTCAAAACGACCAACATGACTCAGAAGGGGGCTGTATGTGCTGAAAACCTAGATCTAATTGTTCAACAAACCAATTTAGTTTAACTAACAACCAAAGTAGCCTCTGCCTATGTTGACGTTGAAAAGCTATAAGTGTGACTTTATTTGCAATTGGCACTTTATGTGTGGCATGGAACATCCACCGTTACAATTAATTGCATTTCATGTAACAAGACTTTAAACTGTGTACGAGGTGATCTCTCATTTTTCTATCAAATCATTTTGCTTATTCTTTTCTTGTCGGTTTTAAGCTCAATCGTGTTAACATATATGGACATGTAAATCAAATTATAGCTTGGCATTGATGATGTATCATTGCACTTAATATTACAATAATTACAAAAGTCTGATGTACATAAACCCTCATTTCGGGATGCTATGGCAACTTCCTCAGCTGACATTCTGTTTGTTACGTTGTTATGTACCATTCAGTTTTTATCAAAAATAAATACATTTTAAAAAGACTCTCCTTAAATAACCCTGCTAACGCATTCACCTTCCAACCGTTTCTTCTTAGGCCTGTTTAATATTTTTTAAAGTAAAAATTCAGCCATCATGAACTGTGACTAAGTAAACTAAAGATGAAGCTAAAAATTAAAATAAGTGTCTTTCACAAACACACACATGGCTATCCAGTGAGCGGGAAAATTACAGAATAACGTTTTAAACTGGAAATAATTTGTTTAGACAAAAATGGAAACCCCCTAATTGTAATAATTTTCATGTAACATGAGAGATAGAATAACATTCCAAAAAATCAAAAGTGAGATTATGCAGACGTCCCTTAGCTGTAAGCCGTAACGGCTTCACCATACCGAAGACGTTCATTATTCAAAATACAAAGTGTTGCTGTTCTAAATAAAGTTAAGCATTTTGTATTTTTTTAAAAGAAAATTGACCTGTTCGAGCATTTTTGCTAAAAAAGCTCGCATAGTACAAAATACATAGGGGAAAAGATACAAATAATTAAGAGAAAAATATAAAGAAATGCCGATTTTTCTCATTTTCTATATTAAAGCGAATAGTAAATTATCTTATACATTCGCAATTTCAAATATTACCAGTGATTCACTTGACAAGTGAAATAATGAGTAATTTTGCTGAGGAGCAAAATAAAAGTCCTGTATTGCCGTTATTTCGCAGTTATTGCATTTGATTCCAATTATCCTGCAGGGTGTATCTGCAGAAAACCCGAGTTTGGGAAAAGCGTGCGCCCAGGGCCCCACAGTCTAAAATCCGCCAGTGGGTAATAAAGTACTGAGCCCGTCCGCAATAAAACACAGAGATACTAAACAATTTTTTATTATCGCCATTATCTTTTTACAGTTACATTACAAACTAATAAAAAAATGACCTGTAAAAAATACTCGCTTCGTATCAAAGCAGATAGCTTTTGAATGTGGGTTGCCGCGTCTTGTTCAAAACGGAATTGAGTTGTGCCAAATGGCTCAAAAAGCCTGGATTAGGATACACGCGTCGTTTTTTGAAGACAAAATCCAGGGCTTCAGCCGCGTTCATCCCTTTGTAAATCATGAGATATGCAATCACAAAGGTCGCGGATCTCGATATCCCGACCACACAATGCACTAATACTTTTCCTGTAATCGTGGTAAAAATAAATCATTTATTTTAGCGATTAATTAACCTACCGCCGCTCTTAACGGCCTGATCGATGAATCGCGCTGCGACATCAAAATAAACAGAGATATTCCAGGAAGGCCTATCGTGTCCCGGTATTCCCAGATATGTTATTTTCGCATCTTTGTAATAATATTGATTTGTGTTGACTTGGTACTCGTCGATACCTTCCGCTGCATTCAAAACATGCGTGAAGCCGTTCCGCTGCAAAAACCGCCTGTCTTTGGCCGCATATCTGCAAAACACTGTTACGGATTTTCACCCAATAAAGGGGCTTACTTGTCGCCTAGATAGAGCCCAGTGGTGATAAAATTCACATCGTGTGCCTCCGAAAGGCGCGTCGAGTAATTTGTAGGGACGGTGTAGTTCAGGCCGTCCAATAAATCGCTCAAGTAACCCCCGGTTATAACTTCCTCGGTTTTGGGCCGCAGGGTGCCCTACAAAGCTGGTTAATGCCCGTGCGACAGCCAGGACACTGCTTACGTTGTAAACACGTTCACGCCACATTTTTACCCGTTTCACTAACTAATCTTTCACGTGTGCAGGTTAAAAATACAAAAGTTAAATGAGAGTTGGTAAAATTGGATCACTCGCAATAACGGGCCACTCTCAAAAATAGATTTTTTGATGTTTTGCCAAACATCTACAATGGCTAATCTAACGTAAACGCATATGTAACCAGTGAATAATGGGCAATCATAAACGACATGCTGTAAAAGGTAATGGCAACAATAACAGGCGCAATTAGTCACCGGCACATTGATTTATTTATTCGCCGAACTTCCTTCCAATCATTCCAGCAAACGGACAAAACACTTTATCGAGCCCGCGTTATCTAACTTGTAGTAAACAAGGCGCCATGAACGGGGTGACGTCAAGAAAACTAGTTATTAATAAAACATTTTATTTCTCAATAAATATGTTCTAAAACGTTACGAATAAAAAGAAAAATAACTAAAATAGTTTATTAATATAAACTATATATAATCATTAATACAAATAGTTCCTTTCGTAGTCAGACTTTGAATCAGGGAAGTTCCAAGTAGAGTGAGTCTATTTACACCTCGCATCCCTGAAATAATGAATTTGTCGCCTTATTGCCTACATTATTATAAATTAGTACTTGTACAGAGGTAGTAGTTTGCATTTTAAATTAGGCACGTTACGATGCAAGACATTCAATAAATACTATTGACAATCACTAACATAAAAATATATCAATACTGACTGTGAAATAACAAAAGTAGTAACGCAATATCAATAAAATTAAAAAATAATTTAATAAATACTCAATTACCTTACTTACACAATAATACAGACTAGTCATACGAATTATACACATCCTATAGTTAACGGAGTATTATCAAAGTCAAGATTCAAAAAATATCAGGAACTTGAACCTCTAAGGCATCCGAAGTGGTCCCTCGTAATTCTAGGCGCACCCACGGCCAGCGCTATACCACCAGCGGCGTTTCCTGGTAGTGGTGGTAGTGGTGGTGTATGTGCTCGTGCACGTGGTGGTGCTCGTGGCGCTCGACCCCCGAGCCGGGGCTGGAGGGCGCGCTGGTGGTCTTCTCCTTCGTGGAGTGGAAGTGGTTGCCTTTGGCCTTCTCCTTCGTGTTCAAATTCGACGAGAACTCCTGCTCCAGCCAGCGCACCACCTGCGCCATGGCGCGGGCCTGGTCCTCCTGGCGGTTCTTGTGGCGCAGGTGGTGCGGCGAGGACGTGTGCCCCGTCACGACATGGGGGCTCTTTTTCACATCACTAACACTCTTTTTTGGCGTTCTTTTGTTCGGTTTGTTCAGTTTGTTCTCGTCGTTTGTCATCGGATATTGGAGAAACTGGTACCGGATATCGGCGAGGTCGTTCCTAACGCGGTGCTTTCGACACTTTTGTTTGTTTAACGAGATTTTTTTATTCGACACGCACATCACGGCGTCGATCAGCTTGTCGTACTGGCAGTGGGTTTGGGGGAGTTGGGTTGTGTTCTGAAGGGACGCCAAGTCCACGTAGAAGTGCGTCGGGTCCACGATGTTCGCCAGGTACTGCAGGGGGGACGGGGACACCTTGGGGCTCTTCGACTGAGACTTGTGGGGGCCCTCCAGCTGACGCGTCTGCGTGCTAACATGGTTGGAATGTTTTCTACAAAAAAAACACACTGTAATTGTATAATCCTTTTTAAACTTGAAAATATACTTATCAAAGTGTTAAACATTTCTTAGTTGATTAATGCCGAAAAAACAGAAAAACATTGGTTCGGTACTACTTCGTGTAGTGTTGGTATTTCAATGAAAATAAAAACGATTAGTTTTAAATGTTGGACTTAAAATTTTTAACAGAAAAACACCGGTTATCGTTTTTCGCTTTAAAATTATTATTCCGTCGAATGCCATTCATTCAAATCACTACACGGGCTTTTAACAGTAATACTAATATAAGTCTAATAAGGTGAATTAAACAAACTTTTGATAACGCGAACACGAAGATAAGCCACCAAAAGCGCCTTTTTTATTCATCTTTAGTTGACTTAATTTTTAACTTAATTTACTTCAGCCACCCATTAGCCGGGTGATTTTCGGTAGCAAAAAATTGTCAAGCGTTGACTCATCAATGGCCACATTAATCACTAGACAAACTTTCAACATATTGTTTAATTAATTAGTCCTAATGCAAAATGAACGAAACGGGCCTTTGATCAAGCGAAAGCTAAGATAAGCCGCCAAACACTATTGACAAAGTATAATTTTTTGTCCAGCTTTTATATTTTTGGAAATCCAAAATTTTATTACTGGAGATTCTGACATTAAAAATTTATATTATAAAAATACTATTTATCGGGATTTTTCCGTGAAAACAAAAACGATTTGTTTTGAATGTTGAACTTGAAATTTTTTCCTAGAAAAACAGTGGTTGTGCTTTTTTCGCTAAAAAATTATCAAGCGTTTACACATCAATGGCCATTCATTAATCACTACACGTGCTTTGAAGGCGTTAAGTATTAATGCAGTAAGGTGACTAAACGGACTCTTGATAACGCGTAAATGAAGATAAGCGACCAAAACGCGCCGATTTTTTATTCATTTTTAGTTGACAAGTATTTAACTCAATTTATTTCAAAATTCAAAAAGAAACAAACTACCAATGCAGTCCGTATTATCCGGACCAAATTAACATGATTTTCGATAATTTTAATAAAATGGAAAAATTATTGATAGTGTTGAATGTTGAACTTGAATTCTTTTAGTGGAAATTAGCAAAAAAAAAATGTCAGTGGCCACATTAATCACTAGACAGGCTTCCAACGTATTGTTTAATTAATTAGTCTTAAACAATATTAACAATTTTTATTTTTTTGTCCAACTTTTATATTCCTGGGAATCCCAAAAACAAATAAAATTTTAGTACCGGAAGACCATTTTGGCGGACATTGTATAGTTATTATCCGGACAAAATTTATCGTATTATTTCAATGAAAATAAAAACGATTTGTTTTGAATGCTGAATTTTTTCCTAGAAAAAGAGCAATTGTGCTTTTTTCGCTAAAAAATTATCAAGCGTTTGCAAATCAATGGCCATTCATTAATCACTACATGTGCTGTCAACGCATTGTTTGATTAAGTATTAATGCGCCAAGGTGACTAAACGGACTCTTGATAACGCATAAATCAAGATAAGCGACCAAGACCCGAGGATTTTTCTTTGCATTTTTATTCGACAATAATTATTTAATTATTGGCTTCAGAATTCAGAAAATAAACCAACTGCCATTGCAGTCCGTGACTTTCGTGAAATAATTTTAAGTTTGTATTAAAATGAAGAACTCATTGTGTTGGAAGTAAAAAACGACTTGTTTTGAATGTTGAACTTTAATTCTTTTGTAGAAAAATAGCGAAAAAATTACCAAGCGTTTACACATCATAGCCCATTCATTAATCACTAGATAGGCTTTCACCGTGTTGTTTAATTAAGTATTAATGCAACAAGGTGAACGAGACGGACCTTTGATAAAACGGAAGCGGAGATAAGCCGCCAAACGCGCCGATTTATACAGGATGAGTCTCCCAAACGTATATTTTTACTGTAAATATCTCAAACAAAATTAAAACAATTAATTAATATTAGGTAATTGATTAATTAATAACTAATCCAAATTAGGACAAACTACCACACAACGAAAAAGCCGATTTTCAGGATTGAGAAAAATGTATTTGCTGGGTTTTGGGAAAACGTACCTCGGCGTTTGAAAACCTAGGTTATTCTTGTCCATGTTGGCCTGTATGATTTCGAGCAGCTCCTGGCGCTGCAAGGAGCCCGACCTCTTCTTCGGCGTTTTCTTTGAGCAGTTATTTTCGTTGCAGATATTTGCGTCTTTTATAAATAAATTTGGTATAGTATATCTAGGGCTGGTGCTTCTGTGACATTTCTTTTGATGCTTTTTTGGTTTATGTCGTTCATTATCCGAACACTCTCCTTCCTCTTCGTCGCTGGTTAAGTTTCCGGATATTCGACTGCAAGCATCCGAGCTGTCATCCGATACGAAGGGATTTTCTTGGTCTTCTTCCTCGTGTTTGTTACAACACTGGTGCTTTTTATTTGGTGTTTTTGGTTTCGATTGTCTTCTACCGTGTTTCCGTTTTTCGTTAATACCTTGTCTTATGGTCACGTTTAAGTCTCTTTTATATCGTATACTAGTTTCTTGCGTTTTTTCCTCGTTATTGTCTTTTTGGTTGATGATTGTAGCACTTACGTGCTTACGCTGGTCGGGTGATACGGTAAGTTTAACCTTAATTGTTTTGCTGCCGTAATGGGGCACTTTAACTGACGATCCTAAAGCTTCGTAAATTGTCGTTACTAAACCGGCAATGTCCTGTAAACATTTAAAACAAAGTGCTACTTAGTAGAGCTTATGCGGATCCATTTCAAAACAATGAAATAAAAGAACGTTGTTGGTGTAAATCTTGTAATAATATACATCTCAGAGAATATAAATAAATGACAAGGCAAGGAGTGAGTAGGATGTGATTCTAATAGCATCTAAATGTAATTTCTCTTGTAAACAAAGTAAGTTCAAAGAGAACACTAGATCAAAGCGAGCCGCGCCACTTATAAATTTTACATTATGGGATGATTTATATTAATTTTTTGGCAGAGGGAAAATAAAAACTCAATTACTTACATCCTTAGTTATTTTCCCGTATCCATCAAAGTCATACAGCGTGAAAGAAAATTCCTGTCGCTCCTGCCCCGACTTTGACTTTTCCCCGCCTTCCACCGACACGTCACAGGAAAATTCCTAAAGAAAGGATCGAGATAGAGAAATAACGAGATGAGGCGTGTATGTGTACCTCAAAATTGAGATGGTGTTGAGGCTGCTTTTTCGGCGTGTTTGAGGCATCGTCGGGTGTTGGCGTAGGAACGGTTTCGTCTTGCGATGGCAAAGGTGGTGTTGTTGATCTCAACCTTTCATTACCGTCAACTTCTGACCCTAATCGGCCTAGAAGTTCTTCCGTATCGGACACCTTACCATCGCCACACTCGACTGTAAAAAATTTCGACTTAAATAAGTATGTTGAGGTCTGAAATGAAAGTAAAGAACACTGAGCGAAGGAATGCGCACGGCTCCAGGCATCTGAGGAAAGTTACAATTAAATAACTATTTGGAATTCAGATTAATTACGATGGAGCGGTTTTTTGTTCGAATGCGTGACTGTATTTGATGCCGAGATTTGAGTAAATAAATAAAAGTTTTTGTTTATTTTGCAATGATCCTTTTATCGTCACTTAACACATCCAGTTTCGCAAGGTTTTGTCAAATAAAACGAAAAGTCGAAACAATTTGCAATTAAAAACACTGAGCGGCGGCATGTTCTTTGTAAAGGAGTTATTTCAAGGTATCTTAACTGTAGAAATTCTTTTGCTTTGGCTGTTAAAATAAATGTGACGTCATGACGTTGTTGGTGGTATTTAGGCGGTTGCCTTTTAGCCAAGTCTAGACCGCATTAAGACTTTCTTTCGGCATATGGCGATTGTAATTAATTCGAGTTAAGCGCATCCTTGAGGAGGTTATTTATGACTTAATAAAATTACGAAATAAATCGGACATTTCGAAAGTTTTGTACGGACAAAGGCTCAGGTAATGCAGTTTTATGGCTTCGGAGCTGACGAGGTCGGAGAGCATTCATAGGTTCTAGGAACAGGCTGAATTGGGCATGTTCGGAAAAAACTGTGGGAGGTTGTAACTTAATATTTACCGGCAGTCAAGCAGAAAAGACTCTTTTCCAACGCATTCCTCCTTTTCCACCATCATAATTATGAAATCAACTCTTAATGTTTAAACATTTTATTTAATGACTAACGGGAATTTATACGTGGCGCCAGTCAACTCTTTCCCGGAACTTGATGTCGGCACCTTTGATTCCAACTTGGATAAATATTGATTTAAGCACAGCAAAACTACAATACTACACACTGTCGGCCCACAACTTTGATATCGCTATCAAAGTATATTAAATATTAATCAACAATGCGACGAAAGCAAATAAAATAACACTGTATGGATTTATTTGAACACACGACACAAGTGGCGGGACTGGCGGGACCCCAACCATCTGGATTCTGGATAAATGACGAAATTTTTAATGTCGGTAACAAAATCCGTCACAGATCGTTATCCAAATGGAAAAATAGGTTACGGAATAAACAAAACTATAAAATCCACAAGCGTTAAATTATGTTTCATTAGGTCCTCCAGTTAATTGTTGGAAATAAAAACTAATTTCTCCAATGAAGCGTTACGCTGCCAGTGCAGGAAACCTACGGTACAAAGATTTTTGCGAGCGCAACATCCGATTATCTCGCTCTTTGGAGAAAGTAGGATATCTCCCGAATTTATCAAACCGGAAAAAAATAGTTCAAGCGCTAGTTTATTATTTATTAGAAACAATTAAGATATGCTATCGCGCCGAAACCAATAAATTTGTGTATAGGTATACGCAACACAGAAAGCCGCCGTAAAACTTTTGATGTTGTGCTCCGATAAAGCCTGATAAAATTCACTAAATATAGGAAACATCAAAGCTAAAAACAATCCGAAATCGAGTGCATAAATCATGTCCGAATGAATAATATATCAGCGAATCGCTGGCCGTGAAGATAATGCAAACGCAACTACTTGTGGGCGGCAATAAATTTCGGGAAATTCTTCGGAATAAATAATAAATCTGCGCTAATTATAGTGCCCACTGAAATTTACAATCCAAAACAAATAAACATATTTTCATTGAGTAAAAGCTAGAACTAGGTGGCCTGCTTAAATATTCGCAATTTATAAGTCGTTTTATTTTTAGCGAGTTTAAATTGCAAATTGGCGCCAGTAAGTCGAATGACCTGTACCGATTTTTGATTCGGGATCAAGTAGCCGTGGTGCGAATGACAGTTGCTCTTAAGGCAGTTTCTCCACGTGGAGCGTAACAAACACGAAAAGTTTCGCTCGAAGCAAATCAAACATCCTCGAGATAATTTCATGCATTCTTCGAGATTAGGCCGCTGAATAGTGGCATAGCATTCCGATTAGTGATCCGTAATTCGAGCGTGATTGCCAAAAATGAAAAACACCACAAATCAAGTCCAGGATGACAGGCCACCATAAGATCCCAGATGCAAGAAAAGCCGACAACATTGTTGCCAGATCATTCTGTGTGACTTCGGCCCATTAATCTCCTCGAAATCAAGCACAGGCCGCAATATTCCCCAGTTTGCGAAAACCGCGCTTATCCGAATCGGGAGCCAGTGGCAAAACAAACGCATGTGTCAGTGCAGGCGCCTTTAAATTTTAAAGGCTGGATGCCGATACCTGAGAATTGTTTATATCCGTTGAGAAACTTCGTTTTCCACCACTTCACTAAATTGTTAGCCATCTGTGAATTGTGCATCAACAACCAGATGTCCATCACCAGAGTCCTCACATCACAACACGTTAGAGAGCCTGCGACGTTACCCTCACTGCCACTCTGGTCACTACTAGCTCCTTGAAGAGAGTACCGGCTCTATAGTACGTTCTCCAGTGGAACATCATTGTAACTCATGCGGTTCAGGCACTAGCCGAGACGGCAGATAAAACTTGGTCGACGTGTACGCAACTAAAGGAGCCAGGTGCAACACCCTACTCTATAGAGATTGGCGCGGCGCAAAACAACACCAGTAGCTGCACTGAGTGGGGGTAGTGGACACGGGGGGCAAACGAGCACCGGACGATACTTTTCGCCAAGTCGACAACAAACTACATTTCACGAAATACGAACAAACGATGCCCAACGACTGACTAATTATCACCCCGCCAACGGCGCAAGCGCAACCACCCCATCGCCGAATTTACTCACACCATGCTATGTGCTAAATTACCCCCAATAAACACAACTATCAAAACTACTACACGGGAAAAGGGAGACTCCTTTGTTTTGGATATCCAGTTTTATGTGCCATTAAACGTAATGGATTGGAAGACTATATAACATACTCAATTTATGAATAATTCAAATATAATATAAACAGATAAAAAGGTTTAGTTATATGTCTGGGACTCTTAATTTAAGATCAATACTCCTATCATGTGGGCCTGGGCGGATATTGGGCGCCCGAACACTTTGGAACTTTTCTTATACTTTTATTTTTTTCTAGAAATGTAGCGCTGAAGTGTACGTATATACTCGATTATCATTATTATTAACAATAATTAACTTACAAATATAGCAAATGTGTCACCTACTGACTGCACCAATTAAAAAAAAACAACTTTTCCTTTTGTAAAAAAGGAATTATTTACGAATTTACGTACATAAACAACCTTAGTGCACTTTTTACCGACTACACAAAACTATTCGCCCTTGCTTTTCAGCTCGTGGAAGATGAAAAAAGTTTGAATAATGCTGAAGTACCTATATTTCATATAATGAGTACCGTTTTGTTAATTTCATAATTTTAAATAATGATTTTTTCACCTAACACAAGTTTATAACTTAAAAACAACAACATTTAATAGGGAAAAAAATAGAAAAATGATTTTTGACGTGGTTTATTTTGATAAATAAATTTAATTTATTAAATTAAATAAATTTAATTTTTATTTGGGCGATAAAATGAGTTATTACTTATTAGATGAAAAACGTGATTAGGCGCTTGAAAAATGCAAAATAGCATTATTTTCCACCCAATGCGGTAATTTTTGATGATATTTGGGAAATAATTGCGTGTCTGGGTGATAAGATACGCAAAAGGAACCCGATTTTCGACTTGATTTAGTTATTTTTCGGTGCGGTTCAGTAAAATTTTTCATTATTTTTCGTGCCTCTTTAAGCAAAAACGCAGTTATTTTGAGGAATTTCCTTTGAAGCGAGCCGAAAAGGCACAAACCGGTCAAAAGTGATGGTATGAACGCTAATACATTAAACTTCCTTGTATTTTTTACTAATGCCTAGCGCGCCACACCAACACATTATTATTATTTTTTGCAAAATTGCGTCTGTAAAGTTTGTAAAATTGTGCGATCCGTCTCTGGAATGAGCAAATGAACTCGTCGAATTGTCCGGCTGGCGGAAGCCCACCATAAACCTGAGATTTGATCTCGGGGTGATTAGAAGACTTATTAAGTACCCCTTCCGGTGAAAGCCAGTTTATGTGACAATCGAGAAATTTAAATTGGGGCCGTAAACAACCACCTGAGTGGTTCTTTTTGTGTGTTAATTTTTGCTGGAAGGGACGTTTTGGTTCCTCACGAAATTGGTTTGAGTATTTTAGGGTCGAAGTGGCGCGCACATGTTGGTGCTTTTCAGCGAATTTCTTTATTGAGGTGGTTTCGCTTTTCATGTTGTAAACTGTCGGTATCGGCAAAGGAAATCCATGACAGAGATAGTCGGGATTTTGAAGACCGCTTACTGTTCTTTAGGAGGGGCAAGGGAATCAGAGAAACTCAGCCGCCGAAGGAGAGGCAAGGGGCGAATCACAAGCGGCGCTCTGTGGCTTTAGAGATCAGCGCGGCACCAATAACACATTTTGGTTCACTATTTCCGGATAAAAATATCTAAAGATACATCACTTAAAATATGACCGTGTGTTGTCAACACTAAACCGAAACGTACCCTTTCTCGGGGGAGAAAAAATTTACGGCCGACAAATACAATGAACCTGCACAAACAAAATGAAAGCTAAGACAAAATTAAGGAGGCTTTTGATCTCACCGCCCTGTTATTACAAGTTTCCTTTACCGTTAATTATACATTTTTTGATTACCACTCGGCCAATGCTAAATAAGAGATCCAAAAACACAAACTGACTAAATCGTACACAATAGGACCGCGAGCCCAATACAGCCGATTCTTTTTTTACATAAATTTGCATTTTATTAATATATTGTAATAGGGGCTGGTTTTATTTGATTTTTTTCGTATAAACCTAAGAATTCTGAATTCGATTAGATGACTCTGCCCTTAGCTTTTACATCTTGTCTGTGAGATCAAAGGAGCCGCTGGAACGTTGCTTCAGCACTCTGACCGCCAGCTGTGGCGGTAAAACGATTCAACATGGCTGCCGCATGTCAAGTGTACCACAAATTTTTCGAGCTATTTTTTAATAGCCCTCGTATTATTTTGACGCCACTCGGCCCGATAACATTTTTCCCCGATAAGAAGGTCGTCTTAATTGGATTACTCGATTTTAATTCATGAATGGTTTTAATTATGTAAGTGGATAGTCTCCATTCATTATCACTAAGTTAGGCCAAGGCTTCCAACTATATATATCGGGATAAACTTTGACAGGTGACGTCACGGTTATCAATAACCCGGCCTTGTGATTGGTCCAGCGCCGCCTCGTTAAAGTTACGGTGCAAATGAAGATCACCATAACTGGCAACCACAACCACAATAACTATTGTTCGTAGCCTAAAGGCTAGAACACAGCCGCGTTGAGAGTTCTAATTTAGTCTTTTTTCCAAATTGTGCGTTATTACACCGCACAAAAATAGAAAAGATAAACAAAAATCAAGCGCCTCTATTGTGACATTTATGACAGAACGCATCAAACTTTTTAATTAAAACGCTATTTCGGGCGCCGAGATCGGTCTATTTAAGCATCAGAAATGACGAAACCTCCTCGAGAGTCGAATTTTTCTCGAAGGACCACTATTTTAATAGTTGATATCCGCGCTGTATAGTTCGTGCCGAGGCGGTGAGATCAAAGAGGCGGCTTTTCGATTGAAGTCGGACAATTACTAACTGGCCTTGAATTAGAGAATCCCTCACACCTCCCTCGACCGCTGACCGGTCAACGCGCGCTCATTCTACTTCTAGCCGCGCTGCTCTAACCCACACCATTATATACCACGGCATGGCTCTTAATCGAGGTTAAATGACCATTGTCGCTCCTATAGACGACTAGACATCACAAAACATACGAATTGCCCTTTATCTATAAGAAAAGATCATAAATATAATATAGACCCAGAGCCCCATAGTCCACACCAGTGACATCTCTTAAATATCCTCCAAACTACCAGTCAAACTGTTGCAGTTTTTATCCATGGTTTATCTGTAAGCCAATATAACTCTTACGTAACGTGCTATAGGCAACTAGCAATACACACCCTAAACTGAGATTATAACTTATTAAATGTTGTCCAAAGAGCCGAAAACTAAACCATTGCTTATTTTTGTGCTTGACTGTGACCAAACGTTATAATAATGTAAAAATCGGCAAATTACTCCACCAGGTGACAATTGCCGCAAGGGCGGCGCCACGGTCGCCCTTTACACCGCTTGGCTAAAACCGAATTTGCGTTGTTCCTCGACTTATTTTAGTAAAAACAGCTAGGAACTGGCTGTTTTCGCATTTCTGTGCTAGAATTTTAGTTTGCCCGCCACGGGAGGGAAACCCCCGAGATTTGCTTCTTATGTATCTGGCGCGTGTCGGTTGGCAGCAATGTTGTTATTTCTCGAGCTGCCACCATTATTGTTAATACTTTCGTGAAAAAATGTTAGTTTGATTTTTAATTCCAGCAAATCGATGTAAATTTCTTTAAAAATGTAATATACTAAAGTCTGGATCGTTTTAACTATTAATTAAGTTGTTGGGTATAATTTGGCTGTAAATGTGATTAATTTTGAGGACGCCGGCGTTTGTTAAAGCTAGTGTAGAAGTGTGGTGTATTTAATTATTTGCGGATTGTTTAAATAGTAAACAACCGTGTTAGTTTAAGTTTCTTCCCCTTTGGTTTTTAAGTCGTTTTTAATCATGAACGTCAGTGTAAGTGCACGAGGGGGTGGCTAACTCTGTGGCTAATCTCTTGGTTGTAGGACATTTTTGAGGAGATTGTCCCGAAATGTAGCGAGGAGGCAGAGCCGCCAGCTGACCCGGAAATTGTTGATTCCACTCAGACTAATCCAAGTGATGATAACTCCAAAGAAACCCCAGACGATGCACCTACAAACCCAGAACTCTTTGACACCCTTATGGACACTTCTGATCAAACTCCGGTTGAGAAAGACGATAATAATGACAAATTGGACTCAACGTCAGCTCCGCTCAGTTGTCAAACTCCTGAAGATAATACTATACCTGAAGTCATTGAATCGGATAATTTAGATAGCTGTGATAAGTTGGAAGACGAAGCGAATAAAATCGGAGAAATGACAGCGGACGTGATCAAAGAAATTGAAAAAATTAACGAAAAAATGGATATCGATAACCCAGACGAAAGCACTGTTATTGAAGAAGAGAATAAAGACGCCAATACGAGTGAAGAGAGCGAGAAGACGTTTGAAGAAGAGGAGCCCAAAGACGACACAGTTCACGAGGAATCTCAAGACAAGCAAAGTGAAGACGAGGCTGACAAAACTGTAGAAAATGAGGAGCCGCGCGAAGAATACGAGTATGTGGGACTGGATGAGCAGCCAGTCCTTGACAAAAGCAACACTGAAGACAAAGGCACGGTATCACCCAAATCGTAGTTATGTTATCACATTGAACTCATTTCAGACAATGAAAACGCGGAAGGAAACACCGAAAATGAAGACGACGAGCAGAGAGACAACCCCTTATTCGTCAACATTGATAAAGAAGACAACGATAAAGAGACAAACAACAAGGATGAGTTGCTGGAGGAAGACCCCATCGCGTCCGATGGCTTCATTCCAGAAAATCAGGAAGGGGCCGATGAGGAGCTGTGCATAATCCCCGACACTGAACGAGTCATATCACAGGTAAATACTACCCCGTGTCAAAAATTGTCTCATTTGGGCAAAACAGGAGGAGAAAGAAGCAGCTTTCTCGATCCCGCCCTTAAGAGACATATCAGAAGCGAGCTCTTCTAACGAAGTTCCCGAGGATGGCGCCACTCCTGAGCCGCCGGCAGCATCCACCGACGCGTCTTCCTCCACCAATAAGTTTAAAATATCAAAGTGCAGCAATGAGGAGCTCCAGACTTGTCTTCAATGTGTTTTGGTAAGTGAAAAATAATAATGTCAGGCGGTAAACCAGTTTTGTAGAAACGCAAAGTCAAATACACCGTTACTAAAGACGACGACGTCCAGTATATTTGCCACGACACTTGCTTAGACAATTTCAAAGTAGACAACGCGAATAATTACGTGTTGACATGGGAGGGCGAGATCCGCGTGAAAGACTTGGCGACTAATCGAGAGCCTCCTAAGTTGTCCTTTGAGCGCAAGTGCGTCGTTTGTAAAAAGAAAACCGACGATGAGGAGAACAATTTGACTTGGGAAATCATGGATTTTTGTAACGAGTTTTGTCTATGTATGTCTGTGCCAGCGTTGTGTTTTGTGTTGACGGTGTTTTTCCGCAGCTAAGTACCAAAAGGAAATCGGGTCGAGTTGCGCGAGTTGTAACGCCGAAGTTCGGCCGAATTCTCTCGGGAAATATTGCGTTCGTTTCGGCAATGACATTAGGCAGTTTTGCTCAAGTCACTGCCTTGAGGAGTATAAAAAGGGCCTGAAGGTCTGCTCCTACTGCCAGCAAGACATGTCGACGGAAACGGACGGCTTTCTAGCCCCCGTGGGCGACAAAGGCCAGTTTAAAGATTTCTGTTCGCAAAAATGTATGGAAAAGTACGACATTATGACCAATAATAGGCCACCCACAGTCGACGAGGGCACCAAGTGTTCGGTCTGCAAAACTGACAATCCGATCACGATTGAATATGAGACTGATGGAGCGCCGAATTATTTTTGTAGCGATAGGTGTTTTGTCGCTTTCAGTTTCGTTAACAATATCGCGCCGGGGAAATGTTCCATGTGCCGCAGATACTTCCCTAATGAAATTCTAGAAAAAAATACCATGTTTTATGATAATGTTCAGTATAGTTTTTGCTCGAATAGCTGTCAGAATATTTACATAATAGCACATCGGAAAATAGTCCCCTGTGCGTGGTGCAAAGTCAAAAAATATAATTTTGATATGATTCGGAGGTACTTCAAGACAGGGCCTGTACTAAACATGTGCAGCATAAATTGTCTCAGCTTGTTCCAAGTGTCCGTAAACGCTGTACATTCGAAAAAGTAAGCGCATAGATATTTCGTTATCATTTTGTTTACGATGAAATTTTAGAACCCTTTGTAATTTTTGTAACAAGCGGCATCAACCGATGTATCACCTTACAATGTCGGATGCCACAATTCGAAATTTCTGTTCGTATTCGTGTGTCATGTCGTTCCAAAACAAGTTTAAAAAATCGCCCATTACCCTAAACACTGAGGATTTGTCGTACCCTGTGCCTGCTGGTGAGCCCAAAAAAAATCGAAAATTTTCCACCGAACTTGGTTCGTACTTACGTAAATAAAAAATATCAATGACTAATTTTTTGACAGCAAAACCAGTCTCACCGCCCTTACCGGTGATCAGTAGCGTACAGAGTTTGGCTGCGAGTTTGGCCACCAAAAATGGGAATTACACAGGCAACCGAGATAACAAAAGGGCAAAAACAAACTCGAACCAGCAACATATATTAAACTCAAATGTTGAGCCCCCCGTTAAAGTGAAACATCATATTATTATCAAATCATCGCCGACACCTGATCAGCGTAATGTTGCCACGATGTGCAAGTTGAGACAGCACCACAAAAGCACCAGCATTAAGCCGAACATGACGGACAAGGCAATGCAGACAGGTAACTGTTCCAAAAACTGTGCTTTTTCCCCAATTTTGTGATTCCAGACCAACGCGAGGCCGAAAAAGTCCTAATCCCTGTCCCAATCCCCGTGTATATACCATCCCCCCTCCCGATGTATTCAGTCCCCGCGCCTTACCCGCTCCCATTCCCGCTCCCCATCCCAGTCCCGATTTTCATCCCAACCACCCGGAACTCAGCAAAGGGCATCATGAAAGAAATCAAGAAAATCCAAGTCAAAATACCGACCGATCCATACGAGGCTGAACTTCTCATGATGGCCGAAATGGTCGCCGGTGACAAAAAGGAAGAAAACACCGACTCAGAAAGCGACGTTGACGAGGCCGGCCCTGGAGACGAGGGCACCTTCAGCCCCGAGCCGGTGGATGCTAGTAACACTTTCGGAGACGATATGCTACAAATGGCGCTCAAAATGGCCACCGAGCTTGAAGAGCCCGCGGTGGACCTGGAGGGGGCCCTCACGGCCAACACCATAACAGCCCCCCAAGGCAGCGAAACCACCACCGAGGAAACAGTCGACGATGCCCAACCCATCTTGCAAATTAACGAGAGACAGTCGTTCAGGGGGCGCAAACGGGGCGGCCGAGGCGGGAAGGGGGGCTCGGGCGCCAAACGTCGGAGGATGTCTCAGCCGGCCGAAATCCCGGTCATTCCCCCACAACCGGTGGCGCCCCCCGAGCCCGCCGAGAAACCCGACGCGCATCTGTGCCTCAAAGTGAGTATCAATTCATACGTCATAAAAAATTAAAAAATGAACAGTATAAAGAATTTAATACAAGGGTGAGGCGAATTCTAGCTTACTTATTCTGAGTCTTAGAATCTATCAAATTCACCCGAACCTACCAAGAGTGATGCTTGGGCCTTTGGAAAAATCATCTATACTACCCTGGAGGGAAACCTCATTTTCTCCTTCACATGTTTACTGCCCTTCGCTTCGCGTCGGGAATTAAACTTTCCCTTGATATAGAAATAGCTTAAGTTTTGTTTTGTGATGGGCGCTCCATGGGTTAATTTGTTGTTCTAGTACACGTTTGGGGTTAATGCGTGGAAGCAGTGGGTGACCACGAAAAACACCGAACTGGAGAAATCTACAAAGTACGCGAAACCTTTCAAAACGGAAATTTTGCAATTAACTGCTGATGAATTAAACTACTCGTTGTGTCTCTTCGTTAAGGAGGTGCGGAAGCCCAACGGGGCTGAATACGCCCCTGATACGATTTATTACTTGTGCTTAGGTAACCAGCGCTGGTGTCACTTCCCCGTAGTATAGTACTTTTCAGGGATTCAACAATACTTATTTGAGAATGGACGCATCGATAACATTTTTTGTGATCCTTATTACGAACAGTTCACTGATAGCTTGGACGAGGTGGCTCGAAAATTTTCAGTACTCTACAACGACTCGCACTACATCGTTACAAGAGTCGAGGAGGAGCACCTGTGGGAGAGTAAACAGCTAGGTGCCCATTCCCCGCATGTCTTACTGAGCACTTTGATGTTTTTCAACACGAAACATTTCAATCTCACTGTATGTCAAGCAAATTTGGCGATTCTTTCCTAATTCAGTGTTTCACAGAGTGTGCAAGAACACATGCAGTTGTCGTTTTCCCACATCATGAAACATTGGAAGAGGAATCCGAACCAACCAGGCGTGACTCGAGTCCCAGGTTCGCGTAATGTCCTTTTACGGTTTTATCCGCCCCAAACGGCAATACGTAAGTCCTTGTAGACGTGTTTATTAACCCGTAATTTTTTGTTCGTAGAAAACAACACGCGCAAGAAAAAGGTGTACGAGCAGCAGGAAAACGACGAGAATCCCTTGCGGTGCCCGGTCAAGTTGTACGAATTCTACTTGTCGAAATGGTGAGTTGTTTATTTTCCATGATTGTGCCATTATTTTTTCGCTTCCAGTCCCGAAAGTGTCAAAACTCGCAATGATGTGTTTTATTTGCAACCGGAAAGATCGTGTGTACCTGATAGTCCTGTTTGGTATTCAACTACGGCTCTGCCGCAAGAAGCGCTGGAGAAAATGCTGCACCGGGTTAAGATGGTCAAGGAGATTAATGTCGCACTTTTAACTAGTTAAGCAGTTCATATTAGTTTGGCTTATTAATTTGAAGGATCAATAAATGTAGATTAAAATGGAATAAAACTATTTTGTCTTTGTATTAAAAAGTCTGTTTATTTACCCGCTATAAAAACGATTGTGAATGAGCAAAACACAAATATTTAAACGGGGTCATCCTTGGTCTCGTTCTTGCCCTGTGTTTGTACTGAGTCGTAAATTATTTCATCTTTTTCGTTCGGAATGAGCGTTTCAATTTCCGTCTCCGACGGGCTGTTCGCTTTCCCGTCTGAATAAATCTGGAAAAAAATAGTTACGTCCCACTCCAAGTTTTCATTTAACAAAAAACAAAATATGAATCACGTAATAGAGGTAATCGATATTAATAATTTTAATTACCTTTCCGGCACTATTAGCCGCTTGCCGGTTCAAGTAATTGTTCGAAATTCTCATTTGACTAGAGCTTTTGTGGTGATTAACTTCAATAGCAGATTTGAGCAAATCAACTTTTGAGTTGCTGCTGCCTCTCGGCCCTTTATTAAACATTCCGCTGGAGTAGCTTCCCCTCCTTATGCTGTTACTCCTCGTCCTGATAATGGAGCCGGGTTCTCGATGTCTCCCCAAGGAAGACAACGACCCAATTTGGTTGTACTCAATCACAAGACTTAGTCTTTCAAAACTGACCATCGTGCTCTGGTCTTTAAATTTCGGTTCGCCGTCTTTTAGCTCAGGTTCTTCTTCTGAAAACTTGACTGTAAAGCTGCAAAAAATAAATAACCAACCTTCGTCATCCTTGTCAATATTTCGCAGCCATGAGAAGTGCAGTAGGGCATAGGCCAGGCCGGAAATGACGGCCACCAAGCCCATTAGGCGAAAGCCCTGCCGTATTCCAAACTTTGCAATCACGTGCCCCCCCACAAAACTGCCGCTGCCTCTACCTTCAAACACGCAATTATGACAAAATTAAGAAAAATGTGCGCACCTATGCTGAAATGCGCCATGCCTATAACGCCAATCAAAGTGGCAAGTAGGCCCTTCGGTGCCAAAATGGCACAATAGGTGGCTGCAGCCACCCACATCATGTGCACCGAGAGCGACTCCAGGGCCTCAAAGGGGAAGCACCACCAAGCGCTCCTTCAAAAAACAATCAGTTAATGAGCTTGCTAAATATAAACATACTCAATGAGCGAATAGCCGACAAGTCGGGCCGCGTGTGCGAAAAATGCCACGATAATGACAGTAATATGGCCCACTTTCTGGGTGATGTTATCAGCCCCGTACAAGAAGGGCATGCTGCTAATGGTCCCGACCGTCACAGTGATGCCCAACAGGTAATTCGGGGCCCCCAGGTCCTTCAAGTAGAAAAAGAGGTAACTCTCGATAAAGCCCCACAAGTTGCCCAAAATGTACAAAAATATGATGAAAACCACCACGTGCGGCATTTGGAAGATGTTTTTCAAGTCGCGGAAGATGTTATCGGCGGGTAGCTTCGTTCCCAGCGGCATCAAATACACAGCGAGTGCCGCCACGATGAGCAATACGTCGTAGGTGTAGAATGCCGCGGAATAATCGGTGTAACCCAACCGGCGGCTGTTCCAGTCGATAAGCGCGCCGGTTATCGGCGAGAACATTGCCATTCCCAGGCTTGAGAACAGCTTTTCCTTGCCGAAGTCGCCGCCGTATTTCTCAATCATGGTCAGGGCGATGGGGTCCATGATGGTCATCCCAGCCGTCTGCATGATGCTGGCCACGAAGCGCACCACGAAATAGATCCAGAAAATCCGATCGGTGCTCTTCTCGTACTCGGGGGGGCACACCTCCGGGCCCCCCGAGATGAAATGGCACTTTTGCAAGATGCAGTCGGTGGAGTAGTTGCGGAGACGCTGCTGGGTGCTCATGTCATTCGCCGAGGAGACGACGCCACCACACCTCAGATCGTTCTCCTCCAGCTCGGAGACGTTGACGCCCGATCGGCGCAAAAGCTTCTCGCGGAAGCGCTTCTTGAAGTCGATCACATTGTCGTCTTCTTCGGCCGACTCCAAATCAATGCCGCCCTGTTCGATGGGCTCGCCTAAATTCGGGTGCATGTCGAGGGTGAACAACTGGGTCGAGTTCTCCCGCAACGTATCGTTCTTCTTTTTCCTCAAATGAAAAAAGAGGTCGTCCGTATTGCCGGGGTCTACTATGCTCCCGTTGTTTAGCTTCAGGTGCGTTTTTTTGAGTAAGCAATGGTCGACGCACATGTCCAGCGCGACGTCCAGCTCCTCGTCCTCGGGACACTCCCGACTGGGGCAGGGGCTCCACCACACTTCCACGTAGCCCTTTTTGGGGTGCGTTATGATGTAACCCGAGGGGACCACCCCCGCTATCTCGTGGTGCGGGAGTAAGAGGAGACAGTGATGCAACGCAGCTGTTAGGACAAACGATATGATAACAACAGGTTTGTATTTCCCGAACTTGTCGACGAGAAATCCGGTAACCGGAGGAGCCACGAACGTTGTGAAAGGAAGGGCTAGGTAAATCATCGCGATTTCTTCCATCGTCAGGCCGATGCTTTGCATGTGGATTGTCAAATACGGGACCAAAGACGACGTTGCTGGAAAATTCTTATTATGATTACGTTGTTGCGGATTAAGTTTACCTCCGTAAAGGAAAAACAACGTCACTTTGAGCATAATCAGGTTTTTGTTTATCGACCATTTCTTTTTCTTCCTGGGTATGGGCGGTTTTTGGTCCATGGTTGTTGACGTATCTGTACCCATTGTCAAGACTGCACGCGCCAAAGAATACAATTACAACTGGCAGAATAAGTTTTTTATTGTTTAAATGTGAGATAATGTCAAGTACATTTGAATAAGTTTCGTACTATTTGTTCAATTCACCTGCATATCAAATAATTTATTAAATAAATGATAAAATCTTAATCGCGAAGTCCTACGTGGCGTGCAGCATTTTTAGAAGATTGTTTCTGCCTGATTAACTGCACCACATCCTCTTGAGCAATTATAGGCCAATCGCTACATTTTTGGCTAAACCCAGATGAATCACACCGTCACTAATTCATTAGTTTGATTAATCAATTTTCGGGATTTTAATTAATAAATACCACAGAACGAACGAAAATAACCGCGGTTGCGTAAGCTAAAATAAATATCAACTAATTTATGAGTTAACAAATAATACGTATTTTATTTAAACTCTTATTTATCTTTCACCTTGTTGGCTTTCCTATTTGGTGGCATATTTATTACTTTGGGTGTAAGGTGATTTGCGTTTATCTCGTGTCTGTAAACTCTAACTCTAATTTTAACTGCTTTATTTCGAAAGATTCGTTCATTTTTGAGATAATGGGACAGCCCCCCCGCACGCTGTGTAGTTTCCCTTTCGCAATTCTTGGAGCAATTGCCCATTTTTGACCGAAATGTTGAAGCAAGACTAGGGTTTTTGCTCGCCGATGAAATTCAAATTAAAAGGGATTTATTTGAAGAAAATAAAAAAAATCAACTGGGGGGAGATAAAATTTGAAATGCAGCGTTGGGGCGCTTGCGCGCGCGCTGTCACGCAGTTGGTCGCCGCTGGTGGCGCAATGTGCTATGTCTTCTTGTGTCTTGTCAGTTTTTCTGTCAGTAATGTAGTGATGGTGTTGGTGCTCAATTTTTGCGTCAAGTAGGACCGTTTGGGCACAAGGTTCGGGTTTTGTTTTGAGTTCAAATCGCGCCTGTTTTTGCCCGAATCTCTGCATCAACTTCCATTTTTGATTTCTGTCATTTCTTATGCGCCCGCTAGTAACCCCCTGAAGTAACAAATAACCATGTCCACCAAACATAAACACGAGAAGAAGACCAACGTAATCAACCGAACAACCAGCGAGACCCTCCGCCTTGGGGAAGTCCAGCCGGTGCCCAGCCTGCCCCAGGTCTCCCGCAAGAAGATCCAGAACTCGTCGAGCTCGTTCCAGATCACGGCGGTGACGAGGACCGATGGGGACGACTCGGCGGACGACCTGGACACGGACGACATCTCCAGAGTGACCGACAACGAGACCCCCAGCTTCTCCGAGGACTCCCGAGACACGGACGACCACCACTCGGAGCCGGCCGCCGTGGAGCCCATGCAGGTGGACTTCAAGCCCAAGCCGGCGCCGGCGGAGCCCATGCAAGTGGACGTCAAGCCCAAGCCGGCGACCGAAGAGCCGATGCAGGTGGACGTCAAGCCGAAACCGCCGGATGAGAGGTTCAAGATTGTCAAAGTGCCGAGCACTTTGCCCCTCTCCAGGGGCCGCTGGGTCTGCGTTGACTACTTCGACGAGGCCGCCGAAACGGGGCTCAAGCCCGAACACTCCTCCACATCACATCCAGGCGATGGTAGAGTGAGTTCGGGTTTTGACCGGTGGTTTAGTTCGTTTTTACAGCTTATTCATCCCATTTTGCGATGCAACCGAATTTAAACGTTGCTACGAAACCTGCCGGGACAATGAAGGGTTTTCCTCAGGGCTTTTCTTCTACTTTGGCCAGCAATGGTGCAGATACCGCCAGTTTCACCGACCAGGAAATGGCTCAAGCTCAACCTCAAGCTGCCAATCAACCATCCACTGGGCAAAAGGTAAGAATATTCGGAAATGCTCATTATTCAGGACTGTTCCTTCCTAGCGGTAGCAAACTGCGTGTCCATCACTAAAAATCGGTCTTTGTTTATATTTTAGCAGTAAACTATTTAGCAATATATTAAAAAGTTTCCTAGAAACACAATCAAATAAGTAGAGTTTATGTTAGATGTTTACAAAACAGGGTTTGTCGGCAACAATTGGCATTATAGTTTACACGTAGCATCTATTGACAGTATTCCTAGAATTAATCTAAGAATTCGCTTCGTCCTTTGCCTCAATTCTGTTGTCCAGTTCCATTTTTGTTTGCATAATCTTTTACCAAATAAAGTCGTCCTAGTTGGGTGCCAAAAATTAAGAGGAATAACGGAAAAAAATTCTTGAAACATGATTTTAGTTTAGGCACATCACGCTTGGTTCCATACTTGTTCTGTTTGTTTGTTTTTTGGTAATTGAAAAAAATAATTTTAGATGTATTGCAAATAAAATTCATATAGTAGGGCGGCTTTTCACGCAGGTGGCCCATAACTCATAACACTTACCTTCAAAGAGGTGAAAAAAAAATTATAGCCATTTGTCATAGTGGAAAATTTTATCCAACAAAAAAATTCATAACTCAAAAACTGAAAGTCGTAGAGCAATGCGGTTTGTTCTATTGGATTCAGCGGCTTTTTTTCTTTATTATACTAATTTTTCACGCAATTTAAAATTTTCATTTTTTTTGCTCAAATTTCCTGAGTAATACACACTTACCTTCAAAGAGATGAAAAAAAAATTTTTTTTTAAACTTACTCCAGTAAATTTTTATGGACTTCTACATGTCTTAACAACCCACAAAAGTTGTTAAAAGTCCACAAAAAGTCCATATGTTCAATTTTTTGATGTTTGATTTTTTCAATTTTCGTCGCAGTTTTTGTCGGTTTTGGGTACCCGGAACATTTCTCGAGCAATAGCTCCGGAACTATTAAAGGTAACCCCATGAAGTGTATTATCGTTGGAAAGCTCTTTAAATTATCTATTTTTTTCAAAAAAGATTATTGTTCTCCGACTAATAGTTCTCGAGCAAATTGCTGCTAAATGCAAAAATTGGTAAAATTTTAAAAAATTCATAACTAAAAAACTATTGGGAATTTGGCAATTTTCTCGATGCCAATCGATTCCCCGGATCATTTTGCATAGGTATGGATCAAAACAGTTCCACTTTTTACAATAGTTTAGCCGTAAATGAGAAAATAAAAAAAATTAAAAAAAAGTTAACACCCCCCCCTTAAAATCGGTCAATTTTTAAAGTGTCTCAAAATCAAATGAAACCTATTCTATCTTATAGATTTTGATGTGCTCTTTACGATCGAACAAACCGTTTTCTTCTAGCTCTTTTAGTTTGGCCGTAATCGGCGTTTGAAAATTGAAAAATTTTTTGCGAGATATCGCCTTGAGTCCCATGCCATTTTGTAGAGTTTTTTATTCCGGTTGTCCTCCATTTTTCCGTTTCTCGATAACTCTAATAGTTTCGCCGTAATTAGCGATTGAAAATTGAAAAAAAGTGAAAATGGAAACCTTTTTTTGCGTTTTTCTCGGAAACTGTAAGACTTAGAGCAACGAACAAAATACCATCTGATAGCGCTTAATTTTCTCTATTTTTTCGTTTGAACCCGGAGCCGCTCCGGGCAACGGTTCCGGCTACAGAGGCGATCAAAGTTTTTCACTAAAAAAATTCATAAAAAAAAAACTAAAAGTCGTAGAGCATTGCGGTTTGTTCGATTGAATTCTACGGCTCATTTTACATATTATATCGATTTTTCACAAGAATTAAAAATTTAAAAATTTTTGCCTAAATTTAGGGTAGCCATTTGTCATAGTGAAAAATTTTATTCAATAAAAAAATTCATAACTCGAAAACTAAAAGTCGTAGAGCAGTGCGGTTTGTTCTATTGGATTCAGCGGCTTTTTTTTCTTTATTATACTAATTTTTCACGCAATTTAAAATTTTCATTTTTTTTGCTCAAATTTCCTGAGTAATACACACTTACCTTCAAAGAGATGAAAAAAAAAATTTTTTTAAAACTTACTCCAGTAAATTTTTATGGACTTCTACATGTCTTAACAACCCACAAAAGTTGTTAAAAGTCCACAAAAAGTCCATATGTTCAATTTTTTGATGTTTGATTTTTTCAATTTTCGTCGCAGTTTTTGTCGGTTTTGGGTACCCGGAACATTTCTCGAGCAATAGCTCCGGAACTATTAGAGGTAACCCCATGAAGTGTATTATCGTTGGAAAGCTCTTTAAATTATCTATTTTTTTCAAAAAAGATTATTGTTCTCCGACTAATAGTTCTCGAGCAAATTGCTGCTAAATGCAAAAATTGGTAAAATTTTAAAAAATTCATAACTAAAAAACTATTGGGAATTTGGCAATTTTCTCGATGCCAATCGATTCCCCGGATCATTTTGCATAGGTATGGATCAAAACAGTTCCACTTTTTACAATAGTTTAGCCGTAAATGAGAAAATAAAAAAAATTAAAAAAAAGTTAACACCCCCCCCTTAAAATCGGTCAATTTTTAAAGTGTCTCAAAATCAAATGAAACCTATTCTATCTTATAGATTTTGATGTGCTCTTTACGATCGAACAAACCGTTTTCTTCTAGCTCTTTTAGTTTGGCCGTAATCGGCGTTTGAAAATTGAAAAATTTTTTGCGAGATATCGCCTTGAGTCCTATGCCATTTTGTAGAGTTTTTTATTCCGGTTGTCCTCCATTTTTCCGTTTCTCGATAACTCTAATAGTTTCGCCGTAATTAGCGATTGAAAATTGAAAAAAAGTGAAAATGGAAACCTTTTTTTGCGTTTTTCTCGGAAACTGTAAGACTTAGAGCAACGAACAAAATACCATCTGATAGCGCTTAATTTTCTCTATTTTTTCGATTAAACCCGGAGCCGCTCCGGGCAACGGTTCCGGCTACAGAGTCGATCAAAGTTTTTCACTAAAAAAATTCATAAAAAAAAAACTAAAAGTCGTAGAGCATTGCGGTTTGTTCGATTGAATTCTACGGCTCATTTTACATGTTATATCGATTTTTCACAAGAATTAAAAATTTAAAAATTTTTGCCTAAATTTAGGGTAGCCATTTGTCATAGTGAAAAATTTTATTCAATAAAAAAATTCATAACTCGAAAACTAAAAGTCGTAGAGCAGTGCGGTTTGTTCTATTGGATTCAGCGGCTTTTTTTCTTTATTATACTAATTTTTCACGCAATTTAAAATTTTCATTTTTTTTGCTCAAATTTCCTGAGTAATACACACTTACCTTCAAAGAGATGGAAAAAAAAATTTTTTTAAACTTACTCCAGTAAATTTTTATGGACTTCTACATGTCTTAACAACCCACAAAAGTTGTTAAAAGTCCACAAAAAGTCCATATGTTCAATTTTTTGATGTTTGATTTTTTCAATTTTCGTCGCAGTTTTTGTCGGTTTTGGGTACCCGGAACATTTCTCGAGCAATAGCTCCGGAACTATTAGAGGTAACCCCATGAAGTGTATTATCGTTGGAAAGCTCTTTAAATTATCTATTTTTTTCAAAAAAGATTATTGTTCTCCGACTAATAGTTCTCGAGCAAATTGCTGCTAAATGCAAAAATTGGTAAAATTTTAAAAAATTCATAACTAAAAAACTATTGGGAATTTGGCAATTTTCTCGATGCCAATCGATTCCCCGGATCATTTTGCATAGGTATGGATCAAAACAGTTCCACTTTTTACAATAGTTTAGCCGTAAATGAGAAAATAAAAAAAATTAAAAAAAAGTTAACACCCCCCCCTTAAAATCGGTCAATTTTTAAAGTGTCTCAAAATCAAATGAAACCTATTCTATCTTATAGATTTTGATGTGCTCTTTACGATCGAACAAACCGTTTTCTTCTAGCTCTTTTAGTTTGGCCGTAATCGGCGTTTGAAAATTGAAAAATTTTTTGCGAGATATCGCCTTGAGTCCTATGCCATTTTGTAGAGTTTTTTATTCCGGTTGTCCTCCATTTTTCCGTTTCTCGATAACTCTAATAGTTTCGCCGTAATTAGCGATTGAAAATTGAAAAAAAGTGAAAATGGAAACCTTTTTTTGCGTTTTTCTCGGAAACTGTAAGACTTAGAGCAACGAACAAAATACCATCTGATAGCGCTTAATTTTCTCTATTTTTTCGTTTGAACCCGGAGCCGCTCCGGGCAACGGTTCCGGCTACAGAGGCGATCAAAGTTTTTCACTAAAAAAAATTCATAAAAAAAAACTAAAAGTCGTAGAGCATTGCGGTTTGTTCGATTGAATTCTACGGCTCATTTTACATATTATATCGATTTTTCACAAGAATTAAAAATTTAAAAATTTTTGCCTAAATTTAGGGTAGCCATTTGTCATAGTGAAAAATTTTATTCAATAAAAAAATTCATAACTCGAAAACTAAAAGTCGTAGAGCAGTGCGGTTTGTTCTATTGGATTCAGCGGCTTTTTTTCTTTATTATACTAATTTTTCACGCAATTTAAAATTTTCATTTTTTTTGCTCAAATTTCCTGAGTAATACACACTTACCTTCAAAGAGATAGAAAAAAAAATTTTTTTAAACTTACTCCAGTAAATTTTTATGGACTTCTACATGTCTTAACAACCCACAAAAGTTGTTAAAAGTCCACAAAAAGTCCATATGTTCAATTTTTTGATGTTTGATTTTTTCAATTTTCGTCGCAGTTTTTGTCGGTTTTGGGTACCCGGAACATTTCTCGAGCAATAGCTCCGGAACTATTAGAGGTAACCCCATGAAGTGTATTATCGTTGGAAAGCTCTTTAAATTATCTATTTTTTTCAAAAAAGATTATTGTTCTCCGACTAATAGTTCTCGAGCAAATTGCTGCTAAATGCAAAAATTGGTAAAATTTTAAAAAATTCATAACTAAAAAACTATTGGGAATTTGGCAATTTTCTCGATGCCAATCGATTCCCCGGATCATTTTGCATAGGTATGGATCAAAACAGTTCCACTTTTTACAATAGTTTAGCCGTAAATGAGAAAATAAAAAAAATTAAAAAAAAGTTAACACCCCCCCCTTAAAATCGGTCAATTTTTAAAGTGTCTCAAAATCAAATGAAACCTATTCTATCTTATAGATTTTGATGTGCTCTTTACGATCGAACAAACCGTTTTCTTCTAGCTCTTTTAGTTTGGCCGTAATCGGCGTTTGAAAATTGAAAAATTTTTTGCGAGATATCGCCTTGAGTCCTATGCCATTTTGTAGAGTTTTTTATTCCGGTTGTCCTCCATTTTTCCGTTTCTCGATAACTCTAATAGTTTCGCCGTAATTAGCGATTGAAAATTGAAAAAAAGTGAAAATGGAAACCTTTTTTTGCGTTTTTCTCGGAAACTGTAAGACTTAGAGCAACGAACAAAATACCATCTGATAGCGCTTAATTTTCTCTATTTTTTCGTTTGAACCCGGAGCCGCTCCGGGCAACGGTTCCGGCTACAGAGGCGATCAAAGTTTTTCACTAAAAAAATTCATAAAAAAAAACTAAAAGTCGTAGAGCATTGCGGTTTGTTCGATTGAATTCTACGGCTCATTTTACATGTTATATCGATTTTTCACAAGAATTAAAAATTTAAAAATTTTTGCCTAAATTTAGGGTAGCCATTTGTCATAGTGAAAAATTTTATTCAATAAAAAAATTCATAACTCGAAAACTAAAAGTCGTAGAGCAGTGCGGTTTGTTCTATTGGATTCAGCGGCTTTTTTTCTTTATTATACTAATTTTTCACGCAATTTAAAATTTTCATTTTTTTTGCTCAAATTTCCTGAGTAATACACACTTACCTTCAAAGAGATGGAAAAAAAAATTTTTTTAAACTTACTCCAGTAAATTTTTATGGACTTCTACATGTCTTAACAACCCACAAAAGTTGTTAAAAGTCCACAAAAAGTCCATATGTTCAATTTTTTGATGTTTGATTTTTTCAATTTTCGTCGCAGTTTTTGTCGGTTTTGGGTACCCGGAACATTTCTCGAGCAATAGCTCCGGAACTATTAGAGGTAACCCCATGAAGTGTATTATCGTTGGAAAGCTCTTTAAATTATCTATTTTTTTCAAAAAAGATTATTGTTCTCCGACTAATAGTTCTCGAGCAAATTGCTGCTAAATGCAAAAATTGGTAAAATTTTAAAAAATTCATAACTAAAAAACTATTGGGAATTTGGCAATTTTCTCGATGCCAATCGATTCCCCGGATCATTTTGCATAGGTATGGATCAAAACAGTTCCACTTTTTACAATAGTTTAGCCGTAAATGAGAAAATAAAAAAAATTAAAAAAAAGTTAACACCCCCCCCTTAAAATCGGTCAATTTTTAAAGTGTCTCAAAATCAAATGAAACCTATTCTATCTTATAGATTTTGATGTGCTCTTTACGATCGAACAAACCGTTTTCTTCTAGCTCTTTTAGTTTGGCCGTAATCGGCGTTTGAAAATTGAAAAATTTTTTGCGAGATATCGCCTTGAGTCCTATGCCATTTTGTAGAGTTTTTTATTCCGGTTGTCCTCCATTTTTCCGTTTCTCGATAACTCTAATAGTTTCGCCGTAATTAGCGATTGAAAATTGAAAAAAAGTGAAAATGGAAACCTTTTTTTGCGTTTTTCTCGGAAACTGTAAGACTTAGAGCAACGAACAAAATACCATCTGATAGCGCTTAATTTTCTCTATTTTTTCGTTTGAACCCGGAGCCGCTCCGGGCAACGGTTCCGGCTACAGAGGCGATCAAAGTTTTTCACTAAAAAAATTCATAAAAAAAAAACTAAAAGTCGTAGAGCATTGCGGTTTGTTCGATTGAATTCTACGGCTCATTTTACATATTATATCGATTTTTCACAAGAATTAAAAATTTAAAAATTTTTGCCTAAATTTAGGGTAGCCATTTGTCATAGTGAAAAATTTTATTCAATAAAAAAATTCATAACTCGAAAACTAAAAGTCGTAGAGCAGTGCGGTTTGTTCTATTGGATTCAGCGGCTTTTTTTCTTTATTATACTAATTTTTCACGCAATTTAAAATTTTCATTTTTTTTGCTCAAATTTCCTGAGTAATACACACTTACCTTCAAAGAGATGAAAAAAAAATTTTTTTTTAAACTTACTCCAGTAAATTTTTATGGACTTCTACATGTCTTAACAACCCACAAAAGTTGTTAAAAGTCCACAAAAAGTCCATATGTTCAATTTTTTGATGTTTGATTTTTTCAATTTTCGTCGCAGTTTTTGTCGGTTTTGGGTACCCGGAACATTTCTCGAGCAATAGCTCCGGAACTATTAGAGGTAACCCCATGAAGTGTATTATCGTTGGAAAGCTCTTTAAATTATCTATTTTTTTCAAAAAAGATTATTGTTCTCCGACTAATAGTTCTCGAGCAAATTGCTGCTAAATGCAAAAATTGGTAAAATTTTAAAAAATTCATAACTAAAAAACTATTGGGAATTTGGCAATTTTCTCGATGCCAATCGATTCCCCGGATCATTTTGCATAGGTATGGATCAAAGCAGTTCCACTTTTTACAATAGTTTAGCCGTAAATGAGAAAATAAAAAAAATTTAAAAAAAGTTAACACTTAAAATCGGTCAATTTTTAAAGTGTCTCAAAATCAAATGAAACCTATTCTATCTTATAGATTTTGATGTGCTCTTTACGATCGAACAAACCGTTTTCTTCTAGCTCTTTTAGTTTGGCCGTAATCGGCGTTTGAAAATTGAAAAATTTTTTGCGAGATATCGCCTTGAGTCCTATGCCATTTTGTAGAGTTTTTTATTCCGGTTGTCCTCCATTTTTCCGTTTCTCGATAACTCTAATAGTTTCGCCGTAATTAGCGATTGAAAATTGAAAAAAAGTGAAAATGGAAACCTTTTTTTGCGTTTTTCTCGGAAACTGTAAGACTTAGAGCAACGAACAAAATACCATCTGATAGCGCTTAATTTTCTCTATTTTTTCGATTAAACCCGGAGCCGCTCCGGGCAACGGTTCCGGCTACAGAGTCGATCAAAGTTTTTCACTAAAAAAATTCATAAAAAAAAAACTAAAAGTCGTAGAGCATTGCGGTTTGTTCGATTGAATTCTACGGCTCATTTTACATGTTATATCGATTTTTCACAAGAATTAAAAATTTAAAAATTTTTGCCTAAATTTAGGGTAGCCATTTGTCATAGTGAAAAATTTTATTCAATAAAAAAATTCATAACTCGAAAACTAAAAGTCGTAGAGCAGTGCGGTTTGTTCTATTGGATTCAGCGGCTTTTTTTCTTTATTATACTAATTTTTCACGCAATTTAAAATTTTCATTTTTTTTGCTCAAATTTCCTGAGTAATACACACTTACCTTCAAAGAGATGGAAAAAAAAATTTTTTTAAACTTACTCCAGTAAATTTTTATGGACTTCTACATGTCTTAACAACCCACAAAAGTTGTTAAAAGTCCACAAAAAGTCCATATGTTCAATTTTTTGATGTTTGATTTTTTCAATTTTCGTCGCAGTTTTTGTCGGTTTTGGGTACCCGGAACATTTCTCGAGCAATAGCTCCGGAACTATTAGAGGTAACCCCATGAAGTGTATTATCGTTGGAAAGCTCTTTAAATTATCTATTTTTTTCAAAAAAGATTATTGTTCTCCGACTAATAGTTCTCGAGCAAATTGCTGCTAAATGCAAAAATTGGTAAAATTTTAAAAAATTCATAACTAAAAAACTATTGGGAATTTGGCAATTTTCTCGATGCCAATCGATTCCCCGGATCATTTTGCATAGGTATGGATCAAAACAGTTCCACTTTTTACAATAGTTTAGCCGTAAATGAGAAAATAAAAAAAATTAAAAAAAAGTTAACACCCCCCCCTTAAAATCGGTCAATTTTTAAAGTGTCTCAAAATCAAATGAAACCTATTCTATCTTATAGATTTTGATGTGCTCTTTACGATCGAACAAACCGTTTTCTTCTAGCTCTTTTAGTTTGGCCGTAATCGGCGTTTGAAAATTGAAAAATTTTTTGCGAGATATCGCCTTGAGTCCTATGCCATTTTGTAGAGTTTTTTATTCCGGTTGTCCTCCATTTTTCCGTTTCTCGATAACTCTAATAGTTTCGCCGTAATTAGCGATTGAAAATTGAAAAAAAGTGAAAATGGAAACCTTTTTTTGCGTTTTTCTCGGAAACTGTAAGACTTAGAGCAACGAACAAAATACCATCTGATAGCGCTTAATTTTCTCTATTTTTTCGTTTGAACCCGGAGCCGCTCCGGGCAACGGTTCCGGCTACAGAGGCGATCAAAGTTTTTCACTAAAAAAATTCATAAAAAAAAACTAAAAGTCGTAGAGCATTGCGGTTTGTTCGATTGAATTCTACGGCTCATTTTACATATTATATCGATTTTTCACAAGAATTAAAAATTTAAAAATTTTTGCCTAAATTTAGGGTAGCCATTTGTCATAGTGAAAAATTTTATTCAATAAAAAAATTCATAACTCGAAAACTAAAAGTCGTAGAGCAGTGCGGTTTGTTCTATTGGATTCAGCGGCTTTTTTTCTTTATTATACTAATTTTTCACGCAATTTAAAATTTTCATTTTTTTTGCTCAAATTTCCTGAGTAATACACACTTACCTTCAAAGAGATGGAAAAAAAAATTTTTTTAAACTTACTCCAGTAAATTTTTATGGACTTCTACATGTCTTAACAACCCACAAAAGTTGTTAAAAGTCCACAAAAAGTCCATATGTTCAATTTTTTGATGTTTGATTTTTTCAATTTTCGTCGCAGTTTTTGTCGGTTTTGGGTACCCGGAACATTTCTCGAGCAATAGCTCCGGAACTATTAGAGGTAACCCCATGAAGTGTATTATCGTTGGAAAGCTCTTTAAATTATCTATTTTTTTCAAAAAAGATTATTGTTCTCCGACTAATAGTTCTCGAGCAAATTGCTGCTAAATGCAAAAATTGGTAAAATTTTAAAAAATTCATAACTAAAAAACTATTGGGAATTTGGCAATTTTCTCGATGCCAATCGATTCCCCGGATCATTTTGCATAGGTATGGATCAAAACAGTTCCACTTTTTACAATAGTTTAGCCGTAAATGAGAAAATAAAAAAAATTTAAAAAAAGTTAACACCCCCCCCTTAAAATCGGTCAATTTTTAAAGTGTCTCAAAATCAAATGAAACCTATTCTATCTTATAGATTTTGATGTGCTCTTTACGATCGAACAAACCGTTTTCTTCTAGCTCTTTTAGTTTGGCCGTAATCGGCGTTTGAAAATTGAAAAATTTTTTGCGAGATATCGCCTTGAGTCCTATGCCATTTTGTAGAGTTTTTTATTCCGGTTGTCCTCCATTTTTCCGTTTCTCGATAACTCTAATAGTTTCGCCGTAATTAGCGATTGAAAATTGAAAAAAAGTGAAAATGGAAACCTTTTTTTGCGTTTTTCTCGGAAACTGTAAGACTTAGAGCAACGAACAAAATACCATCTGATAGCGCTTAATTTTCTCTATTTTTTCGTTTGAACCCGGAGCCGCTCCGGGCAACGGTTCCGGCTACAGAGGCGATCAAAGTTTTTCACTAAAAAAATTCATAAAAAAAAAACTAAAAGTCGTAGAGCATTGCGGTTTGTTCGATTGAATTCTACGGCTCATTTTACATATTATATCGATTTTTCACAAGAATTAAAAATTTAAAAATTTTTGCCTAAATTTAGGGTAGCCATTTGTCATAGTGAAAAATTTTATTCAATAAAAAAATTCATAACTCGAAAACTAAAAGTCGTAGAGCAGTGCGGTTTGTTCTATTGGATTCAGCGGCTTTTTTTCTTTATTATACTAATTTTTCACGCAATTTAAAATTTTCATTTTTTTTGCTCAAATTTCCTGAGTAATACACACTTACCTTCAAAGAGATGAAAAAAAAATTTTTTTTTAAACTTACTCCAGTAAATTTTTATGGACTTCTACATGTCTTAACAACCCACAAAAGTTGTTAAAAGTCCACAAAAAGTCCATATGTTCAATTTTTTGATGTTTGATTTTTTCAATTTTCGTCGCAGTTTTTGTCGGTTTTGGGTACCCGGAACATTTCTCGAGCAATAGCTCCGGAACTATTAGAGGTAACCCCATGAAGTGTATTATCGTTGGAAAGCTCTTTAAATTATCTATTTTTTTCAAAAAAGATTATTGTTCTCCGACTAATAGTTCTCGAGCAAATTGCTGCTAAATGCAAAAATTGGTAAAATTTTAAAAAATTCATAACTAAAAAACTATTGGGAATTTGGCAATTTTCTCGATGCCAATCGATTCCCCGGATCATTTTGCATAGGTATGGATCAAAGCAGTTCCACTTTTTACAATAGTTTAGCCGTAAATGAGAAAATAAAAAAAATTTAAAAAAAGTTAACACTTAAAATCGGTCAATTTTTAAAGTGTCTCAAAATCAAATGAAACCTATTCTATCTTATAGATTTTGATGTGCTCTTTACGATCGAACAAACCGTTTTCTTCTAGCTCTTTTAGTTTGGCCGTAATCGGCGTTTGAAAATTGAAAAATTTTTTGCGAGATATCGCCTTGAGTCCTATGCCATTTTGTAGAGTTTTTTATTCCGGTTGTCCTCCATTTTTCCGTTTTTCGATAACTCTAATAGTTTCGCCGTAATTAGCGATTGAAAATTGAAAAAAAGTGAAAATGGAAACCTTTTTTTGCGTTTTTCTCGGAAACTGTAAGACTTAGAGCAACGAACGAAAAACCATCTGATAGCGCTTAATTTTCTCTATTTTTTCGACCAAACCCGGAGCCGCTCCGGGCAACGGTTCCGGCTACAGAGGCGATCAAAGTTTTTCACTAAAAAAATTCATAAAAAAAAAACTAAAAGTCGTAGAGCATTGCGGTTTGTTCGATTGAATTCTACGGCTCATTTTACATATTATATCGATTTTTCACAAGAATTAAAAATTTAAAATATTTTGCCTAAATTTAGGGTAGCCATTTGTCATAGTGGAAAATTTTATCCAACAAAAAAATTCATAACTCAAAAACTAAAAGTCGTAGAGCAATGCGGTTTGTTCCATTGAATTCAGCGGAACATTTTCTGTATTTCACGAACTTTTCATGAGATTTAAAAAAAAATTTTTTTTGCTAAAATTTCCTGAGTAATGAGCATAACCTAGGCCTGGGAAAATTATTATCAGTTCTCAAAGGATGTTATTCATTTGCAAGACGATATTTAATAACACGAAGAAATCTTACACGAGATTTCATCAGTTTGCCGATAACAGACGCGATGTATTTTAAAATTCCGTATTATGAAGCAATTTCGGTTTTTATATTTCCCTTTGTAGCGAAAATGTCAATGTAAATATTGTTGAACTTGAAAGTTTTTCGGGCGAAAAACAGCGATTAAACAAACGTTCCGCAAAAAATTATCAGGTGTTGACTTGACAAATGCCATTCATTAATTTTCAACGCGAGATTCATTAATATCTATTTATTCGTGCCAAAAACTACGATGTTACTGTTCATAAAATTGTATTTAAAAATTTGTAATTTATGTAATAAAAATAAATAATTATGAAAAGACATTTTAAGAAAAAATAATTTTATTATTAGGCGGATTATTATTGTTTCTCAAACTGTGAAGCGCACCAAGAAAATAAAAATAAGTATTTAATTTTTGTTTTTAATTTTTTAATGATCTAATGATCTTAGAAAGGAGATCTTAATTGTTACGTTGAAGTAAAATATAATTTTCGCCGATGTTTCGGAAGTTTTTATTTTCTTAATCATGGCTAAACAATTTGTGTGCTAGGTGATGTTTGTTTATTTTTCGATGTATTGGTTTTATCTGGTAATATGCACAGTGCAAGTAAAAATAAGAACATTCTTTCCAGAAACTCAAACAACTCTTTTGGTTAAAATAATTTATTATATTTCATTTTGTACCGAAAATATCAATGAAAACGATTTGTAAATAGCGTTGAACTTGAAAGTTTTTGGTCGAAAAACACCGATTAAACAAACGTTCCGCAAAAAATTATCAGGTGTTGACACTATTTACTTGACAAATGCCATTCATTAATTTTCAATGCGATTCATTTAATACCAAAAACTACGATGTTACTGTTCGTAAAATTGTATTAAAAACATTTAATTAGTGATTAACGTAATAAAAATAATTATGTAAAAAAATTTTAAGAAAAAATAATTTTATTATTAGGCGGGATTATTATGGGGATACGTAGAGCACCTCTTAAATTGTGAGGCGCAACAAATAAGTGTTTAATTTTTGTTATTAATTTTTTAATGATCTTAGAAAGGAAATTTTAATTGTTGTTACGTTGAAGTAAAATATAATTTTCGCCGATGTTCCGAAAGTTTTTATTTTTTTAATCATGGCTAAACAATTTTCGTGCTGTTTATTTTTCAATGTATTGGTTTCACCTCATAATATGCACAGTGTAAATAACAATAAGATAATCCTTCCGGAAACTCAAACAACTTTTTCGGTTAAATTAAATTTATTATATTTCCTTTTGTAGTAAGTAAGTAAATATGCCTTTATCTTCATTCTTTTTATCAGATTCGAATGCACGGGAAGGGATAGAATTTGTTTCATGTTAACATAATTAAATTTGTTTAGCTTCTGAGCAGTTTATTAATAAATTTAAAATATTTTTCATTTTGTAAATAATGTTTTTGCAGTGATTAAACTAATTCTTCAAAAAATTATCAAACCTTGACGTGACGATGCCCATTCATTAATACTTGTTTTAATGCAAAATAAATTATTGCTAATTAATTTAATAATCACATTTTTGGGAGTTGCAAAAATGCATATTATTTAAAAAAAAAATGTAAGTTCAAATTGCATGAAAAAAAAAACTAATTTTCGGGGCTTTGCAAGAATATATTTATATGTATAATTAAAAAAAAATCCGTGTCATTTAAAAATAAAATAAAACTTCATCTTTTGGTCATTTTATTTTTTATTAAAAATGGTACGTAATTTTTTGATACGATTTATTAGGGGTTTTGTTTTTTTAAGTATTTTTTAAATTATTTTGCCATCGAAAAGTGAACTTGGCTTAATTAGGTATTGATACTTCCCCTCGAAAGAATGGTCATAAAATATTTGTTTTGGTCCAAATTACATAGAAATAATTCGAATATCACAGTCAGAACTGTATTTTATTGTGTGATTTAATATTTCTTTATGTAACGTTATCCAACGCGAAAATCGCATTTTTTGACCGAAAGCTTTTTCTAATGCAGAGGTCCTTTTTCCAGGGCGATATTCTGTCCGATATTAAAGTTGCCTTAACGTCTGCGCCAGCTACCAACTCGAGGTATGTAGAAATTTTGGTTTTGCATGTAGTACTTTGCATGTTGATCATTAATTCCCCGATTGTTAGAAATCGACGGTAGTTTACACGTTATTCCGTATAGTTACATGGTCTTGGTTTATTTCAGGTTACATGCTGAGCCTATGGCTGAAGCATAATATGGTGGAGGCGTTTATTTTTGCCTGGTTTTTTTTTGAGTTTCAAAAATTATTTTTTTTGCATAATTTTCTGTTCAAAGAGTTACCTTTCTGTTACGTTTTTTTAGTTTTAAGTTTTTTTAGTCGACTTATAAGACTGTTTCGATATTTTGTTTTTGCTTGTATGCATGCATTTATTATAAAAGCCGACTTTTTCAAGTCGATTTGTGATTCACGTATGTGATAACCTTTGTAACCTGTATAAGTATTACAAGACCAAGCCAGGATAATGTAACTTGAGATTTTTTGACAAGTATGCTCTCTGTAACCTGGCCGCGTCTGGTGGTTGTAAGACTTATGTATTTTGATAGATTATAAATCGTTTTTGTACTGTTTTGAGTTCAAATAAATTTTTTACCGCTTGTTTTTGATTAATTGGTTGCGAGTCTGCCGTTTAATAAGGTGTTGGTTGATACACGGCAAAAACGCGCACGTTTTAATTGTGGTTGATAATAAAGGCCTTAAGAAAGTCAGAACGCCGGCGTCGAAAGTGAATCGATATCATTGTAAAGTAGACGCAGTACCGCAACATGCATTTTTCTGGTTAGTCTAATGACGGAACCTCACGAACTGGAGAGCCCTTTAAAGGGCTCCGATGAAGAACTCCCGTTGATTCTTCCAAATCACGATTTTAACGAAGCGACTGTTTTTGCCGTTTATTGTTTTATTAAAAAATTCGTCGGGTAAGTGGAGTTTAGGTTTTGCGGTTGCTGTTAGTTAACTGGGCATGGAATACTTTATAAGATTGTTGGCTCATTGGGGTCTAAATGGTGTCTCCTTATTTAGGTCAGCTCCCAATAACAACAACATTGATAGGAAGATCGAAGAAGCTTTGGTGAGTGAATTTCGTTATTTTGCAGCAAACACTTGACATAACTGTTGTGTAACGCGTAGTTTTTGTCGATTTGAATTGGAGATGTGTTACAGTTATGTAAAGTGTTTGCCGGGTGCGAAAAATACTGATTTAATTGTTCCAAGGACGCCGTGAAGACACATTTGATGCTGGCGGTGCATAAGGAGGTCGATTTTTTGAAGACTCGGGTTAGTACACTGGAGGGGCGCGTCAACGAGCTAGAAATTGAAAATTCGATTTTAAGAGTTAACTACCTATTGTTTAAGTCTTAAAGGAGGTATTTTGCGTTTGCATGATCTCATTTTCAATTGTTATTCCTGTTTAAAGGATACATTTTACTGTTAATTTGTACCTCGACAATACTTGGATTTCATGTATAGGTGAATCATCGATGTTCAGTGCGATCGTTTGATGTTTTTAGGAGTGATCGCATTGAAATGTTTCAGAATTTTTATCGTACTTTGTATTTTTTTATCCATCTTCCTGGCATCGGCTAGGAGTTCACTGCTTGAGACAAATCAACATTTCCTTGCACATCATTATTTACCGTTCATGCTGTGCCAGTAAGATGGACTCGAACTTCTGTCCAAAAGTGAAACAAGGAATGAATTTAAAAGGGGTGATATGGAATGTGATGTTATGTTAGATTTTTTAACGTAGATGGGTATGACAATACCGGTGGACTGGTTTTTGTGTAACTGCATGAAATGGTTTCTAACTTGATAAAAGGGGTGTGCGTATATAAAGCTTTATGGTAGAGTATACCAATAATGGCTGTGCTAGGAATTTAGAATACTCTCAAGAGTAAGTCAAACCTACTTTATTTCGGAAATTTTCTATTTTAACAGTATTACAACCCTCAACATTTTATGTATCCACCGTGAAAGCACCATTTAGGCGCTAATGGCTCTTTCACTACAATTTTTCCTAACAGGGACACCTCTCATTTGACATATTAGTGAGATTTTTTGTTATTTTTCATATTGATTTTATTTTATTCGTTATGTACGTTAACGCAGATGCTCGGTCATCTTTTGTGCCATATTCTTTCATCAGCAATCGAAAAGAATGACCATTTTTTATTTGTGTTCTCTTTAATAAATACTTTAAAATGTACTGGCTTTTTCTTTTCTGTCCCGACCCTCCCCAAATAAAAAGCGAGGCTTTTACTAGAAAGCTGTTTATTTCAAAGGCAAAGACATAATTTAATGTTAAATAAAACTCGTTACTGAATAAAACACTCGTCTATAAAATCGCTGATATAAATCCACAACCGATACTTAGATATTGCTTTTATGATAATAGCGGTAGATAAGGGAAGTACGAATTTACAAATTTATGTATAAAATTGCTTAAAAGTGAAAAATTAACTATAATCTAAGTTGGTAAGGTAATTTAGCCTTTGTTTTCCACAATTATTGTAGAGAGGCCTTTTCCTGGTACAACGGTGGTCTTGTATTGTTCAGGAATTGGATATTCAGTCTGGAAAAAAATAATTAAAAAAAATGGAACTAAACGACAAACGTAATTACATAATCGCCGTTTCCTTTCGGGACAAGAACGTTCATTTCTGACGACTTGGAGCTGACGATTTCGACATCTAACGACTCGGGACTCAAGTACATTTGGCAACCATCTGTCTTATCTATTGATATTGTTGGAACCTTCCCAAGTACCTAGAAATTCGCGTTAGGTCACTCCCACTTTCGCCCCCAAAACACAAACCTGCATTTGGACCGACTGACAGTTGATAAATTCCATCGCCGAGACAAGACTATCAAAAACAATGGAAGTCTTCTTACAGGAATCTAGCGTGATCGAATTCAGTTTCCCTTTAACCACGACCGTTGAATCCGTACATTTGAACAAATAAACAACGTTGTTCATCTCGACGTTCTCCACAACCAGGTTATGGTTGCCCTTTTGGTACTCAATCAGCCACTTTTTGCCATCTCTCGCGAAACTCGGGGGCTTGTCCACGACAGGCGCCGGGGCCCCTTGTGCCCCCCTCGCCGGGGTCTTGAAAGGCGCCGGTCCCTCGCGCAGGGTCGGGTTCTTGTGGGTCTGCATATCCGCCGTCACCTTCTTCAAACCTGCAAAAAATCGTAGAAAAATTTCGAGAACAACGCTATCGTACTTCTGGTGATATTCTCCCCTTGGTTGATTTGAGCAAAGAGCGCCGACCGGTCAGCGTCGCCGCCCGCGACTTCGGCGGCGGCGAAGTCCAGCACCGGCGGCGGAGGCGGGCATCCCGGGGGCGGCGGCGGCGGCGCGGCCGAGCCCTTCCCGGCCCAGACCAAGCCCGTGGTGTGTTGCTGCTTGACGAAGGCTTGCAGGTCCACCAAGGTCTGGATCCAGGCTTTGACCCAGTCCACGTGCCTCTTGTCCTTCTCCTTCCAGTCCTTCAGGACTCGGTTCGTGTAGAACTGGCCGGCGTCGTTCATTTCCTTGACGTAGGGCGCGGGGGCGGGGCTCACTGTGACCCATCCGAGGGCCGGTATGCTCTCGCTGATGGCGGAGAGGTGGTTGAAAAACTGCGAAGTGCGGTGCTTCTCGCGGAAGTCCTGTATTGCACTGATTTGATCACTGGTGGGCTTGAGGAGGCTGATGATTTCGTTCTGACTCGGCTGTTTGCTCTGACTAGCAAGAACTAAGTATTGCAACTGCATTTGAAAGGCGTTGTGGACGAGTTGGCTGTGCTGGCCAACGTCGCCCCCGATTTGTTGCGAGATCTGGAGGTATTGTGTCAGTGGTCCCTGAATGATGTCGCTGAAGCCTTGGACACTCATGTTTGGTTCTTCTGGTGAACTGATTTTCTTAAGATTACTGCAAACGCCGGCTTTGGTCAAGAACTCGCCACTTCCGGCAATACTCACAGCAATTGTTCTATTGGAAGGCAGACTTTTTCTAGACGAGTCGTTACAGTTTCTAATCTAAATATGAGGTCTTCCAAGTCGGATCGGAGGCAATTATCGTCGGATCCTGGAAGTGAAGTCAGCTCAAATTATACTTTTATGTAATTTGATGATTCATTTGTTGACTAACACTAATACACCCAAAATACAGAGCCCTGCTTTATCCGCAACTTATCTCGCTGATAAAGCAATCGACCTCTTCAAATTAATTAAACCACCTTGAAATTACACGTCTTACACACAACGAGATAATTGCTACTTAATTATACAACACGCTAAAACGGTTGAAATTTTTTCCATAAATACATAAATTTACAAGACCTACTCACAATCGAAAAACACGTCGCTTCAATTTCGTCTATTATGCGAAACTGAAAATATTTCGGAAAGATGAGCAAACGGGTATTTTTGGAATGCGTTGGCAAATGTTTTCGACCACACACTCAGCGAGGTTTAGATTTCCAATCAAAAATAATTTTGCACAAACAGAGGAAACAAATCGTTATCAAAATATTTGGGTTTCCCCACTCACACAACCACTAAATCGCGAAAAATATCGATTCCAAACAAAGGGAAAAAAGGACCAGGAAATATATAAAGCCAGATTAATATTTTTCACACCAAACCCAGACTAGCATTTTTTTGACGTAGAACTTGACCTGATTTAAACAAATTGTTTTGTTCTCTTTAATATTACTCAAGTCAGTTTTGACAAGCTGAATTAAATGCCTTTACGAGTGACGTCAAGAACTGGAGCAAAGAGTTGCCATTTCCTTGTGACAGAATGTTATAAAGTCGCGAAGTTCCCTTCACTGTTTACAGTGAATCAAGTCGAATAATTTCACAATTAATTCGCTTGGATGAAGGGTTTATCATCGACACCGGCACAAAGGTGTAGCGGAACTAGCGAGTGAATAAGTTGGAATTAATGCCGTGGATTTAATCGTCCTGGCAATGAACTTTGCCGGAATTTGATTTTAGTGGTGTCAACGCGTAGTCATATATCATGCGGGTGACAGTCGAAGATGTATTGGAGTTTTTTGTGGGATTTGTCTCACCTCCGGCAACAACGGGCCCGAAAGGGTCGAATTTGACCTTATGCTCGGCCGCATGTTGTGTGAGATCTATAATTTCGGAGAAGAGCCGATGCCGTCTGAGGGCAAGCTCGTCCTTGCCCACGGGGGTCGCGGGAGGCGTAGCCGGCGCTTCCGAATCAACAGTTTCGCCCTCCGACGACTCCCTGAACCACCTGGGGAGCGGCGTGTGCCCTTTGCACGTCCCTAGATTCTCGGCCAGCTTGGCCGTCGGCCCTACACCCTCACAGAACACCTCATCGTCGTTGTCCGAGCCCGGCTCGGGCCTGCTCTCCGAGCTGTTCGAGTTTGGTTTGATTTCGTTGCTTATCACGTTATCGAGAATCGGGAGTTCGTTCGCGGCTTTGGCTTTCTCACTCTTATCAGCATCGGTGGGCATTTGATCGGTGCTCGATTTACTCCTACACCAGCAACACTTCGAGAACATTGGTGGAGGATCTGTTACATCGCGATTGTGCGTTATCACTCATACTGTACGGTTTGCATCACACGCGAGATCAACATCCTGATCCTGGAGGGGATCTGGAGGAAACAGGGGTTACTCCTTTCTAGGACACGACAGTTCCTGCGCCTTACTAACCGCGCCCTGGCCGACCAACGCAAAACGAATGCCACACTTTTACTTCAAAATTCCCAATTTTCAAAAACTACACCACGCATCCTCGCATCGATCCGGCACAAGATGCACCCCACGCGAACGCCAAAGGGGAAAAATCATGCATTCATCATTCCATTACTTCTAAGCTCGCACTTCGCAAAACTAAAATAATTCCACTAATCAATTCCGCATAGCGCCAACAAACGACAGATGGCATTACAGGATTAAACCGCTCGTTTACTACATTTTAATTATTAAACGAAACTGCGTAAAGTAAACAGCTCGCTTTACCTCACCCTGCACATTAATTCCGAACCACTGAGCAAATATAAAGATATGCAAAACAAAGCACTATTGACCGGTAGTGGACGAAAGGGTCAACTGCTGATGCGAAAAATACAACTCAATCGTTCGATTTTCGTTTTTTGTTTTTAAAACACATTCAACATTGAATTTTAATATCAAATATTCGTCAAGTGGTGCCTATCGACATCAGGCGCTTTTTAGCTTAGATCCCTGGTTTGTATGTCAATGCAAAATGTCAGTAAGGCAGCACAGGTGTTAGCACCTAAAGTTCAAAACTAAAATGTGTGCCTACTGCAGCGCATGCCTTCCTGGAGCCCCAGCACAAATTTACTTTGGAAAATAGACAGAATTGCAATCAACTTTTGTAAGGAATTTCATTAGTGTTGTTTGCAGTGTTGCAAATCCGCAAATATCGAGTCAATTGTTTCGATCTAGAATCTTCCCTCGAGACTGTAGACTTAATCGTTCAAATATTGGCTCGTGGTCTTAGTTTACTGTCGAATTAATTTACTTGGAAAATTGGTTTCGTAAAGATTCAGTTACTCAAGCGAGGATCTGAATGAGTCTGAGCGTTGCGGAAAGTTTTCAAATATATTTTACTTTGTTTATCACGGTTTCAACGCCCACTGAATTTTGGCACACGATTATACAAAACTGCACTGCTCTAAATCCGTGTCAATTATCTGTTTTGCCCCAATTTTAAACATTCTCGGTGATTTAATCCCGGGCTTAGCGCAATGTGCGAATTTGCAATCAATGCGATTTGATGATTAAATCTGAAAGTCAGTCAACTGTTCTAATTTATCTAAAAAAGGTAATGCGCGAATTTATTGCTTTCTTGTGCAATAAATCTCCAGCGATCATTGAAACCAAATTTTAATAAAAATAGTGTCAGGGACTGAATTCGGATGAATCAGTGTTTACGTGATGTCAGGCTTTAGCAAAACAGTTGAACATCTTGACATTTAACCGCAATTGTTGCAGAAAATGTGCAAAATTCCAAAAGTTCAAGTGCAACTAACGTTTCCATTTCCATGATTTGACGATCTGTTAGTTAATCAGATCGGGAAAACTGCAAAAGCCGGCTTAATTTAATAACCAAAACAATGGAATAGCCGGTGGTAACAAACGGTGAGGTTAGTAGACTGCAAGGACTCACCTTTGATCGCTTCTGGGGGGTTTGCCGATAGAAAAACTACAATTTGATTGAACTGTATTGGAACCTTAACCAAAACTTTGCAGCTGACAAACTCTGGGCGGCTGCCACTGATATTACCTCGCGACCATTCAGTAACCTCTCCAATTGTCCATAAATCGCACACATCAGATTTATCTATCTCTCTCCACCTCTAACAAGAGGTATGTCCCATCCTTCTCGCTTTATCGCGAGTGTATCCGAAAAAACGACGATGAGTCATCGTGAGTCACTTTGCTGCCGCATGGGGGCACCACACGCCGGGCAAACGTAAACTTTAAGTTTTTTTAAAATAGGGTGAAAATAATACACGACCGTACGTTTTGTATGGTTTATTACAAAATAATGTGTAGGTCTCTAAGAGAAATTATAAAAATATTATCAGACTGCTGTATCAAATAAGTCGCCTATAAAATTTGGAAAGTACAAACATGCAGTGATTTCGATGCTTCTTGCTATGTAAACTGTTAATAAAATACATTTCGTAGTGCCGATCGAAGGCATTCCACTAAAGCTACTCCTACCGTAACAATAAAATAATACAACTCACAGCCAAGATACGTGACAGGTCCTTGTGCTTTTGATAATGACGTGTAACATGTGAACATTGAATTTGTACTATGAAGCATTTGATATCTTAACTGTGCTATTCCATTTTAAGTAGATTAGGATAATTCTCCGATTGGGGCGTTTTCAAGCCACAAGTCGTGAAGGAAAGTGTAGAGCGCGTCACTGACCGCAACCTGGAACAGATAGTGAAGCCTCTGCAGCCCAACCAAGCAACAAACCTTGAAAGGAGTAGGATTAAGGTTTCTCTTAATGTCGGGTCTTAAGGTCCTTAGAGATGCCTGCACTCTTTCTTTTATTTGCTGAAGATTGGGTAAAGGCTGACAAATGGCGCCGTTTTTCCAGTGAAGAGTTAGAAGTTTTTCGACGTGTGATGGTATAACGTATGCCCGTTTGGACTCGATGAACGGATGGCGGCATAAGACTTTTTCGTTGATGGCTGGGGGCGGTTCCGTTGATCTTTGTAGCAGATCAACGAGGGCATGCCCACTTTCGCTGTATAGGCGATAGGCGTCTTTGCGTCCAGGCATTGTGACTTTCCCGACGTCCTGGCTAAGTTTTATTCTGGGTTGGCCGTTCAGCTCGACCAGCTTGTAGACACAGCCCAGGGCTGGTTGTCTCTGACAAGTCACTAGATGGGTGCCTATCCCGAAACAATTGATTTTGTGCCCTTGCTCGTTCAGACTCAGGATTGTCTCCTCGTTGATGTCGTTGGAAGCCATTATCATCAAGTCCTCAAACCAGGGAATGTTAAACTTGTCACTAATCTCGCAGAAAAACTGGCGAGCGACATTCGATAGATAAGCCAAGTCCCCACTATCTAAACGGATACCCACAGCCCGATATCCCAAATCGTTTAGAGCTAGCGCTACTGAGCAAAAGTTGAGAAGGCCACTCCTAGAAGAAAGGGAAAGAAGGGTCATTGGCAAGACACGAAGGGTTTGTTATCTACGCCATCATGCATCTATATTGAGTTACCTTCAAATGATACGTGAAGACGTACGAGTGATATTATCGACCGATTACGGTGTTAGAAAGCTAAGAGTGCACCTTTAGTGCGAGTGAGTACATACCCCGCATACCCAGCACAGGTTTCATATTTTTGCTGGTTCAATTTTGGCCCCTTAGCAACACATTCAACCGTCATAGTTATAGTTTATGGTTAATACAAGCATGTAATGTTACTGTTTGTGGTCCATGGCGTATGACGCGTCGATTTGTTGCTGGGAGCGGCTGAAATGACTAGCCCCTTGGTGGCATGCACCCAAAATCGGTCCAAGTGGTTACCTGTACTCGTTATGCGATTGGGTGTTGGGCAGAGTGACAGACCACACGGAGGTGGTATTCATGTGAGAGGGATACCTCTTAACGTCATACGTGTCAACTAAGGCCATAAATCCGTCAGGGAAGGCAATAGCGAACGAAATAAGGGCGGCCAGTTCGCCGTCGCTCGCTTCGGAAGCCACAACCTTGAAGATCGGAACCAGCTTGGTCCTCCAGGAGAGGGCCAGCTGGAGGAGGTCCCGCGGCTCGGCGCCGTCTTTGGGCTCCAGCATGGTGTTCCGCAAGTCGGTGAAGCCGTTAAAAGACGTGATGTAGGCATGGGCGTGGGTTCCCTTCACCGGGATGTTGAACAGTTTCCCGGCTAATACGTTGCTGGTGCCGTCGAAGCCCCCTGGAACCAGGGCCGTATTAACCGAAGGCTAACTATTGAAAAGGATTAAAAATATAGCCTGGAACACAAGGTCGCCCAAATGAATCGGACACAATTCGTGTGTATCGCACATTAAATGGTGCCAGGCAATTCAGATGGCACGGAGGGTTAATAAGTTGCCAGATATCCTGTTAAAGTTGACGGTTATCTGCAATTCGGTATTGATTTTGGCTAGCTCTATTAGTTCACACCGCCTGGTACCAACAACATAAAGTAATTCCTGATACTTATTTATACCTAATAAATCGTACCTATGTAAGAATATTTTGACGCTGAAAGCCCACCATCGGGGCCCTGCGCCCGGCGCAGTCCAAACTCGAACAACTTCATGTTTCCTGCCGCCATCCGGTACCTAGCAGCATTTGTCGCCATCAGACTAAAAAAAATGCATCGATTTCGAAATTGATCGAGGGGAAAAAACTCTTCAAATATAGATTACCTTGCATAATTAACCAAAGTCAGCAGTGTCGTTTCAAGCAATTGCACTATGATTAAAGGACCTTCAACTCGCATAAGTGGCACTCTGCAAGCCTTACATGTTAAAAACTCGTTTGCATCATTTTCACTTGTTACCTAGGAAATGCGACTGATCCTTCCGCAATAGCATACAAAGTGACATCCTTCGCGGACACCGAACTCAAGAACTCGTAAAACTCTTCTTCAATATTCGGCGGAAGAGTCTGTTTCAAATACTCAATATCTAAAATGATCATAACAGACACGCCACACATTGCGAAACGACATACCGCTGATCGAGTAGTGAAACTTTTCCAAAAATTTCAAACATTCCTCCAAACCCGCGAAAATCGTGAACTCCCCTTGAAAAGGGTTTTTGCGGAAGAACAAGTCAAACACGGCGTAATCCTTTGTCTTCCCCGACTTCCAGTATGCATAAGCCATTGTTATCTGATAAAGGTCTAATAAAAGAAATAAAAAACATGTCACGTTGCACCGATAAATCGGGGAATTACTCATTTATCCAGTCATTACGACAGAAATTAAAACGAATTTGTAAAGTTATAATAAAACTGTTGTCGCGTCTGGCGACTAATTTTGTAAATTTTCCTTATTATGCTTATTTTAACGCGTTATCTGAAATTAAATTAAAATATCCTTGAAAAAATGTGTAAACAATAAGCCGTCCCAGTTTTGCTGTCGCAATGACACGACGAAAAAATTTCAAAAAAAGACTATGCCGCCAAAAAATTTAACAATTTTGGCGCGCTCTCCCGTCGCACCTTTTCCACAATTAAAAAAGCGCGACTTGGTGCAAGGTTGAAAGTTGAATGTTGTTTACAATAAATACGCGTAAAATTGTTCAAGTGTTAATTTAAATTTGTAATTACCTGTAAGTAGCGGCTGTACGATTCCATTTTGCCCTAACCTTCTTTCTGTCATTTTGGATGGTTGTTGCTTGTCAGCCATTTCGTGAAAGAACCCTCGCACACTTCCGAATGATTTTTGAAATTCGCATCTGTACAAGTTGAGTTCGTGTGCGCTACTAAAATTGTAAACCGCTCAAATCTTACACTCGTCGATCAAATATTATTTAGTTTTAGTGTACAAGCGTGTTGAGTAGCAATATTGATCAATGCGGAGGTCAATGCAAGGGCATCATAGCATTAAACTCCTGTAGATTGGCGTTTTACTACAAAAATTATCATTTGCAATGCGAAAACTAATTTAAATTGTACACAAATCGGACTTGTTTTGCACCGACTGACTTGCCACTGCTATCTTTTGTTAGCTCGATGGACACTCAGCTCTTATCTTATCTAGCTTTATTTTTACGCCAATTTGGGAAAACTTAATTAGAGCTTTAAACTAGGCGCAAAACGCGCCTTTTATTTCCATTTTTTCCGCCAATGACCAGACACTCTCCCTCCCTCCAGTGGTCATTACAAGTGTTACCATTTGTTCCTTAGATGTGTCCAAATGATAAACGCTGATGACACCCAGTGAGTCGCTCATGTCCATAAATAACTGATTTACCGTTAATTTTTAGTTGCGGTTTAAAGATATCATAATTATGTTTTGACCACAAGTACAATAAAAATAATTGTTCCGGATGAGCGTTAAATTGATACGCAAATAACATACCTCGAATATTCCATCAAGTAAACAAAATATAAATAAAGTGTTTACATCAACACAAAGAGACGCTTTTCTCCATTGGCTTGCCATAATTTGGCGATTTTTGACCTTGTCGGGAAATTAATTTTCTGATAAGTTTTCTATTGGTGGGCGATGTTACAGGTCGAGTGGAGTAAAAGTGCAAATCATTTTAAAATCCTTTATTCAACAACTTTATTTACACGTTTATCTAATATTAATATAATACTGTAGTATCAGCCATTGGTTACTATAACTAAAATTGTTCCTTGTCACTTTATTTTGTCAGTACTGTGACTCCCAAAAGAAATAATTATTGCTCTAAATAATGACATTAATTTTCTACCATACACCTTGAGACATCCATATTTTGTCTAGATATAATTTTCAGTAAAAATCAAAAATCGTATACAAAATTCATCACAGTTGATCTACTATAATACGAAACGTAAAAACGTACCAAGTGGGGTTATATCCAAAATAATACTATTTTCCGTGATACTTATACCTAGACCTACACAAAATTGTAAAAGGCTTTAGAGTCGTCCCACTTCCATACGGTCACCCCCGGTCAGGTCAGGTCACCAGGGAGCGTCCATATAGAGTGGGACACTTTTGCAACCAAAACTAAACTCGAAATGAGTCGACACGAAAGTAGAGCTCTATAATTTTGAATATGACACCCGGTTATCTATACACACATATATAATTACACCAGAACATAGAACATAACCTCACTTGTTGACCTCATCAGGCGGACATGTTGGTTCTAAAGAAAATCAACCGAAATTATCGCATAATTTTCGCTGCCCGTTCCCTATCCCGCTCAACCTCAATCGGATGCATCCGTTTCCGGTGCGAGAAGCAGTTGCCAGAACTAGCGAAAGCCTTGGGACAGTAGGGACATTGATACGGCCTAGCACCAGTATGTTGGTTTATATGAAACTACAAAACATTTGCCAAATCATTCCCACCCAACGACCCTTACCTTCAAATCCTGGTTCCTTTTGAACGTCTTGTCGCACAAGGGGCATTTGTGGGGCCTGAGGTCGCTGTGAGTGATAGAATGGGCCCTTAAAGTGCTATTTGTGGGGTACACCCGGCCGCATACCCCGCAGGGGTACTGAATCCCGCCGTGGTACTCCTTGTGTCGGTACAAGTTGCACTGGGTCTTGAATCTGAACCAAGAGAGTGGAAGTCAATCACGCATTGCTACTTACATTCGTCCGCAAATATCGCAGCCGTATTTCCCCTTGGGTCTGTGCGTCTCGAGGTGAACCTTGAGGTTGCCTTTGGTCGAAATCTCCTTGCCGCAGATGGGGCACGAGAAGCGCGACATGGCGAACTCCTCCATGTTGTCCTCGTCGTCGTTGTTTGTGGAAGCATCGTTTTCTTCAGTCTCTTTTTCTTCGGTTTCCAGCCAGTTGTCGTGGCTGTTGAGGATACGTTTGATGGGCGGGGAGTGGTTCCAGGTGTGGTTCTGGAGGGCTAGCTCCGACGTGAAACTCCTCGGACACGAGGGGCAAAGATATGGTTTACGATATTTGTCACAGTTTTCGCTCTCTGAGAGGTTCTCTCTCTGGACGTGGCTTTCGCCGTCTGAGACTTCCTCGCTCTGGTTGTCTTCCTCGTCGTCTTCGGTCTCGAGGGAGCACTGGAGGATGATCATGGGGTCCACGCGGACCTCCATCTCGGTTATTTCTGATTCTGGCTGGGTTTCTTTCTCTTTGATCCCCTGGAATTTGGCATAAAAAGGGCCGTTCTTTAACCAAATGACTTACTTTAGTGAGATAGGTATGGAGGAGTGACTTGTTTTCTAAATTTTTTTGCTCGTGGTTGTTATTGGTGGTTGTGCAGACGAATTTGGTCATTTTGTCTTGGTTTCTAAGTGCCATCGTGGCGAATCTGTGAAAGCCGTCGAGCTTCTTGTAGCAGTCTTCGCAAATCATTTTTGGTAGTTTGTCCTCAACTGATATCTGTAAAACGGTTCGGTGGTGTTTGTCAGAGTGTGCGGTGACTTACCGTGAGTGCTAGATATCTTCTAATTTTAGCATGGAGAAACAGCCTTCTAGCCTCTTCCCCGAAGAGGAAAATCCCGGTATTAAATTCAGAAGAACAAATCCGACACCATTTTGAAAGTACATTTGTTTCCATTTTGACACATTGGATAAGATTCGCGAGAAAAATGCCACCCGATCAATTAAATATTTCTTGCACGTAAGATCGGCAATACATAGCGTCTCGTAAAAAAGTACTGTGCTTAAACAGGGCTCATTGCGCACACACTCTAAAGGTACAATTCATACAATTCCTGTTGCGTGCTTTTTAAAAAACCTAATGCATGCATCCCGCCCAAGCCAGTGGTAAAAAACGGCTTTACATCACTCAAAACCGTCCAGAATCGTCACTTACAGCCATCGACCGGTATTTCTGATCCCTTGGTCACCATTTCAGAGGCGTTTGGTGCGCGGAAAACGCACACATTTCGCTAAAATTTCGTCTTTCTGATTGACATACGTCAAAATACACGTGCGGGATGTTCCCGCCATCTCGCAATAAGAGTCGGCGAGAGTCGACCGCCCCCATCGGCGCTCACAAATACTGCTTAAAATCAATACCAGCTACCCCAATTGTAATGACGCAAGTGCTTTCTAATTATTCTTTTTCGTTTTTTTAATCAATAGATGCATAAACTAGCGCGGAAAGAATCCGGACAATTAATCGAGCAATTAAACATGCGTGAGCCGCGTACTCATGTCCACGTCTAAATTTAGCCGCAGTCACGCTAATAATATTTTCATTCATTTTGTCCATTATCGGTTATTCACATTTAATGAAAATTTCGATCGGCTCAAGACAATGACCTTTCTTGTTAACATGTAAAACACTCGAGACACGAATTTATATGCACACGACATAACTTACTCCATGTTATTGCTTTTATATCAGGTCGTTACAAATCTACACCTGGGCTTGGACAAATCCGCTTTTCATTGCCAATTCCTCCAACAAATTTATTTCGACTCTGGCGTGCGATAACAATCGATAAAAAAAATTCCATGTAAACAAGAGCGTTTTTTGGCTAATTTTGACCTTATTTCCTCACTGTCGCGTGACGGATTTGAAATTCTTGACCCTGCACTTGGTGTCGTAAAACGGATCCAAACAGGAGGAAGAGTTGAATTTTTGACTTTTGACATCGCGTGTCGAAACGCGTAAATTATGTAATTGTATTTCGTCAAAATATCCCATGTGGTTATTTAATTATTTCTAAAACCAGGCAAATCCGACACCTTTTCGTCATTTTTTTGGTTATTTTTGACAAAATTTATATAATAATAATAATAATAATAATAATAATAATAATAATAATAATAATAATAATAATAATAATAATAATTTTAGAGAAGACGACTCCATGAAATAAAAACTTTGAAATATTTTAAGGATCAGTGTTTTTTTAAGGGAGTAACAGCTTTTTACTCTAAGGAAGGCGAGCAGTAGCCAGTTGAGATAAATTAAATTTACAAAAAATATATTCGGAATATTTTTTGCGTTTTATCCATCTGTAGGTCCTTTCAAAAGTTGTTTTGTTCAATTCGGTCAATCTGACTCGGAAAAATTAACTTTGTTTTAGATTTCATTAATTAATGCAACAAATGCTGCTTTGTTATCTATTTTGTACGTTTTAGCTCTTCTAAAATATAAATTCCCAATTTAGAGAAATTTATTTAATAAGCAATCAGTTTGGGCGACTGGAAATCCCTCCCATCATTGGCGTCAATTTTGCTTTATAAAATGGTGCAACTACTCAATAAAAACCGGTAATCTTAGGCCGCAAAAAAGGGTCAACCAATACAATTGTAGAAAAGACAGATAGGTAATGTGAGTTCTGTCTCAACTAAACAAATCGGAATTAAGGTGGGCGGGACTGAAGACCGGTTGGCAAAACCCAAAAAAAATTGTAAAGAAAACAGGGTAGGATAGAGACGAGAGACTTTAACAACAAAGGGATTCTAAAGCAATTAGTTGTCTTCAAATCGGTTTCTAGTAAAGTCACGATAGTTAGGACCTTAACATTTTTTTTGTTTTCTCTAAATACCTACGAGTGTTTTTATAATACTTCCAAATTTTATTTTTTTCTCAAATGTCATCCCGAGTCGCAATTTTCCTGGTTTTTGCTAAAAACAATGCTTGTAGAAGGAATCTTCGACTTTAAAAAAATTATGCCCCGACGGTCACTAGTTAGGACCTTGACGTTTTTTTTTCTCAAAAAATAAAAAAAATCTCAAATGTCATTGCGTGTCGCGATTTTGCTGATTTTTGCTGAAAACAAAGCTTATAGAAGGAGTCTTCGACTGTAAAAAATAATGCACCGACAGTCACTAGTTAGGACCTTGACGATTTTTTTTTGTTTTCTCAAAAAATAAAAAAATTTTTTGAAATGTCATCGTGTGTCGAGATTTTGCTGATTTTTGCAGAAGACAAAGCTTATCGAAAGAGTCTACGACTATAAAAAAATAATGCACCGACGGTCAATAGTTAGGACCTTAACTAATTTTTTTGTTCTCTCAAAAAATCGAAAAAAAAATTTTTCTCAATTGTCATCCCGTGTCGCGATTTTCCTGATCTTTGCTGAAAACAAAGCTTATCGAAAGAGTCTTCGACTGTAAAAAAATAATGCACCGACGGATACTAGTTATGATCTTAACAATTTTTTTTGTTCTCTCAAAAAAATATTTTTTTTCTCAAGTTAGAGTTATCTCGTGTAGCGATTTACGTAATTTTTTGCTGAAAACAAAGCTTGTAGAAGGAGTTTTCGACTGTAAAAAATAATGCACCGACAGTCACTAGTTAGGACCTTAACGAATTTTTTTGTTCTCTCAAAAAATTAAAAAAAATTTTGTTTTCAAGTGTCATCAAGTGTAGCCATTTTTCTGATTTTTGCTGAAAACAAAGCTTATAGAAAGAGTCTTCGACTGTAAAAAATAATGCCCGGCAGTCACTAGTTAGGACCTTAAAAAATTTTTTTGTTCTCTCAAAAATCTTCAAAATACAAATTTTTTTTTTTAGTGTTATCCCGTGTAGCAATTTTCCTGATTTTTGCTGAAAACAAAGCTTGGCAAAGGAGCCTTTGTCTGTAAAAAATATTAAACCGGCGGTCACTAGTTAGGACCTTAACGAATTTTTTTGTTCTCTACAAAAATCAAAAAAATAATTTTCTCAAATGTCATCCCCTGTAGAGATTTTCCTGATTTTTGCTGAAAACAAAGCTTATAGAAGGAGTCTTCGACTGTAAAAAAATAATGCCCGGCAGTCACTAGTTAGGACCTTAAAAAATTTTTTTGTTCTCTCAAAAATCTTCAAAATACAAATTTTATTTTTTTTAGTGTTATCCCGTGTAGCAATTTTTCTGATTTTTGCTGAAAACAAAGCTTGGCAAAGGAGCCTTTGTCTGTAAAAAATATTAAACCGGCGGTCACTAATTAGGGCTTTTGCAATTTTTTTATTTTTTCAACATATGTTCAAGACCAACCAATAAAAAAATTAAAAAAATTCTGAAGAAGGAAGAAGTCGCTCTTAAACTCAGTAACCTAAATTTTCGGCTAATGAGTGGATTCCGTCAAGCGAAGCTCAATAAAACCACAATTTTATAAAAAAGTTTTATTAAAATACAAGTATCACAAACCCAATGCACATAAAATTACTTCAGTTCTTTAAGATATGGCTCAACTCGCTTGGAGATTTGTACAGGATTTCGCTTTGGTCGACCTGTAACCACACCCTGAGCCCACCTCCCGAAAATCCCGCCATATACTTACAAAGATTTCGCTTTGTTCCTTCGGCAGACGTGCAAGGCAATCGGCCCGTTCTTGACACTTTTGAACAAAAGAACAGCATCCGCGTGCGAAATATCATGGCAGACTTGTCCATTAACGGCCAAAATTTCGTCACCTCGAACGCGAGATAAGTTTTTTCAACGTGCCAACAAAACAACTTACCTGCTTTCAACCTCCCGTCCTCTGCCGCCTGTCCATTGGCCAGGATCGTCTTCACGAAAATCCCCAACGCACCTTTGGGGGAATCCCTACCGCCCACGATAGTGAATCCTAGGGACTTCCTCCCGGGCCCTTTTTCAAGTATCACCGTGTGGAAGGTGCAAATCGTCGAGCGGGGCCGTCGAGGGAGGGTACAGAAGTTCGTTTCGGTTTGAGGACTAGAAGGGAATGGCGATTCCGTGTTTTTCGTGGTCGAGGCCACAGCTCGACGGAGGACTTTGTTGTAGCTGCCATGGCTGGAGCTGTTCTTTTGGAAGTAGTGGTGGCGTTTGTAGAGCGGGCTTGGGGTCGAGTCCACGAAACTCTCCTTCATGGCCTTGCGGCAGACCAGGAGGTCCACCTGCAGGTTGGAGGTGCACAGCGATTGCTTCGCTTCCGACATGTTCAAGGCGGAGATGTCGCGCCCGTTGATGCTGATCACCTCATCGCCCGGCATAAGGCTGGACTGTCTGGACAAACAAAAACACAGCTTAAAAAATGTTTTGTTAATCATTCCCACGCCAAGAAAATCCAACAAGAAGTAGAAAACATTTACAATCTTATTTTACATCGTTAGACAAAATAATACAGTTATAACAATAATAAAGTTTTTAAGGTAAAAAACTCTTATCAATATTTTTAAACCGAATTGCCCATACTCACAAATAAAATAATAATAATAATAATAATAATAATAATAATAACACGTTATTTGCAAGCTGTTGTTCTCTACTCTTCCACTCAAACCTCACGAAAAAGAGAAAAATGTATCAAATGAATAAAAGAGAAAATATAAAAAACAAATAAACATAATAAAAATGTACAAAATAAACCTTTTCCAGGCATGAGACATGACGATCATTTTTAATACGTCTTGCTTTTAAGGAAATCTGATAGATCGTTCAGGTATATTAAGAAAAGAAGAGGCCCCAAGATCGAGCCTTGTGGGACTCCTCTTATTATTACAATTGAATTTGAGTAACAAAATTTGACTTTTTTCACTATAAGTTAAGCAAACACGTTGCGTCTAGAGATCGACACAATATCGAGATATACTTACCCCATTTTTTTTTAAATTAATTGATTATATTTTTAATTTTCGCCGTATTTTTGAATTCGAAAGTTCTTAAATATTTGATTTTTAAAAGTTTTAGAAAGTTTTTAATAGTCTCAATTCATATTTTAATAAATTTACGATGCGTAATGGTAGATAAAGTCCGAGTAATACACAATATAAAAAATGTCTTTGAAAAAAGTCAGCGAAAACGTAATAATGTAGAAATAAGTGTAAAAGTGGCTACGTTTTTGAAAAGCAAAAACATCTTAAATAAACACTATGCGATTTTTTAATACAGTCAACCTCCCTTAATGGACAGCTCCGAATAACGGACACCTCTCCACAACGGACAATTAAAAATTCCCCATCAATGTCCGTTATTGAGAGGTTTTACTCTTGATATCTTATGAAATAAAAATCTAGTCCACATTTGGAGACATTACAAAGACTTTTTTCAGGTTTTTTTATTTAATTTGGAGAACGTGTGCTCGAACTGGGTTTGCTATTTCATTCAAATAGACTGAAAAAAAGTTAACGATATTACTGAATTTTAGAGAAGACTGATCTGTTTTACTTAGTTTTTTATAAATTGGAACAATTTTTGCTCCGGAAAGCAACCAAAATCACACATGTATTTGCAATTTCTGCAAAAAGTGCCAAAAAGTGATTACCTGGCCGCGACTCCGTCCGGCACAATGTGCGCGACGACGAATCCGTGGAAAACCTCTCGACTTTTCGTGAGGAAAATGCCGAGTTCTTCGTCCGGCGAGCGTTTGACGAGTCGGACCAAAGTCGTGGTTTTCTTCTCGGAAAAGTTTCGGAAGATCTCGCGCCGGTCCAAAGACAGCGCTCTCTGCGGGTGGTTCCGGCGTGTGGATTCGCTGTTCCCGCTGAAAGTGTCGGAGAGTCCCGAATCGTTGACTATGATCCCACTGTCGGAGTCTTCATGGTCGACGAGCAGCAGCCGCTCGTCTTCGTCATCCAAAATCTCGGGCTCCTGCGCTTGGAACTCCTCAAGGCCCGGAAGCGCGCCGTAGGAGAAGCTCCGCAGCTTCGCCCGGAGGTTCTTCTTGCGTCTTGGATTTTTGACCGGAGTGGACTCGGCCAGAGGCCCCGGACTCTTGTAAAGTTTGTTTAGGAACTTGCTGGTGGAAGACTGGAGATACCGCTCGGACATTGCGCGCAACTTGGCCGTGAAACACGAAGCACGGTTCAAACTGTCATATTTATCACTAACACCCAACAGTTCCAAGTCGAGGCTTTGGCTGTCACTTGTGTTTTGGTCCGAACTGCACGAGGGCACGTCGGTTAGGGTCGAAGCGGTTGAGTTCGACCGAAAGCAGGACAGACGCGTGTGCTTCACCCGGTCCAAAAGGGGGTTGCGTTTCTCCCGGTCGGAGACACTCCGCGGTTGCGACTTGTACCGTCTCCGCGATTTTTCTACAATAATGACGCTGTCCTCAACGTTGTAAAAGTTCGTGTCGTTCTTGTTATTTTGCCTTCGGGCCCATACAGCTGGGGACATTTCTATAAAGAGGAAAAAGGACAATTACGCTACAAGGATAAATAAAAGTTGTTTACCAAGACGCGATCTCCGTTTGACGTGCTTGGGGGGCGACAGTATCTCAACATTGGGGTTTTGGTCGCTTTCGGCGGAGCGAAGCGGCGAAAGGCTCAAAAGTCGGGGCGCTTCGCCCTGCTTGCGAAACCACTTCATCTGCTGCAACAGAAAAATGTATCAGCCATCTGGAGGTTGCAACTTGTTACCTTTAAACCAACTTTTCTTTTTGCAAAAGACGTCACAGGACAAGTTCGTACGTTCTATGAATTCTGAAATTACCGCAGCCTTGAAATAACTCGCTTTCAGCCACAATCGAAGAATATTTAGATGCAAGGAATGCTCAAATTTACGAATTTGAATTTCACTTCCAGTGTCATTGTTCCTATTCTACTTTACACAAAAACTGGTTGTGAGAACCGCAACATCAATTTATTAACTTAAATGTTATATCACGTGAATTAACCATGTGAAACTTAACATTCCAGCCAATTAATTATTGTTAATTGCATTTTATCGACTTTTTCTCATAACGAAGCAATAAATAAATAAAAGTACGCCAATAGTACTTCGAAAAAGCGTAGGCAACCAACCATACAGGGATTATCCTAAAATTTCTCCACGAGAGCTAATTGTTTGTACCGTAACGTGTGGGTGAAATTCGATAAAAATAACAATATATTCAACTCAGCTTATCGGAGTGGCATTTAAGAAAGCTAAATTGCTACTTTATACATGTTTTTGAGCCAAAACCCAAAAACGGAAATGTTAGAAATTGTTCCGTCCAAAAACGCGAAATTTTGCCAAAATTTACGAAATATTGCGATTAAAAACGCTGAATTCAGTTCAGCTTATCGGAGTGGCATTTATGGGACCGAAATTGCCACTTTAGTGGTTTAAAATAGTAATAACTAATAAATAATCGCAGTTTGGTGTTTTAATTTTTCCTTTTGTTTGAACATTTTATCACAAAGCAAGTTGGAACAAAGGTTGCGCAAGATAATAGCCTTTGTTTGCTTTTCAAACAGCATCTAGTACGTTTTTTAAAACACACACGGCGGGAAATGGTATCAATTTTCGGGAAAATCACGTCTGGGGAAAACGTTCTTATCTGGGTAGATTGAGGTTGTCATTGACCAGTTTAAAGTAAAAGCCGTGTTCCAAATTTGAAGGTAATTGAATCCATAAAAAGCGTCAACTGTTTTTCTCGCCTAGACTTGCGTAATTTTGCAGTCTGAAATTGACACAGAAATTTCCTGAAGCGGTCAGTTTTTTGTAATTAGAGATATAGCACAATTAGCGTGATTTCGTTTAGTCATTCGGGTTGATTCAGCACTGACAGGACCTGAAATATTTCTTGGAAGAGTGAGCCGACTTAACGCAAGCATAAACAAAAATGAACACCTCGGGTTACAACGCAGGTGTAATTTGTAATAATTAAGTGCATTTGTTATTAATTACAATGTAGCTGCGCATTCCTGCATTTTAAAATCGCAGCGGTGGAAACCACAAATATTTGCTGGAAACTGCTAAAAATAATGATGAGTTCTGTGAATTGATCCAGGTATAAATGTTCACACGGAGCGAACGCTGAACTGACATTAAATTACAACTTGGCCATAGCATTTGTTGTGTAATATTTTCTCAATGTAGAAAGTACCCTGGAATTTCAATTATGCAATATAATATAATTAATCATTGAGAAACGTGTATGATCGCTTCATATTTTCGAACGATCGCTCGTAAATCAGTCATCAGGAATTGTTACAATTTCCGCAAAAATCGATTTTTGAACGGCAGTCCAGCACTTGACTTAGCGAGGTAATTAAAATGTTGCAGGTGTGGCCTTTGCACGGTTCGTGCGTTCAAATTGCCGATCTCGGGGATCGAATTTGTGTAAATTAAATCGAATTTAATTGAATCAGATGCCGACAATGACCTAATTGATTAATTCGGCGTGACAAATTCTTATCAAAGGGGCACATTGATGCTAGTAAAATGTAAATGATTCATGAAATTTCATCGGAATTACTATGATAAAACGCGTTGAAATATGTGGCACAGGCTATAACTACATTCCATCGATAATCGCCTCAAGATACGAAAGCGAAATTTTCAACATTCATGTAATGCAATCTGTAGACAAATTATGCTTTCAGAACGCATCGTTCTTAATTTTCGGGAAAAATCAACACGGAACTGTGGAGCTGTGATGCAACGAATGTGACAGTCGGAAATATGCGTGGGCTCAAATCAACTATATAAACATTTTTAGTAACAAACAGAGATAAGTTCGAGCCTCGACGCCTGGAGTACCTGCCTCCTCAGCTTTGTGTCACCAAGACATGTCCATGCTCATTATGTCCCAACAATTAACTAGTTTTCTGTGAAAGCTAGATTTTGTTAAGATCGATTGTATTTAAATGAAAATATGTGTGTAATTTTTAGCGTATGCTAATATTGCCCACACCTTGATCCAGTGGCAGCGCTCGGGCACGGTATCTCCCGGCTCACGTCGAAAAACGAATTAAGAGCAACTCTATTGCGACAATTTTTAAGTTTTATTAAAATCACCTAAACCAAATCAATAAATCATTTTATTTTTTACACAACTGGAAAGTCAGCTCAATATATCACCACACAGAAAAGAATCAGAATGAGGACATTAACAATAAAAACTATAGATTTAATCTCTAATTCAGAACATATTATTCTGTGTTAATTTAAATTGTTAAGTGCATATTTGTTCCTTGTATGAATAATTAATTTCTTTGGTCCTGAAAAATCTAGACAAATGAAAAAATTAATTTGTTTATTGTTAACAGGGCCGCACTAAGTTCTTACGACTCTTAGGTGCATTAACATTTTACCGCTCCCTTGTGCCCATTTTTTAAATCTTGAGTTACATTTAGTTTTATTGGCAATATTTTGGGTTTCTTTGTACCATAATCGGCACAAATCGGGGACCTAAAATTTTCTTGTTTTTGTTAAATTTTCAGCCTTGCAGTCTGCAATAAAGAATTTATAGATTATGCGAGTTTCAATAAACCATGACTTTGAAGCGGTTATCTACCAATAAAACGTTTTTATGTTTTTCAAATAAATGACGCTTTAAATATGCAGAACCACGTTGTTTTTTCGTTTGAAAGTTTATTACCAAAAAATTGTTTTATATTTGAAAGGGTAGGAAATTCTCGGCGCTTTTGAGTCGATCGCTGGACACGGTCCAGAGAGCGTGGACTCACAATGTACTTTTACTGTAAATTCCTGTGCATTTTTACAAAAGCTTCAGCAAACAGTTTTAATTTGTGTTTTGCTTTTTCCTTGCGTGATTAACTGATCAAATTCATGTTTGAGTCACAGTTATAAAAGGTTCTTCGTCCAGTCGCGTCTCTTCAAAATCGCTTTCTATTTTAAACGATTACATAATTCGTTTTTTGCAATTTGGTCAAGATCGCTGAATAAGTTTTCGCGAATTGTTTGGGCAAACAAATCGTTAATGGTTGGCTGTTATTTTCCCGGACGAGCCGCCCGTGTGTCTATTAGACTAAAAACTCATATTTATTACCCGCTAGCAAGGTCCAGCTACCGGAATTTTACCTGGCAATTATAGCGGTGAAAATTTAAAATGAGCTAGGATCAAATAGGAAGGTGAACATGTAGCATCATCGTAATGCTGATCCAGGCGCAACCATTGCAACCTTGACGAGATTCGCATTTTTGACCCCTCAGAAACCTTCACCTTTTTTCGATTTGCGAAAAATTGCCGATGTTAGAACCGGAAACTGGAAAAAAGTTGATGGACGCTTTCGCGCATTTTTCAGCACGGCTATTTAAGTCTGGCCTTTTATATGACCACAATGACGGTCATCTTTGTATCATGTCCGCATCATTGCCTGTCCCAACTGTCCTCAGTACCATGACCAGTGAACGCTGAAGAGTACACGTTTCTAACTACGAACCTGTGAAATCGGACAGAACCTTCGCTATGAACTATGGCGACATTTTTCCGTCGATAATTAATCGCTCACATCGCTACCGTTACGCGCTGTTCAACCATAGACCGTCCACAAATATTTCAGCTCGACAATTGATCGATGACGATCGCAAAACCACCAAAAAATTTGCATACTTTCGAAGAATCCGCGGAAGCGGATGACTAATCTAGATTCAAAAATCCAAACAAATAAATCAAAACGCAAATGTACCGAGACAGGTTATTACCATGATAGGTTTTTAATACAGCATCCTGGATATGTATTATAATCAACAATAAATTAAAACACAATTTTGTACTTAAATACATTTACAACTAGTCTGACAAATGAAGAACGGTGCTACCACACAAAAACCATAATTATAGCAGACGCGATTATATTAATACAGTAATAGTGTCTTTGTATATTTTTGAATACTCGTCCCAGCTGAATTTCTCAGCTATTGTGCTATAAACGACAATTTAAATTAAACGCCACTTGTGTACAGAAGCCACAGATTTCGTTTTCTCAGGACCACATTTCAAAAATACCCCAAATAACTCTTATGCAATTATTGGATAACACAAGGCATTTCCGCATTTTTTTGACCTTCTGCCTTATTATTATTACCGAGGTGCCAATAACCAGTGACGCTCTTTATTTGCAAAACTCACCTCAATTGGCCTTAATCCCAATTTTCGCCAAACTTGATTTGAGCCACATTTTTTCTCACGAGAGCGCGACTAGAAATGTAACTGAGCAGCTTAGTGACTTCGCTATCGCCACAGCTTGACGAGTACTGATCATACCATGCGATGGTACTCTACTCGACCATACAATAGTACTAGCGCTGGATGTGGTAGCCGTTTCTAGTTAGAGAACCACTTCTTTTATCAATGTTGCTATTAATTCATCGCTTGATTGATGAATCGATCGGGCACTCAACCCGGCCACTGGCACGACTTTTCCTCCACTCGGGGCCCATCACTGTGTGATAAAACGACCAAATAGGAAAATCACTCAAATTTCGTCAACTTTTGAATTGCGAGCCGAGCAGTGGCTGGCGACGGTGGGGACACCTCCTCGCCGACGCTCAAAGCTGTGCAGGTTTCTACCGTCGGTTTTTTGTAATTCCGGGTTGGGAAAAAATGTTTTTTGGTGAAAATTTGATTTATCCGGGTGTTTGCGCCCGTGGTCCGGTTTGGCGAAGGGCCGTGGCGCTGTTTTGAATTTCTGGAATGGTTTCATGGAGTCGTTTGCGGTTTGACATTTGACAATATCTCCATTTGCTGGCTATTTTTGTGCTGTGACCGTAGTTTGCCATAAAAGCAAAAATTGAATTGTGGCTGAAATACCTGGTGGGAAGTGGTGGTTTAACCATGAGTGTGTCGGGTTCTCTTGAGTATCTCATGATAAAGCAGACTTGTCGGTTCTTCGCTTACAAGTTTGAAATGGGCTCAAGTCAATCGCCCCAAGACGCATCGGACATCTACTCATTCGAGTTTTTAAAGGCCTTATACGACCGCCCGAGGGACAACATTAATAGGATAATTAAGGCGAGCTTCGGGGGCGAGAATGTGCGACCACAGCTCGGGAATTAACCCCACTGACTGTGTTTCTTGCAGGGCGACAGCGAAGCTGTCAAGGCAAACGACGAAAACTATACCCTAATCGAAAAGAGGGTGCTGTTAGACTTCTTCAAGAAAGTGGTCGATATGAAGTCACAACCGGCCAAGCAGTGGACAGATTTGCAGCACTACTTGTGCTTCATTTATAGGTATTGCATGACCACGGACCCGGACCCGGTGCAGGAGGCGCTCTCGCCCTATTTCATAGCCGACATGAGGAGCATCGTTTGCAGGTGCCACGCCACCCCGTCCAGCAACCGCCCCTAATCGTTTTCTTTCAGTCTGATGGAGGAAGACCAGATCCAACTTTGCCTTAGATTATTTTCCCTTGTGCGAGAATACACCGTTTTTGCTCACAAGCAACACCAAAAAATCGCAAGCGTGGAGGCTTCCATTGAAAGTAAGCCCACGCCGTTGTACCCACATTTACAAAATCAATTTTTAGGCTTGTTCTACTACTACGAGGCGTTTCTGTCCGCAACTAAAAACCTGTGCAAGATTTTCCCCGAGTTGGAGCAACTCCTAATCAACACCTACAAGTTGGGCTGGCTTGACTTTAACACCTCGATTTTTATGTACTATTTTTACGAAACGCCCTACGTCCAAGACATGGTGCGCAAATTCGAAATGATCAAAGACAACGTCTCGATTAAAGCGGCCGGGATTTACACCGTTTTAACCGAACTGCGCAAGCTGTGGAGGTCGCAAATGTTGGGAATTAAGTAAGTTGGGTTCGTTTGGTTGATTCGAGACTCACTTGCTTTGTAGCAGCGTTATTGCCAACAAACTTGGCGCTAGGTTTAAAGGCCTGGATGATAAGATGATGGCGAGTCATAAACGCGTCTTAGCGAAGAACTTTTGGATAGATCGGACGGCAAAAGAGTACGATTTTTTACTGTTTTAAGGCCTGATTTTTACGTCCATTTGTAGGAAAGCAATGCAGGACGTGAGACTCTTCGACTGCCAATTGTTCACACTTGTGGGGAACAAAAACCTGCCTATGCCCGACCCGACTTTGGACGAGTCAGGCCAATGCATCTGCGAGGACTGCTTAATAATCAAATACAAGTCACTGCTTGAAAATACTCAGAACAAAATCGCCTCCGAGTGCATGAAAGTCTCTTGCAGATTCTGCCGCCAACAAGTCGATTTAGAGCACTTCCAACAGCACGTCAACGGTAACCCAGTCGATTCAATCACTGTCCCTTGACTGCGTTTTTCAGGCCGTGCTGTGGCGGAACTCGACGGCAACAACTGTAAAAATCTCTCGCGGATCATCTCCGACAACATCGATATCGTCAAACTCGGAATATCAGGCTCGCGGAAAAACGGGGCGCACCAAAACGACTCACTCATATCAAAGTCTCTCAAACGACACGAAAACACCAACGGAGAAATTTCCAAAGATCCGTGCCCCAAACTCGCCAACGAACCCCCACTCTTCAAACACAACATTTTCGAAGACGAGGACGAAGATATCGATGTTACGGAGTTAGCGTTCCCGGGACTAGAAATCACGAAAATGTCGCGTAAAACGTTTTACAATTTTCTGAAACACAGGTTTGCCTTGCCTCGTAATGGCAAGGAGAACAAAGCTGAGACTAGTCCGAAAGTCGCGGAAAAAGCACCAGTTGTGCAAAATGCGTAAGTGATTTAACAATTATTGTTAAATTGTTAATTGTTTATTGAAGGGTCAAAAATACGCCGCCGAAACCCGAAGAAACGAAGGGGTCTGAGGTGGTCAAAAACTCGAAGTACGTATAGTATTGTTTTTTGTCTCCAACTCTAGTAGAATTTGCAGGAATACGAACAAAACTAACGGTAACACCTTCCCGTGCGGTCACAGTTGCAAACTTGAGGAGGAATTAAAATCAGGTGATTGTTTCAAGTCGCGAGCGACGTGTTGATAATTTTTTCTTCCAGAGTTTAAAAAAGCTTATCAGGACCAGTGCGACCACCACAAGGAGTCGAAGAAATGCGATTGCACTTTTTGCGAAGTGTTCGGGACAACGGTAAAAGTGTGAATAGTCCAATCGGTGGTTAAAATGAAGCATTTTCAGACTTCTCACGTTCACAAAACGAACGAAACCCGGAACAGGTTACGAATCAGATTGAACCAGAGGAATGAAAGCGGTAGCGCGAAGAACAAGAAAACCGCTCCGAAAGCGAGCGCGACCAAGGTGGAATCACCGGCTGGGCCTTCGAAACAAAACCAATCGAGCGAAGGGACGACTCCGACCAATGAAGAAACGAACTCCAATCCGTTAATGAACGACATTCACGGACTCCTCAACTATATCGAGGGCAACACGAATGTGGACAAAGTGGCTTTGGCGGAGAAGAAAGCGGCGAAGAAGGCCAGGCAAAGGCACAAAAAAGAGGAGGAACGGTTGAAGCTTGAGGAGGAGGAACGGAAGCGAGTTGAGGAGGAAAAACGCAAAGCTGAGGAGCGACTCCGGAATGAGGAGTTAGCAAGACAGCTTGCAGAAAAAGCGGCCAAAAGTAAGCACGTGTTGGTGACTCCTGACTCTATATTATTACATGTTTCAGACTCGAAGAAAGAAAATAAGAAGAAGAAACAGAAGAACAAAGGCAAGGACGGCAGTCCTGAGTTGGTCGAAGAGACAATTCCGGCCATGGTCACTATAAAACGTGTCGTCGAAAATGATAATGCACTGCCAACTGTTACTATCACCCTAAAGGGTTCGACGCCCGATCAAGACAAACTTTTATACACGCTAGTGAACGGCCATGATGGCAATAATGCTCAGTTAGAAGAGAACAAGAAGATTAAAAAGAACAAAGAACTCGTGGCGAAGACTGTTAATTTAGAAGTTGCAGCTAATCAGAAGAAGAAAAAGAACAAAAATGAAAAAAACAACCAGCCCGCTAATGCAGTTGTTACAAAAGAATTGCGAGTGACACTAGCCGTAGACCCTCCAAGTGATAAAAAGAACAAACAAACGAAGAAAACCGAAAATAAGAAAGACAAAATCAATAACAAGAACGGCGATATTAATATTCCCATGCTGAAACTGCCACCAGGTAGATAATAATTTTAAAACCTTCCCCTACATATACTATTTTATTTTCTTAATTACTGTGCCACTTTATTTCATGTTATCATTTTTTCTTAACGAATTTTTAAAACCAAATGCAGACTATTATTATCTAAATGGGTAATTAGACTATTCGCCATCGAAAATCGAGTAAGCAAGAGATGATTTACAACCCCACATAAAAAGTAACCACAAACAATTAAACCTAAACGTCAATATAATTTATTACTTTCTCTGACGATACTAACAGTTGTTTTATGTATTTTTTAGATTTGGAAAAAAGATTTTAGATATTTTAAATTTTCTTTACCTTCAAAACACAGTTTTAAGTCAATTTATCTGTTTAAATTTAGAAACAGAGCGCAATCAGTTACATAAACGGCTCTCTGTTCAACATACGACAATCACTTTTTTTGGTGAATTTAATAGTTTAACAGTTTAATATTTGTGTTTATTTATAATTATTATTATAATTATAAAAAAATTTCTGCGAAAGCAATGATTTGTTAAAGTTCACTGCTCATTAGGTGCCTAATAAATTAAATAAATAAAGAATAGACGTCATTAAAACTGTTCCAACGTTCTTAGGTGTTTTTTTTTTTGTAAACACAATAGCTATAACGCTAACTATTACATTTTTTTATTTATTTATTTTCATGATAGTGACTGTACATACAACGATTGTACGGGTGTACATAATTATTGAATATATAATCATTGAATCCATTAAAATTAAACCATTATTTATTATTCGTGTAACAAAAAAATCCAAGTAAGGTTACGAAATATTTAAAATCTGGGCTGTAAGCCATAAGCCATAAATATTGATAGCTGAACTAGAGTAGTAAAAATCTCAAGGAACTATTAGCATTGGCATAACGCCATCTGAGTTATTTTGACTTTTTTGGGCTTTACTACCGCTCCTTAAATATTTGCTCATCAATTCACTCTGTGTTTTATTAATTTTTTCAGGAATTACAATAACGAAGGTCGACGGCCCAATGACCGACCGGAATTACAAGGCCACGAACATCGAGAGCCCGCCTTACAGTTCGAACATCCCGGTGAGCAAATCGGGAGTGATAGTCGTAGACACGGAAAAACTAATAAAGCAATCAAACGTGACAACAAACGGCACCACAACCGCTAGCAAGAAAAACCGGCGAAAGCGCAACAAAAAACAACAGTTGCAGACCGCCCCCCAGACAGCCCCGAGCAAGCCGTCGATGGTGACTTTGAAAAACCCGATTTTCCAAAACATGCAGCCCCGCCACGAGCCGGAAATAATGCCGGACATGAGCGGCGGCCAGTGCCAACAAGCCTCGATTTTCAAAAACGAGAACGGGATGGTCACCATTCGGAGCTCCAGACTGCAACAAAGCCTCAACAGTGGGGCCCCCATGCCCAGCCTTTTGCCAGATCTGAAGCCGGTCCTGGGGCCCGAAGTCCCCACTAGCTACATGTCGTCGTGCAACTTCCCGGAGTTCTCCCGGATTTCGCCGTTCAACGCTCAAGAAATTCTGTCAGGCTTGCCGGGCATCGAGATCACGAAGGTGGACAAAAACGCGACACGGAGCGATCTAGACAGCAAGAAGGCGTGCCACACGGCGGAGGTCTCGATCATTCCGGCGAACAATTCCGACAAATTTAATTTTGATAAAGATGACTTGCATTATGGTAGGTTGTAATACATCGTTTTGAGGGTTTTATTGTTTGCGTTCGGTTTAGATAACGTTTTCACGCCGAAGGATATTCTGGAGGACGATATGGACGCCGACGAGCGGGAGCTGGAGGCCTTCAAGCGGTTCTGCCAGCAGTCCGTGCCGCCCAAGCGCAAGGAAAAAGTTGCTCATCTCAATGTTAAAGATATTGTTTTAAAGAAGAAAAACGAGAAAATAACGGCTTAGATTTAGGTTTTTTATCGGAAGCGCGGAGGACAATTTTATTTGGTTTACGTTTTATTGCTTCCTTTATTTATATCACTTTAAGAAATTCCCATGTGCAGATCTAATCTGAATGTTATTATTAGGAAAATGTGATTAATTTTTTCACCAAATTTTGATGTTTCTTTATTGCCAGACCAGTAAACTTTTAAAAAGAGCTCGGTTTTTAATTACACCATTGATTAACTGTTTCCAGATGTGTATTGCCATGAATGTCGTTCGAAAAATAATTTAGAAAATATCCTGCAGGTGGCGCAGTATTGGGGCAAAACGTTTCTAGTGGAAAATAGAGGGCGCACTCAATGAAACACGCTTTCAATTCAATCGTATAATTTATTTTAGAAATATAAAAAGACAATTTAGTCATAGAAAATTAGAGAGCTAATTATCATACGCTTGTACATAAATAAATAACAAATACTCTTGAGTTAATGTAACTTAAACTAAATCACAGCCTCTAGTTAAATGATCAAAAACGCAACTATGAGGTAACATAAACAATGTTAAATGCAAGTGAAACACTCTCCTCGCTAGGAGTATTAGGCATGCAACTAATCTAAAAAAATACTCTTTGTCAAGACACTTGTTTGCGCGAGACGGTTACAACCTTAACCGTCCCGATTTTTTGGTAAGCATATTCGTAAGCACTTTGCGAATCCATGACGGTGAAATCAACGTCATCGAAACTGAGTATTTTGTCCCCTGGAAACAACTTCTGATATGCAACGCCGGCCGGATGGACCTCATCGACATAAACACCCTAAAATTATCCGAATCAGAGTTAGAAAACCAGGCAAGAAACCTACATCAGCGTTCGCAACAACGTGAAAATCGCCCAAAACGCGATACCCCACCAGTTCCACCTCAATCACCTTGCAAATCTGGTGCGCTCCAAAAGGCCACTTCGGTTTCTTACCCTCGTCGTAAAACTCCTGCATTTGCTCCCGGTTTTTGGCCAACTTGGGCGTCGGATGGTGGATATTCGCCGGCTGTTGTTGGCTGAACTGCTTGGGTTGGTCGTGCGGGCTGGGCGGGCAAATCTGCGCGAACAAGTGGGCGTTCTTCGAATACGCGGCTGCAATGTGATACGGCGGCGGTTGCTTCGGAAGCTCCTCCTCCTTCGCCGCCTTATAAACCACCGCGGTTTCGCTATTCTCCGGCTCTTTGTCCAATAAACTGGACTGGGACACGGACAAATCGCCCGAAATGTGCGTCACTTTGGCCTCCTTGATCTCCGAGATGTTCGGGGGCTGGCTTTCGGGGGCCTCGCCCCCGCGCAGGATGTTGCGCAAACGGCGCAGTTCCTTGTGGTGGGGCGTGGGGGTGCGGCTTAGGGAGGCCTCGGTGGGGATGTTGTCCATGTTGAAGGTGATGTGGTAGCTCTGGGTGCTGATAGGGAGGTGCACCGGGGGCGGGGCCTCCGGGAGGGGCACTTGCGGGAACAGGACTGAGGTCAGGACGACTTGGCCGTCGGGGAGTTGCTCGTTTTGTAAATGGATCTAAAATAATGGATTAAAATTTAAAAATCGCAAAGTGGGCGGGTACCAAAGGCTGCGTCTGGTTGGGTGTCAGCCAAAGTGCTTTCAAATTCGTTAGTTTTGATACTGTTATCGGTAAATATTCCAATTTGTTGCCGATGAGGCCCAAAGTTGTGAGCTTTTGTAAATGACCCACTTCGTCCGGTAGGCGGTGTAAGTAGTTGTTGTGGACGTTTAAAATCGTGAGGGAGCAGCAACTTCCGATTTCTGCAAAACGGTGGAAAATACAGTGGAGTCCGGGTATAACGAACCAAATTTGCAATTTCGTTTTTACGTTAAAACGAACTTTTAACCCAATTTTGTGGAATATATTGGAGCGGATAATGATAAAGCAACAAGACAGTGTTAATTGATAAACAAATTATTGAATTACTATTTTTTTTAACCAGAAAAACCGTGTTTTTAACTTATTGTGCAAAATAATACTTTATGATTTCTTATAGTTTTCGAAATAATCCCCAAAAAACGGATTTTACTTTGTAATTTTCATCGTTAATCAAGTAGGTCTTGCAAATTAGTCAAACTACAATATTTTATTTAGTTATTAGCTGATTCATTATTAAATAAGCAGTAAAAAATATTTAATTAAGGTTTATTATACCTTAGTGAATTATGTAAAATAACTCAGTCACTCTGCCATCAAGTATTGAACTTCTTGAATAAAAATGGTAAACAAATCGAATATTTCTTTTAATTAATAGCGCTATTTTATCGTATTTTTCGAAATTTTAATAAAGAAATGAAAATAATGAGCTAAAATTCCCTTTTTTGAGATAATTTCAAAAACTATAAGACATAGATATAATTGATAAGTCTATAAAAATTGACGTTCTTTTGTTTCCAAAAAAAACAGGGTCATATTCAAAAAATTATAATAGCGTTGCAATTTGTCAGTTGACAACCCTGAAGGTTTTAAAGGACCCTTCAAACCTTTGTCTATTACACTTAAAAAGAATTTTTCACTTATTGTAAACGGTTCAAGAGCTGTGATATTTTAAATGAACCTCTGCAAGAAAAGTGACATACGTAAAAAATCGTGACAGATATGTACTAGCAACCAGGATATATTTTACTCAGTTTGAAAAGGAGAATTCAAAATTGTAAAGTTTCAAATGTAAACCCCAAGAAGTTCGTTATAAGCGGTGATTGATTTATCACCTGGTGGTAACTGTTCCAGCTTGTTATCCGAAAGTATGAGAGTTGCCAATTTGCGCAAATGCCCGATTCCAGACGGAAGTTTAATGATGAAGTTATTCTGCAAGTTGAGTTCTTCCAGATTTGTGAGTTTGCTAATCGTGTTTGGCAGTTCCTCTAAATTATTCGATTCGAGTTTTAATACTTGTAGATTGCGTAAATTTCCTATAGCTTTTGGCAACACAGAGATTTGATTAAAGCTTAAAATTAAGTTCGTTATTTTAGTCCATTGACCTATTTCTTTTGGTATGGTTTGTAGATTATTGTAGGAAGCATCGAAGTCGTTCATTTTTTTCAAATGCGTGATTGACGGTGACAGTTTCGTGATATTGTTACCGTTGATCCACAACTCAGTCAAGTTACCGTGAGATTCACAAACTTCAGTCTAAAAACACAAAATGAGTTACGTAACGTGATCCTCTATTAATTACCAATTGGGACAAGTTATTGTCGCTAACGTCAAGTCTTTGTAAATTGGTTAGTCTCCTGATAGACTTAGGCAATTCTCGCAAGCTATTATCCCTTAACTCTAGGATTCTAAGGTTGGAAAGACGTCCAATATTGGCAGGCACATAATCAATTCCTGTATCGTTCAAGCACAGCTGTTGCAAATTAATCAGGCTCATTATGGCTTCGGGCACCTTCCCCAAGTCATTCATGCTCAAGTCGAGTATCGTCAGCTTGTTCAGTTTGTCAATGTTCGGCGAAACTCCCTCCAAAACCAGCGCTGGAAAAACGCCTGATTTGACGCCTCACGCGGCCCAACTTACCATTTTTACTGAAAATTAGGACTTGCAGGCTGTTCAGCTTCGAAATGAGCGGCGGAATGGACCTGATTTCGTTGTCGCTGACGTTTAGATACCTCAGATCTATGCATTGGAACAGCTGAGGCGAAAGATCCTTCAACTGCAAGGGAAGAAGCTTGTGAAACCCCGACTGCCAGGCGACTCACCCACTTTATTCCCCTCAAGATGCAGCACTTCTAGAGTCGGGGAGTTGTTGTAGACATCGACAGGCACTTCGGAAATCCCACAACGAGAATAGTCTAACTCTACTATCTTTTCCTGGTTAGTGCTACATTTATAACAAAGGAAGAAACTCATTTTATAGCCACACTGGTCATACTTTTCATCTCCAATTCATCTTTCCGAATTTATGAGGTTACATTTTTAAAAATAAAACATTTCTGATCATTTGGACCAGGCCCATGGCACGGACTGTTTAGCCAGGCTGGCAAACGTGAGAATTAGTGACTCGCCGTACCAACCGCCGTCACCGGCGCGCTATTCGGATGACTGAGACTCTGAATCATTTGATTTGATTTAAAAGAATCGGGAATGAATGCCAGCTGCAATTTTGTTTTGCCTCTAAAAATACCGACTTATATTTATCGAGCGAACGCGGGGCGTCGTAAATTCAAACGCGGAAATTTCGGCTAATTATAACAATAAATAATGCAAGTGCAAGACGTGAAAACCCTGACGCGGCCGTTTCCGGGAAGGAATTTGGCCAAAAACTATGAATAGCACCGGCTTGATGCTTCTCTATTTTGGGGCTAAATATAGGCACTTGGGCTAATTTTAAACCACAGTTCTATGTTTTGATTATCTCAACTGGAACAACAATAATAGGGGATCCCAGAGTCAAAGTCCCTATTATTGTTATTATTTTGTAGCGCACTTTTATTAAATCGAGAGAATAAAACAAAGTCCACGTCCGCAGATACTTATCGGTTTTCGAGAATCTGACTTTGAACATGTCTGGTGATGTGAGCTAACTTTTAATCGAGCGCTTGGTGCATTTAAAAATTTGGTCCACATAACTTTTTTAAATTAATTATGCCTAATTACGATTTAATTAGTGTTTGGCAAGTCGATTGTGAGATTAGATAAGAGGAACAAAAAGTAATGTTTATTTATAAGTGATACAAATGATAATGACTTGAACCCGGTTCCTATTAAAAAAATAAATAAAATTTCCGATCATTTCGATGGGCGTGCGATTCAGCTGATAATAGAGTGACTTATCGAACAATATTTGTGTAGACTTTGAGTCTGAAGGTGTGTGACAATGAAATTTGAAATTGCTTTTAGGTCATTGGAAAGTTGAAAATTTGTAACGGACTTGCTATTCATCATCACTTTCTCGTTTTGAGCATTTCTCTAGTATTTGTTTACTGCTAAACATTATCCAAAGTTGCGTCCTCATTTAAAATTCGGGTCGTTATCTTCGTGATTTTTCCACACTGGTAATTGCACCAGCTGAAGAAGTGACGGAAAACTACAGCTGGAATTTCGTGTTCGTAATTACTTTAGCTTTATTCTAGAAAACTATAACTTTTCCAAAATTCTTTCAGAAAATACAGATTGAACGAATCAAAATATAATTTCTTATTTTTGCGTATTTTTTTATTAAGGGCCGCAGTCCTTGTTAAGTACTAAAAATACAAAATTAGGGCTTGTTTTGGGATTTTCTGAAACAATCTTTGAAATAAGAAGGTTTTTCTTTAACAAACTGACCTATCAAATTTCCTAGTAAAAAACAAGATTGTTGTAAAAGTAACAATCTTTTTTTAAATATCTAACACCCATTGAGAAATAAGCTGAAACAATTTGAATATAAGAAATAATTTTATTATTGTGAATATGGAATATAGGTAAACAATTTTACTAACTAAGTCTGCAACTTTTTGCATAAATTGTCATTTTTTATAAAACGGTGTTTCGTTAAATCGGAGGAAATCAGCCAAAAAATGTATTTTTTTAAGTCGGCGCCCATGCCGGCAATTACCTTCACGTGCATCGCAGAAATCGCGCACCTGCCCCGGTTTTCTTTCGCGGAATTTGCTTGTTTATAATTGGAAAAATACCATTTTTTGAGCGACCGCATAAATCTCGCATAAACACTTGCAAATGAATTTGTTTATAATAAACAGCGCACTTTTCCAGTATTGATTTCCATTGATCTGGTTCTGGAATTTATCAGGCTTCGGGCGGGTTTTTACCATTAACCATTATTAGGAAAAAACCCGCAACCCGACACCAGTTGAATGCACCCAAAAATGATTTTTTCGGTTTTAATTGCAAGACATGTTGCGATTTTTTGCAATTAACCATGCTCGAGATACAAGTCTGCATTTGTAACCCGTTTGTTACGTTAAAAATCCCGTACCTGCTGATTTAGACGAGCAAAATTGCGTCCTTCAACTTTTAGGATCGGGCAAGTGTCTTATGAAGTCCTTCGCGCAAGGTTACAGAAAGGGGAGTTTAATAATTTCGTCTGGTTTTTGGAAAAAATGATCAAGTGGAGGACGGACAAGGCGGTTTTTTGCACGTTTGGCGATGGTTTTTGCCAAATTTGACGCTAATTACGTGGGTATGGTAATAGTGTCAGAAGTCAAGGCATCAATACAATGCGTGACGTCTAAACAAACCAGCGGAAATCCAATCGAAAATTTCCCAACTTTGATTTGTTTTGTGCGATTATGCTAATCGGGCACAAAACCAGCGACTACAGTTATTGCGGGCACGGGGAAGTAAAACTGCTCAAGTTTACTATCAGTAATGGATTGTTTTTATTGCATATTTTTAAACAAATTAAGTCTGACCCCTGCAAGTTCGTGATTATGTAAAAGTGTCATTATGGTGGAAAATTAATAATTCTTATCAAGCCAAACAATGGTTGGATGGTACGTATGTATGGTAATGATACATTTCCATCCATTGTTCCCTTCTTTATGCATATTAAAATTTTATTGGAATGTGGACGATATCCGTTCTAATTAAATTAAGCCGCTCTTGTTGAATTAATCAATCGACACTGACTGTTTTCCCAGAAATTATCGGACGATTCTGATGAAATAGATGTTATTGTGCTATTTTGCAATTTACAAAATCGAAAAATGCGCCTAAATCTGGCCGTCCAATCAGGGCGCAGCAATGTGGAAACCACCAATGGTACACCGGCATTATGGTCTGACTCTTGGGGCTCTAGATCAGGCGATTGCGGGCGATTTGTCCCCAATTCCCAAACAGCCGAAAAAACAAACCCGGGGCTGTTCCCGCCCCGCGGGTCCCTCCCGTGGGTGCAAACGCACCAAAGGTGAACTCCTCGCAGCTATCGTTTGTGTTTGAATAGTTTTTTGAATAAAATCAGAGATCACGACCTCTGTACGTCGATACTACCGTCACGCCTTCTCCAGAGCCCCACTCCTGTCATCAGTCATCCTCATATAAAACTCTAATGTGAGTGTGGAGTGCCGTAGTAAAGCGCGAGGACTAACTCAAATTCTCAATTCGAAGAATTGAGCAGTTTGTTGTTGTGTTTTGTGAATTTTGGTTTGGTTTTGTGACAGTTGGGCTAACAATACTCGAAATGAATTCCTATGCAGATAATATCACAGCAAGCTTGGAAAACAGCAGGTAGGTTGATTGCGCCAATTGGGGTAGTTGCCCATTTTTCCGACCCCCACAAATGTTCAGTTTGGTGGGTGAAAGCTACCATTAGTTCATTTCAAATTCCACCTGCCACTGCTTCAGATATTATGCAATGGTTAAGTGTGTCACACTTCATAAACAACTCGATTTTTGACGAAATTTTGTATCCTTTACGTGGAAAAATCATGCAACACTATCACCGGTTTGTCATTCTTTCACTAGCATTGCAACAATTTCTTAATAACTAAAGGAAAGAAAGTATTTTTAAACCTACTACTCAATTGAAATCGTTCCAGAACTCGAAAGTCGAGGCGCTCCTCATTCAATTGTTCGGCAGGCTGATTCAATTCCAAAAAATAAATTGCTCATTGTTATTTAGGGCTCAATTGACTAAATCCTTCCTTGGAACACTTTTGATAAGATAACGGAATTATCAAGTGAGCAAAATTTTAAATCCCGTCGTGACATTTCGACAATTGGTGAATTTGGGTTTGTAAGGTTGGACGCAGTGCTAGTTTTTTGAGAAAAAAGAAACTCGTGAATTTGGAGAGAAAAACGTTCAAGCCGTTTGAGTTCCTTTTGCCATTTGTTTTTCGGCCTAAATCTGCATATATTGCATGAAGAGCGCGCCCCGGAGTCGGCCAAACGCTGGCGCTTTTTGCAGTTTGAGTTTGTTTGCAGAAACAGCCTTCGGCGCATCGCCCGCAACGACGACACGGAATTCTCGCACCAGAGCATTTTGAACCTGATGGAGAAGTTCGTGAAGACGGTGAACGCGATGGACGAGACAATCCTAGTGCCTTGCCGCCTGATGGACCTGAAGGTGGGGGACGAGAACGACCCGACGTGTCCCAAAAAGCATAACCAAAAGTCAAAACACGGTGTCCAAGAGCTGCTGAGTTCCGCCGATCTGTTCCAAATCTACAACATGCTGAACAGCGTGAAGGCCGATTTGCTGTGGGGACAAGGACAGGCGGCCGAGGAGGCTCCGGCTCCGGCCCCGGCGGCGACAGTGGTCAAGGGACACGTGCGAAGACCGTCGACTGTCAGCGTAGCCTCGACGAATTCGTCGGCGTCGACGATCAGCGACTCCGAGTCGGACGCCGGGAACGAGAACGACTCCGGAATCGAGGAATCGCAGGAGTGTTTCGGGGATCGGACGGAACAAGTCGCGCAAAACTTCAGGAGGCATCTGGTGGGACTCACCCGGTCGCTGAAACAGATGACCGAAGCTGCCCAGTACCTCACTTCGCGTTATCAGCACGATATCGGAGGGCCAGTGTGACAAAGACCTCTTCGAAGCTCGAGGGGGAGGGTGTGCGTGGGGGATGCGTGAGTGGATGCATGGATGCGTGGACTGTATTTAAAAGAGTGATATTCTCAACGTTTGTGTTGCTCCTTGATTGTTATTAATTATTATATTTATTTTAGTGAGAGTTACTTGTATACCTCTGGATAAGTAAAGGAAATTAAATACATTATTTAATTTAAAAATGATTTTATTCACGGTCCTTATTACATCATCAGCTGATCCTTCCACGAAAAAGAGCATACATTATTCCATTATTCCTTTGTTTTCAAATTGTTACATAACAGGAAGTTCACTCGCATTGACAACATATTTACATTTTACAAACGAAATTGCAAACAATTGGTTCCAAAACATTAATTCAAAATTAAGCGAATTAAAGATTCTTTATTAAACAAATACGTACATAATTGGAAAATCAAATTAATTAACTATGCATGTACATCAAAACGTTGTCTTATTGACTTGACTTATTCTCACCCGAGGATGACCACTCATGTGTCATGTGACTTTTGGAAATGGGAAGGTGGATTTTGCAGTAAACAAGAAGACGATATTCTTTCTAAAAGTCTCAGTTTTCTGTTCGGAATTAAATATAATCTGGAAGAACTTCCTTGTTTTGCTTTTAAATGGTTTTTGTTTGTTTTGTAGAAAAAATACGCAATTATTTATTCCAGGTAAGTAATACAAAGTGTAAGAAAATATTTACGAATATGTAATTATATCGAAATAAAATACCTAGGACAGGTTTACTGAATATTTAATTACAATCAATTTTTAGTTTGCTTTTTTAAACTGGCCCTTACACAATAATAGCGATTTATACACCAAGAGAATTATAAGGGTTTTAATACACGTGGACAAAGGGCCGCTCGGCCCGAGGGCAAAGTATATTCCCAACACCCAACAATTCCCGTGATACATAAATAATTTTATTTCTTACTAAAATAAATTTCAAAATGAAAATTAAGTCGGTGACATAATTAAATTTTCAGTTGAAAAAGTACAATTTGCTCAAAAATGCAAAAATAATGTCATATTAGATCATATTTGTGGTTTTTCGGTTTGGTTTAACAACCTTTTGCACAGAGAACTTAGTTTTAATTTTGCAATTTTTGGGCAGATTTTGAAAGGTGTTAATAAATGATAAATCTTTGGTTCAAAAATGAACTGATTGAGCAAAACAATCTAAAATATCATCAGTTTCGATCTCGTTTGGTGTGTTTTCAGTTAGTTTTACTGTAGTTTCTTTAAAAATATGCTTAAATATTGCCAAAAACGCCAAAATAAAATTTTATTTTTCGCATTTTCGAAATATGTAGATTTTTTTTGGAAAATAATTTGGGTTGTCACTGTTTGTTTTATATTTTTCATTTGGGATTGAAGCACTCGTGACCCACTTGGTGGGCCCGAGACAGGTCACAGCCTCTATCAAGAAAGAATTGACAAAGATTAATATTAGATGCGTCTCGAATCTCGATGCATTTAAATGTTGGAAAATTCCCACACGCGGCTCAATCCATAAAAGCTTAAGATAACAATGAACATATTTTAATTACATCTATCTTTGAAGTAGGCACTCAAACTAATTAACTTGAGAAGTGCGTTAAAATATTGGCTCTGACGCGTGAACAAATGTTTTTCAGGGATGACCTTACCTGTAAGGCTGTGGTAGATTAAGAAAATGCGTACTTTGTTGTTCTGTGTGTAAAGGGTGTAACTTCGGTGTTTTTGATTAGAGTCGTGACGTTAGTTTTCGATTAGGGAAAACAAACAGGAATGATAGTTTCGTGAAAATAAATATTTCGTGAGTGGTACACTTTCTCGCTGATAAGTTGATTACCCTGACGGGAAAAACGAACGAACTTTAAACTTTTCATTGATCGAATTTAATGTAAACAAATACATAACTTGTAAATATTTTCACGTTTGTACCTGCTTTAATAAATGAGTTTAACCTTTCTTGTGACTCTCTAATGTGATACATTTTCACGTCACGTAAACCCGAAACTGAAATAATCGTATTATCGTGCTTTCATAAGTTTTTATGAAAGCATGTAATTTCCGTTATTGCACTGAAAACTTGTATTTTTCAAGGATGGTTGGTAGCTAGTCATTAAATTCCGTCTGGCGTCTCTAGCAAAAATTTTCAAGGATCTGGTTATAATTTTTATTATAGTGGTAAACGCGTAGTTAGTCCCGATTTTACTATTTACTATTAAACGGCAACATTTGTGAGAAAACCGCTGGATCATTGTTGTGTGAAGGCAAAACGCGATTTAACAAACTTTCAGTTTATTTGAATGTTCCGGGTTTTGGGGTGGAAGAGGAAGTAGCCATTACGTGGAAACTCTTACGTAACAGCAGAAAAAACGCTTTTTTTCCAGTCTGGAACCTAATGATGATTCTAGAAGAAACAACAATCAATTGCATTTGTAAGAATTCCTCTTTCGGATTCAATTAATTATTCTATTGACGTAAAAACCTTGAGCACGCAGAACTTGTAATAACGTAATTTCACCAAGAAATTCCATGCCCCAGACATAATGCTCACCTGTTTGTTTACCAACAAACTGCCATTTTCGCCAAATGCGCGAACTATTCGCCCATCGCAGATACAGCCACAAGGTGAACCACCTGTGCTTGTTTACCGGAGATTTTGGAAAATTTTGCACCAGCTTCTAGAATCTCGAGCCAAAGACTGGACTTTGCCCTCCAGGAGGCAGAAAAGACTAATTTTAGTGAAATCAGAAACGGCCAAAGAGCTCGAGGAATTAGCATTGAATTTGGCAATGAGGCAAGAACCTTGCCTTCAACTAGTTAAAATGTAAACATTGCAAGCACAGCAGCGAAGTGGTACAGAAAGGTATCATTTCGTACCGTTAGCTAATTATATAATGCCACAATTCGATGGCTATATTGCATAATTGGCTCATGCGGCTTTCCAATAAATGGAGTATGACCGGAAGCTGAACGCGTCCATTTCCTGCCGAAATCACGGGATTATTTCGGAAGAAAGTGCTTCCGTATTGAGACCAAGGCTAATTGAAGTCCGCCAGACGCGAACTTTAGATTTTTGAATCATTTCGCCAGCCAAGGCATGAACTTTGGCCATTCTTCGCCGCGAGAAAAATCAACCTTCTATCAAATGCACCAAGCGTGATCTGTTTCACAAGTGTCATCAACCAACTCAGCTCAAAATATTATTTTCGACTAATCTAATTCTAATAAAACCCATTTATTTATTTATCAATACATAAAAAACCGATAACATAATTATTTCGTTTGCTTAATTAGAAGCACGTTTGAGTGGATTTTTGACATGACGCGGCAAATTATTTTTACCCACTCGTGTTCAAACCAGTATTTATTTATAAATATTCATAATTTTGCAACTGAATGTTATCAAAAACCAGAAAATTAAATTCGCCAAACAATTCGTGGTGGGATTTCAAAAACCATTTGGATGGGCCCACAGCAAAAACAGTCTGGATTTGAAATGTAAAAACGGCTGTAATAAACTTGACGTACGATATTGTACGCAAATTTCCTGTTTATACATTGAAATAATAGATAATCGGCGAATATGTTTAAAAAAATCGACTTATGTTGGGGTCGTGACTTTACAAGAAACGCAACCGCTAGAAAATGCAACTAAATAATAATTTGTTTCATAATTATTCCGCTAAATTGTTAAGAAATGCGTCTTATAAGCAAAAAGTATTATTACATCATGCACTGCTGTTACGTGTATCTCGCTTTGTTTATTTTTTGGTTTTCTTGCAATAAATTAGACTATCGAAAAATTTGTAATTAGCTTGATTAAATTTAACCGCCGATATATAATAGTGTAAATATGCAAATATTAAAGCTCAAACTGCGCCATAAAAAGTAATGTTCTGATAAAAATGCTTTTAACTATCTGTCGCTTGTGGCTAATTATTGAAAAACGTAAAACAAAAATAAAAAATATATACTTTTCACATAATTGGCACCGTGGCAATAAAACTAAGTATATAAAGGAGTTAACGATTAGACAGTATTTATTTCTCATTACTTATTTTAGCTCAAATCGGTAATATATCTGTAACACTTAATTTCGCTCATTACTCGATTAGCTACTTAATGAAGGGATTTGATTAAAATTTAGAAAAGTAAAAGTTGACCTACTTCACTCTCTTTGAACATCATTGTGGGTTATACTACTAGAACAGTAACTAGGCAAAAACTTATAGAAACATGAATGACGCACAATTTGGGATTTCTTTAACATTTCAAAATTCGGTGGTTATTTAATACAATGTGGAAATAGACAGACCTTTAAACTTTTGATGCAATACGCACTTGCAAGCATAATAATAATAATAATAACGTTGTAACCTTACGATTTTATTTTTTCAAAAGCTTTGAAAACACGCTTATTATTTTTTTAAAAGCCGCTCGCTTGAATTTTGCTGGTGGCGTCATCTAGCGCTCGGAGTTACGAAAGGTTACATAATAGTTGTTATAGGGGCGTCATCTGCTAGATGTTACGTAAACTGCAATACAGGAACCTGAATTATTTTTGTAGTTTCGTCTTTTAAATATGTTTGTTAGCGAATTAAGGGTTTTTTAAGTGTAGTTATGTGGGTTTAAGAATTTTGAGACTCGGTACAAGTGTCAGAAGTAAGATTCGTTTTTTTTTTTCTTATTATGTGGTGTATGGTCGTAGATGTCGCTTCAGTGGCCGATTAAATGGCTTCTGTGTGTATATTACTGCGTCAGTATGTTGCAAATTTAACGATTTTAATAAATTAAACAACGCCCCGGTTGTAACCGACGAAATAATAGTGCAGTGAGATGTTGAAAAACGTTAATTCCATAAAAATGTTGCCGAAATGTATTAAAATATACAAATTTCGGTCAAACTACTATGGATAATTGAGTGTTTTTTCAAAATGGTGGGTGTTTGTTATTTGGCTACGATCATTATTTACATCATTAGTTCGGCAAGTTGTACGAAAAGCAAAGATTGTCCAGAAATTTGCACTTGTTTGGGTTCTTACGTCGACTGTTCGTCGAAAAGATTGCAAGTAATTCCATCGAATCTTCCAAAATGGACCACTCACCTGTAAGTCATCTTTGTTTACATTGCTGTTACTTCATGCCTCTGATCCAAACAAAATAAATAAATCTCGGCGGTTTTCAGCGATTTACGTAATAACACCATTAAAAAACTTAACGACGTTACTTGGAGAAACCTGACTATCTTAACTGAACTCATATTGAACAAAAACGAAATTTCTGTTATTCCCAACGACGCGTTCAGTAACCAGAAGCAGCTAAAAATTCTGTAAGTTTTTGACTACAAACCTAGGCCCATCACGCCACGTTTCCGATTTTTTAGTGAACTTAACCGAAATCAGCTGAAGTCCATTGAAGCTTTAACTTTCAAGTCATTAGAACGTCTATATGTATTAAAATTGAAACGAAACCAAATAACGCAACTCAAAGATGGGGCCTTCTACGGATTGTTGTCTATTGACAAATTGTGAGTAATTACTCTTTGCCAGCTGATTCAGTCATGATTTTCTTGAAGGATTTTGGATTACAATCACATATTAGTCATTTCGAAAGGATGGCTTTATGGTTTACAGTCTCTAAAAGAATTGTCTTTGAACCACAATTACATCAATTTTGTCGAACCTGAGGCTTGGGAGTTTTGTAAAAAACTGGCCCTCTTGTAAGATTTTTGCAGAATTAATGGCCAGAACTAATGATTTTTTCCAGAGACTTGTCTAATAACAGGCTAGAATCGGTCGCAGCTAATACGTTCAAACATCTTAACGATCTCCAAAAACTAGTATTAAGTAACAATAAGATAACATTTATTGAAGAAAGAGCTTTTAGCCACTTGCCAAATCTGAAATACTTGTAAGTCTTTGGTGGTGCAAGTGTTTTTTTCTGTGACGATTGTTTAAGGCATTTAAATAACAATAAAATCTCGTGGACGATTGAGGATGCGAACGGCGTGTTCCAAGGACTGGGCAATTTGATTAAGTTTTACCTGGCCGATAATAACATTAAATCGATAAGTAAAAACGCCTTTATTGGATTGAAGAACGTAACGTATTTAAATTTGAACGACAATAACATTACCTCAATCCAAATGAACGCCTTCTCTGAAGTGCCTTTGCTTTCGGTATTGAATTAAATTGTGAGAGGGAACAAACAATTGAACGGTGTTTTCCAGGATCTCGTTATTAACACCACTTATTTACTTTGCGACTGTAACATTCGTTGGTTTTACGAATGGTTGGACACAAAACAGTTCAAAATCCGTGCGATTTGTGCCTATCCCGAATGGTTGCGAGGCCAGTCATTGGTCGAAATACCAACATCGAATTTTACATGTGGTACTTGAATAATTTTTTTAAACAACACCGGGTGTAAAATAAAATTTCTAGACGAACTACCTAAACCGAGATTAACCGAAGAACCGGAACCAGAAATAATGGCTTTAAAAGGAGAAAATATTACGTTAAGTTGCACAGCGATGTCAAGTTCAAACAGCCCTATGACTTTCCAGTGGAAAAAAGACAACGTCGATATAATTAACATGAACATTAACGAAAATTCCAGTTCCGATGGTAAAACTACAGAAGCAGTATCCAAACTCAACATTTACAGAGTGCAGCATTCCAATGCTGGGAAGTACCAGTGTGTTGTGTCGAACATTTTTGGCACCACGTACTCGCAAAAGTCGAGCATTTCGGTTCTAAGTAAGACCTTGTTATGACCTATGCTGGGGATCGTGGCTTGCATATGAAAAATTGGTCCTTTGAAATGCAAGCGACAATTCCCAGTTAGTCGTGTTACGACTTTGCACGTGGTAATTTGCAGTTTTCCCGACGTTTCTCAAGCGACCTGATAACGTAACGGTAAAAGCCGGCGACGTCGCCAAATTAGTCTGCGCGGCTCACGGCGAGCCACAACCGGAAATCGCCTGGCAGAAAGATGGCGGAAATGATTTTCCGGCGGCCAGAGAAAGACGCATGCATGTGTTGCCAGCCGATGATAGTTTTTTCATCTCAAATGTCAAACCAACGGACATGGGAATATACAGTTGCACTGCACACAACGCCGCTGGTACTATAGTCACAAACGCCTCGTTGACGGTTTATGGTAAAAAGGTATTTTTTTTAAGCGATTTTTTTATTTTGCCTTTTAGAAAAACCTTCTTTTGTCAAATCGATGGAGAATAAGGAAGTGACCGCTGGCGAATTGGTGGTGCTTCAATGTATGGCCAGTGGGACCCCAAAGCCCACGATCACGTGGTACAAAAATGGGGAGCCCATTCGGGCAACTGAGCGTCATTTTTTCACCGCGGAGGAACAACTGATGATAATTGTGGACACTGTCCAATCGGATTCCGGCAAATACGAGTGTCATTTGAATAATTCTTTGGGCGAGAAGACCGGATATAGTCTACTTAGAGTCAAGCCTGGTAGGTTTTCCCACCAATGCCTGCTACAGCATCAAGCGCTGTCCTGTTTTCCTGTCTTTTTAAGACTGCAAAATTTTCTGTGCCCCACTTGTACGAATTCATGAAATAGTTTTTTACTTTTTGTCGCAAATGTTTTATCGTCCAAGTAAAACAAATTGTTGTGATTTTTTTGATTAATTCAAAGGCTATTACGCAAAAATATTGGTTTCTTCTTATAAACGAATTATACCTAAAGCAGTACCGTTATATTTGACCTTTGTTGGAAATGTTTTAACTTTTTTTTCAAAAATTTTTCTGCCCTTTTTTAACAAAATTTAATGGAAAAGTGATTTCTCGCTCATACATTGAGCTAAAAATCATTCTAAAGAGGCCAAACGAACAAGAAAACTAAATTTAAGGAAAAATACGTCGTCTTCGAGCGTCACATGTGATTTTTTGGCCTTTTCTACGAAATTTATACGAAATAAAGAATACGGCAAGAATTACGTAATTTTTTATTAAAAATATGTGTAGACTGAACCAAAAGTAACGCAAAAAATTTATACAAAAACTTTGATATTATGACGAAATCCTAAAAGAAGGACGTTATTTGTGAACTTTTTTTCCGCTGTTCGTAGTGTTCGTTTATGGTCAAGTTTCGTGGTAGTTTTCGGTTTAAAGTGATTTTTATAATTCCGTGTTCAATAAAGTTCTAGCGTTTTCGGTTTTTAAAATTCCATTGGTTAAGTGATTTCTGGAAAACTGAATTCCCATTGGTGAACTGTGAAACAACTAAGAATCGCACGGATATAAATAGCGTGAGAAGTCCAGTTCAAAAGAGACAGAAAGTGAAGAAAGGGAAGTGAACTGAAAGTAGAAGTTAACTTGAAATTCGTTGGCGTGATTGGCAAGTCCGTCGGTGTAAGTCCAAAGGTTTACGCAGTGGCTATTGTGACAATATCGTAAAATAGAAAATAACCTTTGAACCCTTCAACTCTCCACTTATATTTAAACCCCTGAATCCCCTTGTCGTGCCGATCGAAAAAATATGTTCCAAATATCCGATTTTTATTGCTTGATGGCTTAGCAGGCTTCATTCCCGCTCGTTTCCTGCAGTAAAACAATTACGTAGGCTTCGTTATAGGCAACTTCACGACGACTGACATGATGGGTATTATAATAATAACGGTGGTATGTTGCGCCGTCGCCACTTCCATCATCTGGGTGGTGATCATTTACCAAACGCGTCGGCGGATGCCGCCGCCGGCCGCGCCGCCCCTCGAGGGCCCCCTGGAGCTGGACCGCGGCGTGCAATTCACCGACAACGCCTCCGACCGGTCATCGTGCCGCGACAGCGGAACGGGCGATTCCGCCCGTCGCAGCAACGACGACCTGGCGCACGAAGACTACAAACTGATAATTAACGAGGAGCCGCAACCTGGCTGGAATGTGATGCGAATCGCCAGTCTGACTTACATCCCCGCCGACCCCAACAGCTCGCATGCGCCGCTCCTTCCAGGCACGCCGTACGTCCGCTCCACGAACCACGACCGACCTGAAACGCCAGACAAGGGGGCGCCGCCAGCAGAACAAAGCGAAACCACGGATTGAACGCTGCTGGAAGTCAATTTCCTACTCAATGGTACAATTAAGTGTATATACTGTATTTTTTAGTTCCTGTCTTAGATTAATCGCGTTTATTTAATGTTTTTCGACTGTTGCCGAGTTATTTATTAAGTTATTTATGTTCGGAGTTACATAACGACGTCGAACTGATTTCACACGAGTCGTCGTGACAATAACCTAAGTTAGGTGAGATTTAGGCCAGGTTTCACGGAGGCACACTCAACGGTTTTGGCCGTTGGCTGTGTCTAAGTGGAGTTTGGCCGAGATTTATACCAAAGCAAGTTGTGATGCGGTAAATGACCGGAGGCCTTATCTATAAATAAAAATATTTTTCTAGCGATATAATTATATTAAAGCGCGTATTAGAAACGATACCAGTTATACAAATTCCATTAAACACCAATTGTGGCGTCGTATGTAACTTTGGATGACTTGTCCCAGTTTTATTACTTCAAATTCCCGTGATATTATGTTGATAAGTGGACATAATTTTTGTATATTTACAAAGTTTTATTAGTATACTGCCCATTAAAAGTATAATTCCTGTAGATATTACTATGTTAGTGCAGTTGTAAAGTATTGAAACGTGTTTGTGTTGACTGTGTTTATTTATTAATGTGTGTAAGCCGTGCGAGTGTCGTCGATATTGTTTTTATTGTGTTATAAGCAATCTATATTAACACTATTTTGTTAATACGTTTTAAATTTATGGTATTTTTTTCGATAATTTTTAAGTTCTGTAATCCCACTTTATAGTATTACTAAGTATACCTCATTGTGATTTATAATTTTTGTCTAAAATAAAATAATGCCTATATTATATAAAGTGGTTCTTAGGCTTGCAACAAAACTCACTCCAAGCTGCCGGCTAGGCCAAAAGTGGGCAGCTTGGCGTGCCTTTTGGTTAGTCCCTCCCTTGAAATACGCTTTTGTAACAAATGTGCAACTCGGAAGTATTGGGCATGCTAATAGCCTTATGGCACGTTTTGATTAAAAGTTTAGTCCTATTCAAACACTGTTTCATTTAAAACCCAAAATGATCATTTCAGTTTTATGCACAGTTTGCTCTTCCACTATTTTTCGAATTGATAGTAAAAATAATAGAATAAGATACAAAAACAGTCGGTTAAAAATGTGAAACAATACATACAGAGATTTTTTTTATTATTGTACAAGGATATAAAACATTTGTTAATGAAGGCGATTAATAATAATAATTAGTACTGTTTTAAGCACAAACGGTCGATAGCGAGTAAGTGTATTATTTAATAGTTAGATTACTTATCGCCCATTAGTAAACGACAACATTTAAAATCAAAATTAATTGCATCTTTTCAACATTGTCTTCGGTACAATTTATGCACACTTGTTGACTTAAAACGAGGCAGATGATGAATTTTAAAACGTTTTTAAGGACTCAGAAGCACCATAAAGTAGGAATTAAATTTTTAAACATCATAATCTTAAAGGGAAAAATGGTCAACGAAATGGTAACTTACAAACCGAGTGCAGGATGACGAGAGGGCAACTGAACGCGGAAACAAATATTTTACTGCGTGTGTCGTAAATTAAAAACTGCTCTATTTGTAACAACCCTTTATTAAATAAATAATCAAACAATTAGTGGTTAATCCGTTTCAATGCACGCGCTCGGATGTTCTCCATAGTTCTGATCACCAGCCACCTGGAGAGTCGCGGTGACACCGCTTCCAGGGTATGGATAACCCCCACGAGCAGCGTATGGGGGTAATACCCAGTCGTGCGCTCCAAAACCCCGATTGTTTTCATGGCTTCTTTGACGAATTTCAGCGGCGAGGGGGCCATCCACGTCGAGCTGCGTATTTTGGACATATTTGTGGCGACATACCCCGGGAGAATGCACTGGATGGTAATCCCAAACTTGGAGTATTCGGAGTTCAAGTCCTGGGAGAATTTTTCAACGTAGGCTTTCGTCGCGGCGTAAACCGTCAAGAGGGGGCTCGGGATTTGGGCCGCAGTGGAGGATAAATTAACCACAACACCCCGACGTCGCTCGACCATTCCAGGTAAGACGATTTTGCACATATTTGTGACCGAATAAATGTTGCAATTGATTATGTTATTGTAAACTTCGTCTTTGTTTTTCAAATCTAAGAAATACTCGGGGTGGGGGTAGCTCATACCCACGTTGTTTATTAAAACCCCGATTTCTAAGCCAGTCAATTGCTTATCAATGTGGGTGTAAATCGGGTCGGTTTGGGTGAAGTCGGCTTCGATTATTTTGGTCTCCACGTGATATTTTGAAGCTACGAGGAATTTATTACAAAAATATTGTTTTAATATGCAGGGTGACACAGGGGTGTGTAATCGGTCTATAACTTTTTTGCTGTTTTTATTAAAAAAAACATCCCCGTCGTTATAAAAGATACACATTTGAAACAAAGATGTTATACAGACTTTTTGTTACGATGAATTTAATTACGTTGTCAATGGTTACAAAGTTGAATTTTTATAAATAAAATTCATAGGTGGCTGTGACATTTTTGAAAGTTTATTTTTTTCTTATTTGATGTCTATTTGTGTAATACATTATTAAAAAAAAACATATTTTTGTTTTTCTAATTAAAATTACGAAAAATATATAACCCAACAAATATTTATAATTTAATAATGTTTTAAACACTAATTAATCCAAAAACGGCATAATAAATTATTGGATCAGCTTTTTTGCAATTAATAAAAATTATTTATTTTTAGATTTAAGATGACAAGCTTGCTTTATATTTTCTAATTAAACATGAAATGTCAGAAAAAGAAAAATCTTATTAATTGTATGATTGCTTGTCAATAAAATTTTACAAAAGTTTACAAAAAATTGCAGTTCAATAAATTATAAAAAAGAAAAAAAGAACCAATTTTCTGCACATTTTTTATATATAGTGTTTATAACGATCTCGTCTTTTAACGAACAAAATTGAAGCTTTTAAAATCCAATATTATAGCAACAAATTCCTTCGGTCCCCTGGGTGTGCGTTATAACCGAGTTCCACTGTAATTAAAATCGTATATTTGTTCAATTAATTCAAATAACTGTAACATAGGTTATTTTTATAATTTCACATTTTTTACTTTAATAAGCGTTCGCAAAACATCTACATTATTCACACGTTTTATGTAAAATCATTTTTCCTGTAAATCATTCGAAAGCAAATGAAAAGTGCTATCGATAGGCGTAAACAAATACAAAGTATTCTAAGTTTTTCTATTGCAAATTTGAAAATATTCATAGGCGATTTCGTAGTAATTTTTCAAAAGTTTGTTATTTATAACGAAAAGTTGAATAATTCGTAGAAAATAAATATGCACAAATATGTAACGCGTTCCATTAAAAAAAATATAACTTTGGTTCGCCAGTCTGTGTGTAATAAAAATATTTTTACTTTGTGGATTTTAAGTAGATTTATCAGATAATGAAAACGGCATGGCAATATTTCAAATAACAAAAAGTTATGACCCCTGGGTCACTCTGTATTTTGATTCTTACCAATTTCATTTGCGACTTTTTCAAGTTTTTCGCGCGTCCGGCTGATTAGGACTATGTTAAGGCCCTTTTTGGCCAAAAGCTCGGCATAGGCTTTGCCAATTCCATCAGTAGCGCCGGTAACGACTGAAAAAAATGTTGTGTTTATTTTGTTATCTTAGGTAAATAAAACTTAGTCTTATCAATCTTTCGCAGATTTGTACCATCATACGACTAGAATCGGATGAGGTCCAAAGTTTGGAAAGCGCGAAATTTGACAAAATCCACAAAAAAATTGCCAAAATTGGGCCAACGTTGATTACGCCACGACTTTTTGCATAATTAACAAATTCCCATTGTGTCGCCGACATTTAAATTTTCAATAGCTTGGTAGGTGACTCGATTATTTTTCGTTTCAGGGTTACAAAATGTGTTAGTGATAGTGTTATCAAAGAAACGCCAACTAGGCGTAATTAATTAAAAAATGCAACGTATGAAAATCAGTGCCTACCTGCCCAACTTCCTGTCTCTTTGACATCGACTGCGTTTATTTTCAACGCCACAGCCAAAAAATTATTGTAAAGGGTTCGGAATAAAAATCGGAAAATTTGAAACCCTACGACCGAAATGCACACCAAACCGAATTTTTCTAAATTAGTGAACATTTTAATGTGCGAGCACTGTAAACACCTAATTATTTCAAATCGCGAGTACAATATGAAGCACTATAGTTACTCTGATAACATTGCGGCGTTAAAATGTGGGTATCGATTGACGCATGCGTTTTTCGACTTTCTCAACCCCTTTCTATCATTTTTTATGCCAATTTGGTATTGTAAATACTTTCGTCGACCTCCTTTTCCGCGCGAAATTTCTATTCTTCATCGAGTAACAAGTACCGTTGAGAGGCGCGCAATAAGAGACGGTATCAAGAGCAAAGATTTATTTCATTCATTGGTACAAAATGATTAAAAAGCGGATATTCCCGTGACGGTGCGTCCCAAAATCAAGGCATGGATGTCGTGGGTACCTGGACAAAAAATTAAACGGGGCCCAACCCGGTTATATTAATTCGCACCTTCGTACGTGTTGACCGACTCCAAATTCATTACATGTCGGATGATGTGGTACTCGTCGTGAATTCCGTTTCCGCCCAACATGTCCCTTGCGACCCTCGCGATTACCAAAGCTTTCCCCGCGTTGTTTCTCTTCAGGAGCGAAATCATCTCAGGCGTGTGTCTGTAACGCAGTTGTTTAAATCGTGTCAAAGCCGCAAAACGTACAATTTTTTATCCATCAAGCGCCCGACTTGGAGGCACCCTTGCAGCCCGAGCGAAATGTCGGTAATCATGTCCGCGAATTTTTTTTGCATGAGTTGGTTGGCGGCCAGGGGGCGCCCGAACTGCTTCCTTTCGAGGGTGTAGTTCCGGGCGATGTGGAGACACGACTCGGCGGCCCCCAGGGCCCCCCAGGCAATGCCGTAGCGGGCGTTGTTCAGGCACGAGAACGGCCCTTTGAGCCCCTCAACGTTCGGCAAAATGTTGCTTTCGGGGATTTCCACCCCGTCCATTAGGATCATGCCCGTGGTGGAGGCGCGGAGCGAGAACTTCCCCTGGATTTTAGGGGTGTCTAACCCCTTCCCGTGCTTTTTCCTGTCGATTAGAAAACCGCGGATTTTCCCGTCGTCGTTTTTGCCCCAAATAATTAAAACGTCGGCAAGTGGCGCGTTCGTAATCCTGGAATTTGGGTTAGTGGGGGCGCTTAAGGGTTGCAACCCTTACCAGGTTTTGCTACCGTTCAGGGTGTACGTCTTCGAGGATGAGTTGAACTTAGCGCGCGTTTCCATCGAACTTGGGTCGCTACCATGGTTGGGTTCCGTCAGCCCGAAACAACCGATGATTTCTCCTTTCGCTGTTTGTAAAATGTGAACATTAAAGAAAGCGGTTTTTATGTAACGGGTCATGAACAAGGTCTGCCAAGTTCAGGGTAAAACTAACCGAGTTTGGGCAAATACTCTTCTTTCTGTTCTTTTGACCCGAAGTAATAGATTGCGCCCATTACGAGTGATGACTGGACGCTGACTGCTGATCTGTAGGCACTGTCAACCCTTTCGACCTCTCGAGTGAGGAGGCCGTAGCCTACATTTGAAATTCCCGCACAGCCGTATTCTTTTATCGTGCATCCGAGCACACCCAAGGCGCCCATTTCCGCCATAATTTCGCGGTCAAAGGCTAAAATTTAAACTTAAACCCATGATGGGTGACTTAACCGAACCGATTTACTTTCATTTCGATTGGCTTGGATTATGCGTGGTTGCAGTTTTTCCTGGCAATACGCCCGAAAAGAATCCCTCACACTTTTTTCCTCATCGGTTAATTGTGATTCTAAATTAAGAGGATCTTCCCAATTGAATAACACTACAAGAAGTAAACAATGATAAGTTATCACGTAATCTTACGAAACTTTCTCGTAAACAAGATGAAATAACTATTAATTACCTTTACTCGAGGATTTGTCAGAGAAAAGTCCTGATTTTAGTTAAGGATAATTAAAGCGTTTTGAGTAATTTAAATGTGCAGGAAAAAAGGATACTTTTGGCGGCATTGAAGATACACCGGGACGAATTTAATTTACGTAGCGACATCTCTCTGTAACAAACCGTACACAACTGACAAGAGTTAAGCCATCTCTTGTTATCGCATCTTATCGCCGACTTGACCTTTGCAAAATCGATTGTTAGTGTTACAGGCCGAAAAAGTTACTTAAAATAAAACTGTGGCGTGCGAAATTACATGCAAAATGCGGTAATTATACTCACCAAAATTCTCGCAATGGAATTAGTTGGTTTTACAGTCGGCCAACATTCAATTGACGAAGTTACTATTTTTATACCCGTCGAGGCTACTTGCTTAATGCTAATGATAAATAACACACAAGGTTTTCTGCTATTAATCAAATTCAACAAAAAAAAACGGGGCTAAAACTTCGCTTAGGTTTTGGAGCAGGATTTCAGTTTGCGCTAGTAATAGACTGAACACAGGAACAATAAAAAAAATTACAGATTCAAGAATTCTCGCAAAATTTACTCCCAACTTACATTAGTTTGATTTGCTAAATAAAAATTAAGCGTTCACAAAATTTACGTTCAGGGCAAGTTTTTCGCGTGTTTTTTTTGTTCGAATTTATTTCCATTTTTCAGAATTTCTAATATTTGTTTTGGGTTTATTTGCCCACTAACTGACTGAACTCTTCCGCACATTTTTATTTTTTTATTATTGTATTTTTTTTATGCATGTAATTTTGTGAGAAATTTTATGCATTTCCTTGTTAATTAATTAATTAAAACTGTTACTAGTACAGTTTGTCCTTGATATTTTATTTTGTCAATGTGTAATAACATTTTTTTCAAAATAATAAATCAAAAACTGGAGTTGGGAACATCTTAAAATTACCACGAGACCCTCTAATATTTAATATACAGGTGGTCCAGCTCAGCTCGTCTTCTGTAGCTCAGTTATTATTATTAAAGTTAGAGCTTTGATATTTTGTAGATGTTATTTATACTTTAGGACACATTTCAGGAAAATATTTTTAATTATACAGAGTGTCGTAAAAAGTATGACGTTATAATAATATTTTTTAATGGGCGTGTTATTATTTCTTGTGCTCATTAGGATACCTTTTTGGCTTCTCACGTTTCCAAAGTTTTTTTTCAGATCATTTTGGAGATTTTTGTTTGAAAAAAGTTTCAAAAATTAATAAAAAATAGAAACAGCCTTTATAACATTTGTACAAGGATCATTCTGTATTCAACAAAATATGCTACTTGACTTTTTTTGTATAAAAAATATGAATTTCTTGTCACTAATCGAACGTTGACCGAATGCTAATTCGAACAATTCAGGTTACGGTATTGATCAAAATATTGCGTGATTTGCAAAGGTGACCGTAAAAGTTAATGCCCTGTTATGGCAATACTTAGGTGAAAAAATCCGGGTATAAAAAATAAAGACAAATTTATCTTCAATATATTTAAGCTGGAAAACAATTGTACAAATTGGAAGTGAAAATACAAAATTGTTCGTTTCGCTCAAACCACTAAAACGTCTTTCTTTTCCTCATTAACATCGGGGGAAATTGCTTGCGTTTTGACTTTAATTTCCGACCAATAATAGCCGCACGCGCTGGTACAAGGGATGATAACAGCATGGGCGAAAGCCGTCACAAAATTCCTCGTGGCAGCGCAGGAAATTTTCCAAATTCGTAAACATGGCGTCAGGCACCATATATGCTAAAATAGTCAGTTGCGCTTTCGGGTAAAATGTGACACTGCTACCAACCTCGAAAGACAAACAAGCGAACGTGATCCCGAGGCAGAAAGCGGCAACTGGGGCACAAATAACTGAAAGACAGACGTAGCAGAAGTTTTTTGATAAGCGGAAACACTGGTTGCTGACAGCCCAGGCGCATTCTGGGCTTCTGATAGCTTCCGGTTCTCCAAAAACGTCTTCCCATGACACCTGAAAGAGTTGATTGGAGTTACACTCGGCAAAGATGAAATTGTGGTGTCAAAAAATTGGTGCAAAAAAAAATATAGGCACATTTTCGTCTTTTGCGAGTGTACCTGCAAGTGGCGGCTGAGGTTGTTCGGGTCGCGGTCTTCCAACTCCATTGTGTCACTTTCTTTCGCCATTGGAGAGCTGGAAGAATTTGAAGTTCGAGGGAAAATGGAAGCCAGGGTTTTAAATCGCATTTACGCTACCAAGGGGTGGGAACTACTGGTCATAAACACCAGTGTTAACAATCAACAAGTTTCTTATACGCCGGCGTTGGTCACTCCCGGAAAAATATCGATCACCTGGGGCTTATTTTCGGCAATTGACACACACTTTAAAAATTTAGAAAAAATTTACCCCCGAAACCCCATGTTTCACGCTTGAATAAAACGAAGCAAAAAAGTAATGACAAAAGCGCGTGTTTTACTTCACACCGCATTTTGTTTTAGACAATTTTGCTAATTGCGATGTCCGGCTCTATTATTGATATGTCCTTCCGGCCCCAACAAAAAGTATAAATTCAAGCGGTATTTAAATCAGATTTTAATTTATCACATACAATGTAAAGCATATTTTTTACATTAATTTACTGTAATTGCCGCGGTTGCGTGAGAATTCCCTGTAATTTGTTCTTTAACACTGGAAAATATAGATTAGTGCGTAAATGTCCCCGCCTTTTAAAATTTTCAGTTGAAGTCAACGCCAGAAAACGTTTTCTTTTGTATTCTTTTTGTTTTTAATTGATTTTTCTTTGTTGTTTTAACACGAATCGATTTTTTTTGACAAATTTTTCCCTATTCTTCGGCATATTTCGTTCGACCAGACAAGTCTGTTCAATTTATGCAAAATTATGCTTTGAAATGCGTATTTTCGCTCGTTTCGTTCAATGAATTGTTCACATTTTGTTTGTTATCGTTCTTGAGATCAATTCTTTTCAGACTGACTTTGATTTAGCTTTTTTGAATGAGAATAGCGGGGGAAATTATTTGAATCATGTGGGTAGTTGTAGTTAAGGTTGTAGCATCCGGTTTAGTTTAGTTTCAAACCGAAACGCCTTGGCCAAGTTTGGCTACTGTCTGCTAGACGGCGCTTGTCATGCCTGTGCTAAATTGTGAATCGGTTGTTTGAACAGTAATGATAAGGTAAACAAAATGTAAAAGTGTTTTTAGTTAAATAATTAATACCTAAATTAAAACATGAATAGTGGATTTTTATTGAGTAACATGAGACAACATGTAATAATAATAATTGTTTGTGCAATGAAAATTTGTAAACATATTTACCATTTTAAGAGACATTTACGTCTTTAATAAATAAATGAGATTAAATAATTGAGTTAAATTCTATGAAATAACGTGTTTTGGAAGGATAATGATCTAGAACGAAGTAAAGCGTACTTTTCGGAAATTGGGTAATAACAAAGAAACGTTTTTCCCGTGAATAATTTGAAGGTGTTAGTCATGAAAACAAATGCGTTCGTAATTCGTGTAATAATTAGGAGTCATCAGTGGAAATTCGACGTGCGGAATAAAATGTCGCAGTTGTTACATAATTGTGATAAATTTATTTTTAGGAATTGAGATGGGGATATGGTCCAGTGTTGACTGAACAGAGAGAATAAATTTACACGTAATAGTGCGTTTTTGTGGATATTTATTTATTTGGCACGTTCTGACGGTATTTCCCGGAAATGTCATAGATTACATTTTGGCATAATTTCATAACGCTTGTAACAAAACCCGAATTTCTCCAAAAAGTTGCTTCTAGCCTCGACAGACATAATCAATACAAATAATAAAGCAAGCATCGCTTGCTCAATTTTTAGTCGCGCAGAAAAGCGAAGGACCACGCTATGGTCAACGAACCGGCTAACTCATCCCACTTGCTCTTTTTTCTATAAATTTTACCATCAAATCGTTATTTTCATAATCGGTACAAGGTCCTTTCAGCGAATAATCGTAAACAATGTCACTCAACCTCGAAAATATTTTGTTTATTCCTCCGTCGTTAAAAAATTTCAACAATCTGTTTACCTACCATTCAAAAAGAACCAGTTCCTCTCTAACTGTTGTTTTGTTTTAATTTTTGCCCAAATCATCACTTACTGAAGGCGCGTTGCGCAAACATTTTATGCCGTCCAAGTAAAAACGCGGCCCTGCATATGCAAACTTGAGGCAATTGTATAATCCCATTGTGCAACGAACATTACAATGTTACATCATCATCAAAAAAATGATTTAACATCGAACGACGAGAGTAACGACCTTTAATTACTGATAAAATAACAAACCAAACACACTTATCGACGATTTCGGACCAAAACAAAGCTCAAAACGGGCAAGGACGCAACTAAATGGCATTTACTGGCGTATTATTTTTTGGGCTGGCGTTTAATTCGTTCCCAAAATAAATCGCAAACTGATCAATCGCCCACGAATATGCCGAAAGTGTTTTTTGTCCGATGGTTAATTTTGCGAGCGAGTCATCAACCGTTTGGCATTGACCAGGGTCGCGACTTATTTGTTTGTCAGTTATGGATTCTTTCCCTTGATGCGGTTTTCTTTGTTTAAGTCCAGACAAGGTTAACAAAAAGCGAAAAATCCGTTTTAAGCCGAAATTGCGTAACTGGCACGTGGTGCTTGAGCATCACGTGGAGTCGCCAACACGGGGCGAAAACTCGCACGCGGGCGCTCATTCCTCGTGAATATAATATTCCAGAGCGATTTATATAATTTAACATAAATTACATCAGCAGCTCATTGCGGGAAACAGCAGACTCATTCAGCCGCTTTTTGACAACGAATTTGTTATTTAAAAACAACGAACGCAGCAGGTGTGTGCGCTAAACAAAAACAAGATAATATAATTATTACATGTCTATTTTTATAATTAGAGTTTTACCAGGAATGAGGCGAACAAAGCGGTATATAAAGATACTGAGATAACAGGTCGATCACATTCAAACAAAGTAAATCGAATTGACGCAATTATTTAGCGTGAGTCCGAATTTCTGTCACGAGGTGACGAATTTGGCCACGTGTCAAAGCAAAATTGCCGTCATTTCCGGAGAATCTGAATGATTAACGAAAAATTACCCATTAGTCGGACAAAGAGGCCGACATATACAGGGTGGCGGTTCATTGGCCCTGATAATTGATACGAAGGTGGTGTGATTCACTATTGCGTTTCGTAACGTGGCGTAAGAGCGCAGTTTCAAAATTTATTTGCGGGCTTTTTCACAAACATATTTACGTTGCGGATTAATAACAAAAATAACTCATTAAGCTACGACGTAATCGTGCAAAAAATCACTGGACAGTGGAATATTTTCTTAGGTTAAATTCTGTTATTAGTGTTATTGTCCTTTAATTTGTTCGTCGTTGTCTGCCCGATGTCGGTAACCTCAAGTTATTTGCAAGTAAAATCCTGAGCAAATACAAACTACACTGTTTTGCATTTTTTATTACAATTTCTTCGCGTTTATGATTTATTGTCCTCTTGATTGTCTCGAGTGATCATCACCACTAACGGTAATTCTTACGTCAACTGTCGTTTTTAGCTAATTATTCAGAAAAGTAGCAATATGGTTATCGGCGTTTTTTAAGATTTCTGAAAAACCACGTATAAATATTTTCTTAAGGACAGTGAGCTTATTGAATAATTTGTTTGAAGGCTACATTTTTGGAGGAGTTCACGTTTCCGCTATTCATATACAGGGTTGCTCAAACAGTTGCTCAATTTGGGTGTGAAATGTAGCATAGAAACCCCTACAAAATGGTTGCCACCGACATAATGAATGAAGTAAATGTAATATGTAATTAATTTTATTGGCTAGCGCAATGCCCTGGAAGTTTAAAAACCGCGAAGGTCGTTAATAGATTTCATAAGTATTGAATAACTTGTTCTATATCGATGCCATTGTACATTAGAATAAAGTCTCTCAATGTTGCAACAAGTAACATGTTAAAGTTTTTCTCCCAATTGCAAAACATATCAAACGAAATTTTTAAGGGTCAAAACAAAAGCTGCGATAATGACACGAACGTAACCTCATTGCGGTTGAGAGAAGGTTAGTACAGGATAAATCTAGTTCCTTATTATCCTTCACTCAAAGACACCTACTTTATCTCAGTTTGAGAAAAAATCTACAAGTCGCTAATCTTCAATTTATGCGCATCCGGATCCGGCCTTTTACCAGCTTGACAGCTGTCATAATTGACTTTGATCGGCCAAATCTTACGCAACACCGAGATGCTCTTAATCAAAGAACATAGTTCATGTATCGGATCGTGATGCAATTCGGTTGCCTTGAAAACAACATTATGTAAAGTGGCAACAGTTGGTTATTACAGCCCAAGGGACGGAATGTGCGCCCTTATGCAGGTGGGCGCCGAGACGTAATAGTTGCGTCAGGTCACGGCCGGCGGGAAATTCAAATCCGGCGCGTTTTGCATATCAGCACGTGGCTCAAACTTGTCGACATTTTCGCTTGGGTCACGTTTGTGCCACAGCTTCACATGTTCGCAGCGTACGTTGCTGATTGCGTAATGAATCCAACGTGGGTGAATTATTTTAATTACTCTTACAAATATTTACGTAATACTGTATCATATAGGTGAAATATTATTTACCGTTATTGGCTTCCGCTACTTCAAAATACCGCCACGTGCTCTTTTACGTAATAGCGTTTTTTCATATTTCACGAGTTATTTTTGAATTTAGCACATTCGAACGGTTATCGATGATACTCTTATCGGCTACTCTTTTCCTTGTTAGATTGCTTGACCTCTTTGCCAAATTTTTATGATATTTCGCTATTCAAGCACTCGATAGCTTGTGACACCACATAAATAAACCTGAATTGCATAATTAGATTGAATCAGCTAAACTTACAGGAAACCATCAAACATTATTGCGTTTCCTCTTTCCGAACATTTTTACGCAAACGTATCACTCGTAATTAAGCGAAAATCCCCAACCATATCCCAGCAATCAGGAAAATTTTTATTCGCACTAAAATGACAAACAATCTTATGAAATATCGCTCTGTTTAAAGTTAAATACCGGCTGCGGGGTTGGCAGCGGTGTCAATGACCCGCAAGCGTCATTATTGTGCGGATGCCATATTTTTTAAGCTACCGGACAATAGAAATAAAAAAATGGTTTTGGACACACGAAAAACTGCCGATTTTTTGTTTTTTTGTTTATTTCATTAAATTCTACATACACTTGATAAGTATAAATAGTAAAGTCTAGATAAAAAACGTATGCAAAAATTGTAAACGATATTTGAAAACAGTGAGTATTACTAAATATAAATGGCTGGTAAATACCTATAGCCTCTTATAAGCATTTTTTCTACATATAGCAAATCTAGCATTTTACTTTTATCTAGCATTTACAATAAATACCTAGCATTACTATCTTGCATTTATTAGCCTATTTTGTCATGTTTCAAACTGTAATTTTATTAAGATGTAATACAACGGAATTTTTACGAAATATAAATAAATAATTTTATTGCTTAATTTTGTATGGGTTGTAATAGTTTGAACAATACTTAATTCATTATGGAGATTGCAATAACAGTCAATAAAATTGTAAAAGTAGGTTTATCTCTAAAATTTGATAAGTAAAAATGGGCTTTTGAACTACGCGGCCATTTATTGCTAACTGAAATTTAGTTAGGAATTGCCAATTAAACTGAATCTCTGAGGAAAATTAGGTATAGTTTCCTACAGTGCTACAAAACTTCCGATTAAAGGCTTAGTTTTCAATGCGTTTTTTTGAAAAAAATATATCAAATTTGTTTCATTTGCTGCTAATTTGTGTTTTTTAATAATGAAGTAGAGGGGATTTGTTACAAATGGTATGAGAGATGTCATAGGTTTATGACCACAATTTCTTTTTTGGAGTATTTTTCTCTATATGTTTTTGTTTTTAGTTTGCACCGATTTTGTTTTAGTCAGAAATATGGTCGTGGCGTTGGTTTTTCAAACTAAGCATGAATCACAAAATTGATCGATTTTGTCGCATCGAGCTTTGCAAAACCGCACGATTTTTTTCCTTCCTGTTCTAAAAATGGCAAGCTGTTATTTTACCACACGATGTATTATCTTGATTTTTTCCAACTTTTTTGTGGTTTTTACCACTGCTTTCGGAATTACCTTCATATGCGGGCCTTGATCCGCGCAAACCTCAGCGAAGACAATAAAGAGGACTTCTGTAGAACTGACGTCACCAAAGTCATGGATGTCGTAATTTTTATTTTGTAATTTTCTCAGTGTTATCGGGAGGTGGATACGTCACCTGATTTAGAAACGAGATAAAAATATTTGTCGGGAGTCGGATTTCCTTGTCGATGTCCATAAGCAGTTTGCGATTTTTACTCCAGATGCCGTATGTCGGATACGTGATCATTGCAGTCACCATCAGGGCCAGGCGTGGACGTGGTGCAGTTCCTTATTGCTATGCGTAATACAGCCTTGTCGATCGAGGTCTTGCAATTCTCGCCGTAATAACATTTAACTTATTATGTTTTATGTCTACGTCCTCGATTTGCATCTCGCGAGATGTGCGTGCACCCCCTGATAAGGGCGCGCCTCTAACCTTCCGTAGATAACGCCAAAAGGCGACGGTTCGTCTACACCCAAAGAATTAGGCGAATTGCCCGCATTCCTATTTCCAATCTTATCACAAACACCGATATCCTCCAATACGTAAAAAATACGTAAACAACCTCGCTGTTTATCATATTTTCACCTTGGCCAAAACTTCCTTCATCTTCACGTGCAATTCTGCTGCTGCATTTCCTTGTTGCGTCACTCGGTACATATTCTCCTTGCGCATTACTATTTGTCCACATTCTCTCGCCTTTTTCGGACCACGCTTTGTCTCGAACCTCACTACGGCCCTGTTTTCGGGTCGAGCACAAAGAACGGTTTTTCTTACGTCAGGCCTTTGTTATCCAAATATCTGACAAAAGCCGATTCGGAGATAACAGTTTTTTTATTTTCAAAAACAAATATGCTGCAACAATCGCTTTGATTCGATAAGAGATAACGCGTTACGTATCAAGTCCTTTTTGAGCCCCTCTGTTGCTCTGTTAAAAAATACTTTTTTCAAAAAATATTCTTGGTTTGTAAATGAAATTAATGCAGTAAAACCTCTACGGACTATGGATTTTTCGATCAAAATAAATAAATAATTACAAGTATACATAAAAAGCATGTTCGGACTTGTTTTTCGAGTTGCAAAAGGTTTTGCTGATCGTTTATTATTTTCGCCGATCATTTATTAATTGTATTGGAACTTAAAATAAATACGAAAATAGGCGTTTAATTGAGGCGAAGGGAAAAGTAGGAATCCGTGGTACGCGGGTCTTTTATTTTTATTTAGATTAGTTGGAGGAAATTAGCAATGACGTGCGTATTTAAAATTGGGTTAATGAATAATGAGCGTTAATTGAATCGATAATTATTCTGGGTCGAGTTGGAGCGTCTAAGCGCTTATTTGTGGGGTTAATAAAATAGTTCCAGGATGTCGCATTGTAAGTTATCTGGCACGTGTGGTAATGATTGTGAAATTTGGTTATTAGTGGATGAGAAAACGGCGTTGGTGATTGGTTTAGTGGTGAGTGGGAGTCGCGAAAAGTTGAATCAAATTTAAAGTAAAGCTGGGATCACGCAATAGAAAGTGGGTTACATAAACGTCAAAGATAAGCCAGTTTGGTCGAAATCCGCAATCTGTGAAATGGGACAAGGTTGGATCACGGATTTAGCGTCTCCAAAACCGGCGGTCAAGAACTTGACCTAGACCTTAACGCTCATTAAATGTTATAAAATAAAGCGAGCGACGGGATTATAAATATTAGATAGTAAATGTGCCCACGGCTAAGTGAAATCTTCGTTAGCGAATTGTCCCATTGGCCTAGAAATGCGGGTCACGGTGAAAATCAAGTCTTGATGCGAGGGATGTGATTCACCAAAGTTTTCGTACCCTTTTTGCTAATTCATTCGGTTTATGACACAGTAAATCATGACCGGAACATAACGCATTTCGTTTGAATTATGTAAAGCGCAACCAAAATATCAGATGACCACGTGACACGAAATTCGAGAACAATGGAAGATCGAGATTAGAATCTTGGTGACACAACGTAGTATTTTTGTCCGGGGTTTTCTGAAAGGGAAAATTTTACTTGCTTGCTGGCAATCAATAATCATTATGACGTCGATTGTGTTTGTCAAACTGTACTCTATAATTACATTGTAAATCTCTCAATGTCCAAATCAAGCGCCTACCAGGATAATTACGGCAGAAAATGGTTTAACCACATTTTTCTCAGGATGGTCACTTATTGGAACTGTTTTTTCCTTTGTTCTATCGGCAATTAAGGAATTTCCGAACAAAAAATTATGCGTTTTGTTGGGAAATTACGTGCCCTTGTTTAATAAATAAAGTAAACACGGCGATAACACGATATAAAGATAGTCATACTTTAGGAAATTATGCAATCGTGGAGCGCTCCAATAAAGTTTTTCGTGTCAATGTTGGTTAGGGCCGGTTATTGATCAGCAATTTTTCCCGGTCTAGTGGACGTTTTGTCGGTTAAGGTCACTTCACACTTTTATTGTGCATTTTGGAAGCCTCACCTTGACAAAAACGGAAGTAAAGTCGATATTAATAAGGTGAACCAGTTCTCGGCCGGAAGTCGCTGATAAATAAATGAAAATGTCTCGGTTTTTCGTATGCAGATTCTGACCTTGATTGCAGTGAAAAATTCGAAGGTTAGTTCCTAATCACCGGAAAATTCACTAAATGGAACAATTTCTTTTCGCTTTCCTGTTGAAAGTGCATAATGCAATGTGTACCCAAGACACGTTTGTGCATGGATTTTTCTTGTGGAAAGAGAAATTGGCGAGAGATCTTCCAATTTGCACGCTTTTTATATAATTATGCTAATTGCCAGCAAGTCGAGCTAATTTCGGGTGAAGGCTTGCAGATCGGTAATGAGGCCAATACTGTTACGTCACTTCGGCGCACACAGCAAACAATGAAAGAAAGATTCCCAAAGAATGAGGAAGAGCCGAGATTTGACCGCTAAACTTGGCCCTGACTTTTGGTCATAACTTTCATAATACACAATTATACAATCGACTTCAGCTGACCCAAATTCTATCCGCGCAATTTACATAAAAGCACACTTTCAATTGACTTCCTCTGACACCGCGGATCGGCGATTTTTCCACCAAATCCGGATTCAAATTCGGAAAGTAGAGAGTTAGGCAGCCTTTACGTGACTTCACTTCGACATAACCGTTAACGTGGAATAAAAGTAACAGAATCGAGATTATCCGGGGAAAGTTTAATAATATTGCATTCATTATTTCTTCGTAACCTTGTTACGCTAGCTATTAGCAAAAGAGAAACTCCAACACTGAAAAAACACGGGAGTGGGAACTGCTTTTTGATATTGACATTGTTTGGTTTCTTTTGTTGCATGGAAATTATAGTATCTTTTACGCGAAACTGGAACACAACATGTTATTCTCTTTTTACACAGAAAAATAATTAAACCTCATCACCAGTGACATTTTTACACACTTTCCAATTTTATTTTAAAAGTGACGCGTGCCCCAAATCTATATTAATCATTAGGCGCACACGTCGCTTGGAAAAATATTTAAATAACCTGAATTCGGATTCTAAGCAATTACTCCCGGTTATGAAATCATTAAATCATTATCTGATTCACTGCGATGACTTCATTTAGTTTGTTTTCGCTTATCAGAACAATTAAATTATTGTCCGTGGATGTAAGAATAAACTCAAGGAACTATTAGGTAATTCTACTTTTGTCTAGTTTATTTATCGATGGTGAAGGTTGGAAACGAGGAATTTTCTACAAAAATCCAATCTCCAATAAAACCGTTGTTTATTTGACGATAAGAGAGTAGACTTTTTTAAATAATGCTAATAGAGTAACAGGAAATGTTTGTGACGTGGGTAGCCTGACAAGGCTTGTAATGTTAAATATTGAACGTTCAAAGAATATCGCACACAAAGAGATGTAATGACGTCCGCCGAGTAAATAATCTCGATTTCGGCTTCTAATTACTTCTTTCAGTTATAGCAACCCACTCAAAAATATAATTTCTACCAGTTTGTCAAATAGTTCCATCCTTTTTCTCCACCTTGCGCTTGTGCCCCGTTCTAAATTTGGAGAACTTTCACGCGCAAAATGACTTAATCCCAGTAACACACAAAAATGAAATAACAAAACGTAATAAATCTCGATGGATGGTTTATTTTCACTTAATCAAATCCTCAAAGTGTGGTTCTGCCATTGTTTAGTTTCTCCCGAAACTAGGCCAAAGAAAGAGGAGAGAGAAGGAGCACCATATTGCAAAGTCGCGCGATGACAGAGATAACAAAGTGAAATGTGTGTCAGAAATTGCGGTCGCACTTTCTCGACTCCCTCCTCCTCTTTCACCGTCCAATGTTAAAACACAAATAACACGATTTTCGGCGTTAGTATTACCGAATCTGGGTCAAAGCGAACAAAAAACAAATTTCGCCGTCTTATCACAACTCGCCTCATTTATGTATTATGCGACTTTTCCGGACAATGCGTGGAAATTTGAAAAGAGCGAATTCGATTTTCTGGGACAGATCTGCGGCGAATAGTGACCTGAATAGGAAAACTGGGTCACAGTCACACAGATAGAGATAGATGCATTTCTCTCGGTGCGGCTGGCAAATCAACTAAGCGTTCATTGTCACAGACAGAATACCTAACTGTCTATTCCTGACCTAAGCTACAACCACACGAAATTCGTCTCATTTCGAAATAAGGCGACCAAAATAGCCCAAATTTGATTAACCCGTTCATTCAGCATCAGCAATCGCTAATCGGTGATCTCGGCTGACCTGCGTTTTATTCCGAATTAATTTTAGATTATTGAAAACTGTAACTTGGCAAAAATACCGGATCGAAAAAAGCAAAACAAGCCAATTATAATAAAACCGAAGGTTTGCTCAATTTACATGTTGCGTAATGAATTTTAATAATTGACCCTCGGATCAATTGTGCTGGCAACAGTGCGCCGTTGAAGAGGAGAGATAAAAGAGAAAACGACACTGATATAAAAATAAAATCTATTAGAAAGCTGCGTTTACGATGACTGGAACATCACATTAGAAACTCCGTTAAAATAAGTTTGTAATATTTGAAACATAACAATTAAGTCATTATTGAATATTTTATAGTGTGTTAAATAGCAATCACCGTTAAATTATTCGCATACATATTAATGGTTTCATTTAAAAGTGCGCTACGGCGATGATATAATCTCGCATTTGCAATTATTCACAGATTTAAAAATGACGCCAAAACCAAAATCGTGACGATCAATAATTTAATCATTTAATTGTAGTGTGACTAAAGTTGCATCCTTGAAGTAACAATATTGTAGAGAAAGGTCGATTTATAAATAAGTTTGCTTATGATAAGCTTCCGGTATGATTAATCCGACTGGCGGCAAATTTGAATCAAGCCCCAAGTCGATAAGTTTTTTGTTTATGGTGTCGTCTGCAGGTCGTTGGACGTATGTTGTTTACGTGTGGCATTATTTAATAGTGTTAGTGAATTAGCTTTTGTGCTTGCAAATTATAAACAGAAAGTATGCATATGACCGGCGTCGCTGAAAAAATACGAGGCCATTAAACTTGCACAAAGAAATTGCAAACGCTGCTGTATTTTTAGATCACCGAAAACGTTGCACTGTTCCCTGGAACGTAACCAAATATACCCGAATGCAGTTTTGAAAACCCCTTTCCCTTACATGCAATTGCCTGAATTATGCGTCTGACCTTCATTTAGCGAAAGTGCATCTCTAAAAATAAAGTTCACAGCTTGTTTGCTACTTTCCTAGAATAATCATTAAGCAAACACGCCAAAATATCAACAGTCGCTTTACGACAAAACGCTCTGACGAAAAATCAGGCCAATATTCGCGCATTAATTGCGCCATTGTTTTTCGAGGCGTTTTCCATACTGATGCCTTTCTAATTGTCTCAAATATAATTGCGAAACTAAATAGCAACTTAAATGTAACAAGTCGCAAGTTTTTCTCCCGACTGTCAATTAGCAAATACCGGTCAAGTTTAACAAAGAAATGACAACGTAATTGCGTGGAGGATTTATTTTTGAAAATAATGTTTACAAAAATAAGAGTATATTTAGATATATATTATAGAACAAGTGCATGTAGGCAAGGTTAGTATACGCAGTCGCAGAGGGCGCAGCGCAGTTGTCTGCTATAAGCGGCAATAACAGGGTCAACGGCTGATTGACAAATAGTTATTTCGTCAAGGTCGGCGATGACGTCACACAGACTGCACTTCTCGCCTACTTGATGCATATAACTATGCAAGTCTGCACCGTTAAATTTCGCTTTTTGTTGTTTTTAATTACTCGCATGGAAATCTGCACCAAATCAAACCGACGAAAATATTTACTGACCTTGCAAGCCGACAAAAAAACACAAATACTGTGATAGCATTCCAAGAAATTCGGCCCATTTTCAAACGCCGATAAAACGTTACGCAAACTCGACTTTACGTCATCCACTCTGTATATGCATTGTTGTCAAAATTTCATTATGTAAGAACAGTAAACTACAGTTATCTGCAAATTTGGCCGGTTTGCATTGGCTTAATTAAGTGATGCGACTCCTTGATGCCTCAACAATGGTTAAATGGATAAAGAGGTAATAATTGAGATATTTGCAGTGGAGTCACCTTGGACGTTATTTCGGTCCCAGTGCAATAATTCGCGAATCTGTCCAATGATTCAGCATGTGGCAAAGACCAAAAACCGAAATTTTCGTCTGTGGCACTTCCTCCAAGTTCGGCAAATCGCGATGGCGTCGCTCTGCGACGACGTTCGATTGTTTTATTCAGGCTCAGGGCCAGTGCAAGGCCCAAGGCTGCAGGCTGCATCTAGCGGGCCGTGCTTTGCCCTCCCCTGAGTCGCGATGTCCGTCAAGGTTAACTAGGTGCATCGCTATAGGCCGTCTGGCCAGGCGTTACCAGTGCCTTACCATCATTATTACCATTACCTAATCACAATCAAAATACGGCCATCTTCAAACGCACTATTTTTAGACTTGAATCAGCCACTCAAATAATTAAATCTCCATTATTTGTTTTACAATAATCAGACATCATTACCGACCAATCAAACGTCGAGCACGGAGCCGCCATGTTCAATTAGTATTCAAAAATGACATAGAACTGTGCAAAAATCCAGTTGCCATGGCGTAACATACGAAGATCAACCCCTCCCTGGCAACTGGCATTTTTTGCGCAACGTTACTCTTGCCCCCATTGTACACAACGACAATCAACATCAAAGAGAGAGAAAATATGGTGGAGGCGCCGGAAAAATTCTATTGAACTAGTCTGAAATACTTTTACTTAATTAGATCAGTTTGCTTTAGTGTACATACGTTTGTGTGATTATCAATTTTGATAAAACCACGTCATAAACGCGTTTCTAAAGCTATGCCAGGTCAGGTCAGGTTAAAAGTCCCCAAACTTCAACGAACTTATAGGTAATTACAAGAGCTTATTTCCGCAGTCCAAGAAAGCTGACTTTTAGGTAATGATATTTTAGGTAATATCTATAAGACAGGGTGTTTCGTCCAAACCCCACATGAGTCATAATAATGGTCACTACAAAGTATGGATATAGTTAAATAATCATCTAAACTTATTGCTTTCAGATCTTTATCAAATTTGTTTTTTTATTTGTTTTATTTTTTATTTGTTCTGAGTATACAAGGCTAAGTTGATTTTTTCCTGAGTTCTATGGTGTACCACATGCATACCTTATTTTAATCAAAACTAAAAAGAATATATTGAACAGAAACCAAAAAATAAGTAAAAGTTAACTTTTATTTTTTTGACACTTTCTAATAAAATAAAGGTGGGTGTATGTTACATCACTGAATTCAGAAAAAAATTCTTTATTCCTTCTAAAAAACTGAGTTATGGGTAACTCCAGACGTAACCCCAGGGTTTGTTAACTTTTTCAAAATTTGTAAACGATAAAGAAAAGATCTAAGCTTTCTCTTTCAATTGTCCACATACGATTTCAAAATAAACTATGCACAAATAAAAGTTTAACTTTTAGTTTAAACTAAGGTTTTGTTTGTTGTTCAAATAATAAAATATTAAAGGAAGTGTAATAACGTACAAAATAATTATAAATTTCTCGAATACAACGTTTTTTAGCAGTGTCCTTTTTCATTTGAGCGTTGTTTATGTACAATTGATAAGGTTACCAATTTTTCAAGGGAAATATTGTAATATAATGAATTAGATACTGTTCAGTTCATTTTTATTACAACCAATTATTATATGTTTTAACGAGTTGTTTACGTGCTTGAATAAGACCTCTTTGCATACAAATTCGCAAATAATGAAGGATTTCCAATGTTTAAGTCTTTGTACATGTTTTTGAAGTATTGTTTAGACTTTAGAGTATTTGAAACTAAAAATATAGATGGCCACTTAGCAAATGTCACGGCCTACAAGAATAACTAGAATAAGTTGGTTGTTTTCGCTGAAACAGGAGCGAGATTTGCGGTTTGGAGAAAATCTAATTTGGCTTGCGGCATTCTGAGAAAGTTGTGTGCACCAAAAACTATTGATACCAGTGGATTCGACTGTAAAATGCAAAATAAACCTGGGTATGGCGAACTAACAACGACAAAACAAAATAAAACACAAAGTAAATGAAAATAATGAGGAACAAATAACAACAACTCAAGAAATAAGTATCTATTTTCGACATAAAAATGATGGTCATTATGATAAAAATGTTAAAGTTCGTGGTAAAACATCGTCGCAGTATTCTCGGCCATTTTTGTCAATTTTCCGTCTGATTTCCTGCCGTGGAAGGGCAGTTTGTCGTGGCAATGCATATTTCCGAAAAAATTTGGGGGTGTGTTTGTTTGCAGTGTCGGTTTGGTGTCGGTCGATTGTGCGCGGGTCGCCGGCTTTACAGACTACAGACTACAGGCCGACTGGCCGACTGCCTTGAATAGTCCATTGGCCCTAGGTTTTGCACATGCACTTCGTCTGCATCGTCTAATGTCTGTGACCCCAAATTCGGGTATTTGGCCTTCTAAAACCGCCCAACGCTTTATTTCCACACACCTGCACGACTTGATATTTTCGCTTTTGCGATTTTTCGGGGCCTGGGGGCACACTCAACATCCGCCCTTGTGTAATTTTATCAGTCTGTCATAATGAAAAAAGCGGCACAAAGCGATGCCACTGTTCCTCATTATTACCGTCAAGCTCAACGCCAACGGTAACGGTAAACATGCATTCGTATTATTGGCCGATAAGTGGTTTAGACAAAGGACAAATGGGGAAATAATCAGATATAATTAGAGATAGGGGCCGCTCAGGGGTAAAAATCAATTCGACACATAACATCTTTTGTGCATGTGTATTTAAACAAAGATGGCTGAAAATCGAATAGAAAGAGAAGCAGACCCTGGACCCGTGCGATGCACTTTCGCGAAGGTCGAACATCAAATGAACAAACATGTATCGTCTGGCGACTTATTGTACACACAACACACGTATATAACAAAAAAGTACAATACTTATTTCAATAATAAAAAATTTCGTAACATTACGTCAATCGCTTAATCTTATTATTGTCGAAATATCTGAATGGAAAGTCCAATCAATGCGATTTGACGAATTTATTGGGGGTTTACGTCGGTGCAAGTGCGCTAAGTGGGTTACTTATCTGTCCGTGTTGTTTTCCTGTTGTATCGGGTCGGGGTATAAAATGGGGCAAATAATTTGCATAATACAATAATAAATTACTGCATTTGCTTGCATAAAAAATAAAACAAAGCAAGATAACGTATCAGAGAAAACAAAAAAATCCTGTTTTGCTTAAGAAAATATTATGCGCAGGAGAGTTCGATAATCTGAAATGAAATTATTTTTAGTTGGTGTATTTTTTTGGTCCGTGCAGTTTTAAATCTTGCGAAAACAAGTGCATCGTCCTGCAACCGTTGCAGGGGCCCCGGTCGGGGGTCGCATCAAACTCCAATATACCACTAGTCTGACTCATGTTATTTAATACTGATAAGAGATAACTGCTATTGCATTCACTATTTCCAACGGATTACGTGATTATTGGAACGCAAAGATTTTCGAAAAAGCGACACTTTTCGATAACCTTCACCGGGTCTCAATTGATTATTTTTGTGCAATGCCTGCCAATTTTTAAGCTACTAACGGATGTTATGATGTCTGCACGCCGGTGATGTTTTGTTATTTGCGAACCACCCACATTTACATTCCGGAGTTTCACTAACCCCAAAATTAGACGAAATGATTACCTTATTTCAAGGCAAACCAACAGATCAGGATTAATTATGTCCCAGGACAACGGCCAGACGTACACACCTTTTTTCCTCACTCCGGACAGCAAAAAATCATTGCATTGGCTAAATATTTATCCAACCTAGATTATATCTACCCAGACAAAAACCAATAAAATCATAAATCTTCCTGATGCCTCGTATTTTACAATCCTGCATTTTTTACCCACTATTACTGGCTTCTTTGTTCCGGCGGTTTGGCGTGGCATCATCGCAAAACAATGCAAAAATGCCTAAACGTCTGCCTTATCGACACTGACCTACGACAACCCAACCAAACACGAGATAATACTTACAGTCAAATCAGGTGTCAGTCACTAGGGCCCTACGATAATAAAACTATAACACCATCACTGGCCAACGCAAAATTTTATGCTTTATTTCATTATTTCATTCAACGCTAACTACACGTGCTAAGTATTAGGCAAGTCAAATAAGCCTTTAAATCGAAATGTGGAAAAGCTTGCATTTTTTGTTGCGTTTTGCTTTAAAAATTATTAAAAATCGGTAAGAGCTAGAAAAAAGTTTCAAATAAAAATTGTAAAGCATAACATGTTACATAAAAATGTTCTCTTGATTTTTTTGATTTAATACAAATTATCAGAGGTTGATTAAATGTAAAGGATGGAATAATGTACAATTTAAAAAAAAAATCTTGTTATGTAAAATTTTCTGCTGAATTCTATGATAGTTTTTCGATTTAAAATTGTTTTCATTATGAAAAAGACGTTTTAGCGAGAATTTTACAAAAATCCAAAATTGGACAAATTTTGAAAATTTTGAAACAAGCATTTTTAAGAGGGTTCTTATGGCCATTACCAAATTGGAAGCTATTTCATGAAGACCTTTTCCAAATACAAATTTTAGAATGTTCTACACATGTATTTTGTTCAAAAGGCACTTCAAACATTCGTAAATAAAAGTAAATAAAATTAAAGTTTTATTTTTTTCTACTAAAGAGTCTTCAACACGACTGTCAGCATCTTTGGTTTCTTCTAAATTAAATTTGATAAAAAAGGGACCTAAAGCCTTAATTCTACTTTTTCATCGTGTATTATTTAAAGGTTTTAATGTTAACGAACTGCTATGTTTTTTAAAATTCTCCATCGATACGTAGAAGAAGAAAAATAATTGTAGAGTTGCTGAATTATAGAAAAAAAAAATTATTTCATTTGTAGCTGAAAAAAGGAATAAAAAATGCACGAGAATTAAGATCTAAAATTTTTCTTTGTACTCCATTAATTTTTCTGCGCATGTTTGCTCCAGTTTCATATTCTTGTCCTTTTAATATCTTTTAAACTTATTTCTATTTTTTGTGCATACTTGTATTTTTATATAAAATTTAAGAATGGAAATGAAACACCATTTTTAATTTAGAAATTAAAAATCCTTTTTGGCCGTTCGTGTGCATTGCACCCTTTGCACATAGCCCAGGATCGCCCCCGGCTAGGTCTTTAAAAATACATAATCACTTAGTATTTATTTATATTTTTCTTAGAAAATGACTATGATGTATCTTGCCCTTTATTAGTATCCTTATTGTTTATAACGTCTAATAGGCGCAAAAGCGGTCTATAACGTACACACGTGCACATTGTGCTACGTTCCAGGAAATTTTTTTTTTGCTACAATGCAGCAAAAGTTGCCGACAGGCACCGGGACACACAAAATAATCGGAAATCTTTAAAGGCCACAATATAAAAAATTTACGATTTGTTGGAAAACTAGATACAGGGAATGTTACAGTCTAGAACAGCTGCAAAAAAATCTTTTTTGTAGAGTAAAACAAAATTAAAAAAATATTCATGGATAATTTATTTTAAGAAGTTATATTAAAATTTTGGGGTTGTTATTGTTTTTGTAACTTGAAAACAGCAAATATTTGCATTTTACTCATTAGGTCCTAACTATTTTTTAGTGTCGCGATGGCATGTCAAATTGAGAGGCAGATATGGACCAATAATGAAAATCTTGGTACTAAAGTTTAGTAGTGACTAGAAAATTTTCATCCCCTAAATAAATATTTGCCTGTATTTACAAAAAATAACGAAAACTATTGTTTGTATTTTGTCTCTGAATCACAAACAAGGAAAAAAACGAATTGTGTAAAATTGCACCGTCTCTGATAAGATTGTTGAATTCGTTTCGGGTGCAATGCAGGTGAGTTTTCCAAACTCTTCGTCCAAAACCAGCTGCCGCGCGCACCAAAATTTCCCGTCAATTAATTTAACGTCGGGATAATTATCAAATTAATTACGTTAGTGATGTTAGAATTTTACGATGGCATTAAAAAGTGTCGTCTGGATGTGCGATAAGCACAATGTTGCGTTCGATTTTTCGAAAACCAAGTCGGACATTTAATTTGTTTACGAGCAATTGAGGTGATTTATCTAGTTTTGCAGCAAAAACGTCGCAATCCAATTGCGAACAATTGAGTAAATTGACAGACAGACGTCCAATTTCTCGAAAATTGCGGGTTAGGTCAGGTCACTTATACCGGGCTGGGACGGTAAGTGTTCCCGGTATAGGCGGCCGTGCGTTGACACTCTCCCTGTAACGGGGAATGGGGCGGTCGAGATGGAAATTTTTTGCGCGACGCCGCCCGTCTCTGCTCGCCGACGTCGGTTAGGGGCGGCAGAACTGTTGACTGTGAAAAGGTCGACAGTTGAACGCCCGAGCGCGGCCAAAACCTTCGCGCTGCAAGGCCAGACGAATATAACTAATACGTATCTTATATCTTGCAGGACAGTATTTAAAAATTAATCACGCGACTGATTTTATCGGAAAAGCCACCCCGCGGCCAAACAGAACACAATCGCGCCAATTAAACAATATGTCACAGCTATTTGAATTTTTCCTTTGTTATCGCGTTTCATAAAGGTTACTCAATGCATCTACTGTAGTTCCCGGCCTTGCCTTTCGTCACTTTCGTGATAGTGATAAGGTCTCTGCTGTCGTCAGTCACCAGGGGTGACTTGACTGATGCGCGGATGGCTAGTCGGATCAGTGACATAGTTAGGGCATTAGCTAGGTGTTGACGTTTGTCCGGTTAATTTGCGTATGATGCAAGCAGCGGTAGGTCCGGTTCTGAGCCATGTCCACCATCAACAATGGCCTTGCATGACAGACAATGCATCATATTTGTTGGCTTTTTCGGTCATTCATCGTATAAAGAAGTGCATCGGCTTTTTATCAGACACCATTGCGATGGTGGCCTTGATTTTGTTTACTACACTGTTGTGCAAATAACTCGCAGTTCATGGCTTTTAAATAAAGTAATGCACTTGAAGTACTTGTTTCGTGTATTTTTTGTACGCGACGAATAACGCCAAATCACTCTTTCACCTAACTCCAGACACATTATCATTCGCGGTAGACGCGTAAACAAAATTGTTTAGTGTTGTTTATTCGCTGGTGATAACGTAATCGGTCACCACGAAGCACCCAACCCGAAAACCGCCCCTGGAAGCCGGGACGCGCCTTTGCCGAAGTGTGGATCAAGACTATTGCAAACGGACAAAGAGATCATCTAAATTCTCTTATCGATAGAGCCTTGACAAAACCTTGGACCCCAAAAGTCCAAAACAAATCGGGGAAATATTTCGCGAGGCGTTTCAACCGTGAAAAATTCAATGTTACGGCGACATCGATCAGCTATAATAATTAATATCAAATTAAAGATTCTGCTATTTTAATTACGTTGACTAATTTATTTTTTATTTGGCTTATGTAACCGGATTTACCTCGCAATTTAATCACTCTATTGGCATTTTTGTGTTGTTTCAAAAACCACGCTTGAACGATAAATAGAAATTTCGAAAAATTTTAATTTGCCACTAATCGAACCTTTATCAATTTCCATAATAATTAATGCTGAGTGCGTGTTCTGCTCCTTGCCAGATACGTACAGAATTTATAGCTGAGGCAATTTAATTTCATGATTTCAGTACACTTCAAATCAGATGACTAATTTCAGCTTCGCATTGTGGAATTTCAAGACCACAGGTTAAGGTAGCAGAATAAATACCAACTAAAGGAGCTAAATCCTTAGTCCAGTGGCACACAACACAGAAAATTTCTTTGAGAAAAAGTGAACGACAACGTGATATTGTAGAAAAATGTGCAATGGCTACGTTTTTTGAAAAACAAAAATTTTTAAATAAATACGGATCTCTCAGAAAATAAAGGACATATTTTAAAATCTAGTGTAGGTAACTTAACAAAGAACTTTTTCATGTTTTAATTTAATTTTTATAATTATCCTGCATTGTCAGAATTTTTTTTTTGTTTTTTTATTTTATTTATTAAAATCATCTTATTAATAATATTAAGAATATCTCTGAATTTCTGATAAAGATTTAATAAAAAAAATCGAAAGTTGGCGAAAAATATAAATTTCAAATGTTCCCTGCCCTAAACAACCAAAAATTTTTTTCCGATTGTATTTTCAAAGGCGTACATATCATTTTAAAATTTAAATACGAAGTTTTTTTTAATTTCTATTGTTTGATGAGCTGACGTCGTCACTGTGCAAAGAGTTCTTATTTTTATTTATTTTAATTTTTTGGGTTTTTGGGCCAAGCTTCATCAACTTGGGATAGTACGTCCCTGAGATAAAGAATCAAACTAAGGCTGACTGAAAGTCCCAACCTGGCCAAGTCAAGTCAGGTTTAGAATTATTTTGTATTATTGTTAGAGTATAAATTAGCAAACTGGGTTTGCTATTATAGAAAGATAAAAATGATATATGCGTTTTCTATTAAGCTGTTTATTTTATCGTCTGATAAAATAGTACCCTTAAAAACAAATAATCTGTGCAAATAATACCTTGGAATATATTAAAAAACCAATATCTCTGTTGAGGTATCATAAAAAAGCTCGTGCCATTTATACCGTTTTAATGCGTGGCAAAAGTAAGGAGATAAATGCTACAAATTTTCAAAATACAACAAAAATAAAAATTGACCTGTGGACGACCTAAATACGCCACTGCCGTAGTCCCATTTTTTTATTATTGATTGATACATTTTTCTGAGAGAAATTCCTTTTCTCTGACATTATTTACTTTGCTCAATTTTTCGACCAACTTTTGTAATGGCAATTTTCAAGCAATTATTTATATTCGATACCATTTCGTGAAATCTCAAATCACCATTTCAATAAACAATGGCCCAAACTTGTAACAAACAAGTAAAGAATTTGAGAGAAAAGAACCAAATAATGTCTTTTCCTTTTTTTTAATTAAACAGATCAATTTTTAAAATACACCAATGTTGTGTATTATACAATTTTTTTTCCCAAAAAATCTATTTAAATTGTTTCACTTTTTTCCTTTTATTTATTTATTTATTGGTTTGCACATCATTTAGCTAAAATTTGTTTTGTGTTTTTTTTTTAATGTTACGGTGCTACAACTCGGTAGAGTTATTATTATGATGAACAGATTTTTGACTTAAATGTTTTTTTAATTTCTATTGAATTTGAAAGAAAATGACCAAATAATGTCTTTTCCTTTTTTTTTAATTAAACAGATCAATTTGAATTTTAAGTTGCATCAAGGACCAAATTCCTTTTTTCAGTTCTTCGATAAATTTCTTTTTATTAGGGTTACAAACTAGACACGTAATTAATACACCAATGTTGTTTAGTATACAATAGTTTTTTCCCTAAAAATACATTTGAATTGTTTTTTATATAATGTATAATGTTAGTTAGTTAAAATTTGTCAAATCTATAACCAGATGGATAATGCAAGATCTTTGGGACTTAATAGTATGATAAGTGATAACAAATTTTTGTCTTAAAAAAAGTTTTTTAAATATCTATTGTTTGATGAGATCACCGTGTTAACAGTTTTTATTTTTATTTATATTAATTTTTTGTGCTTTCGGCTTAAATCAGGCTGATTAGTTTTTGATAAAAATATGATTGTGTTGGATGTCGGTGTGATGTAAACCGAATCACGTCGGATGTTTTAATAGGTATAATAGGAATTAGAGGCAACTCTCTCTGGTTAACCCTATTTAGCGTTTCTAAGCAGTTGATTTCATTTTTATCCGAGAATGCAGTACGGCCGAAAGTCGGTCTAAATTGAGGCCACAAACATATTATGTCGTGGTAATCTCACGTAACTACGTATTACTTGTAACGGCCGCATTTCCTTTTGGTGTCCCTTTCTCCGCTTTCTTCGTTTTGCCACTACTTCGCGGCCATGTAGGTCACTATCTCGTACTTTTACATCCTCGCGGACGGCTTGCACTTGCTGCAAAGCGCTATACGACTATACCCTACTCGACTTCTGATCGGTTAAGACGTGTGTGCTTCCAACTCTATGTGTGGTGTTGTGCTGGTTCTGGTTCTGATTCCGATTAGAAGGCCTCATCATTGCGTCACTCCACAGCGCCAGGCCGGCCGGCCCTGGTCCCTTCATGATGCCCACCCTGCCGCCGATGCACCCCGATAACGGATTAATTTTCACACCCCCAGGTAAACCGACTCGCAACGGGAACTTATAGAAAACTCAGGGAAAGTTCTCCGGCCCTCCTAACTCTTTCGCATTTTTGCCATAACCCAAACAATAAACCCGACTTATTTTGCGCTTATTAGGGCGACATTTCAGTCGAGCCTTGACTCGGCTTATTTTTATGCCGGTGCAAGACGAGCTGTAAATATTATTTTTAAAACTGCAACGCGATTTTTGAGAGTGGGGAAGACGAATGGGGTTAATGATTAAAATGCAAGATTTATTTATAAATTTATACCATTTTTTACCGCCTGGATATCGCTAATATGGAATGTACGCGGGAAGAAAACTTGGCCCACTTTTGATTGAGGCTACGTTAGTAACCGTATTGTCACGCATTGCCAATATTACTATTTAGCTCTTTTTTGACAAAACTTTCGAAAAAAGCTCCAACTTTCTATAATTATCGTGACACTGTGCACATTTTTCTGGGCTTGATAAGGTCACTTCATTCTAAATTTATTAAATGAAATGCACTTTCTGTTTAAGCGCTAACCTTAGATTTATTTGAGGTAATAACTGCAGGAAGGTTTTGATCTGAATGCTGACACTCAAGGATTTACAATAAGGCGAGGGAGAAAAACAAGCCTACCGGCTGGCAAAAATACCTCACCTCCAAACGTTTCCATCTATTGCCGATAAAAAATCACACTTACATGCATTTTATTGCACCCGATTTTCCACAAACAATATTTTAAAATATTACACCAATTATAAATCTGGCAATAGTAAAAAAGTGGTGCACTACGTTGATAAACAAGGATACACCAATACATTACACAGTAATTTTTTTCATTTGATGAAGATAAAGAACTAATCATTTTTCAGTCTTGATGGTAAAGGAGGACCTAATTATAGTGACAAAATAATATTCTGAAATTCTACTTTTCTATTACCAGTATCAAAGATTCTAATTAAAAAAAATTACACCGAACAATTTTTTGGAGTCGAGCACCGCAATTTGTTTAATAAATATGAAAATTGTGACATGAGTAAGCAAAAGCTTAATGTAATTCCGAATCCAGCAGTCGTGGAAACAATAGGAACAGCGTTTATTTTCGAATCAGACAGATTAATCGAACAATAGATTTATCGCGAGCGTCAGCATATTCCGAATTATAATAATTTTAGCAATTTTGTTTACCATCTTAATTTTATTGGGATGATTGCAAGCGAGATAAGGGAAAACTTGTTTTCGTCCTGTCATTTTTATCGGTCATAATTGTTTAGCTTTGTTTATCTGCGGGGGCCCGAGGGTGAAATTCGGATGATTTTGAGCCGAAAACCGATGACATAATTCGCGTTCTTGACTTTCTTGGAAGGTTGTCTTATTACATTATAAGGTAAAAGCGTCGGCAAATTCGTGAATTTCGTAATGGGTGGTTCACCGCTTCAAGGTCGCGATTTTTGTAGCTTATTTGCAGGGAAAAAACGTTACCGGAAAATGACTGAACTGACAAATAAGAGGTCATTTTGATGACCTTGTCTTCTCTTGTTCAGAGGTCAGCCTCTTACTACGTTTAATACGCACGGTGAGCTGTACGCGGAATTTTTCTCAATTACTCAGTTTTACCTGAAAACAGGAAATTTAGCGTGTGACGGGGAAAACTCGCTCTTCGTATTATTCTAACGTAATGTTATGAAATAACGCGAGTTTTGGTATTAGTTATTCGATTTGAGTTCTAGAATTGAGACAAAGTGATTATTTCTATAACTTCCTCTTGATAAGATTAACATCGCCTATTGTTTGTTGTTATGCAATTTTATTAATAAAGTGACAAAGGGGCGACCGCTTTGCCATTGTTTTAGAACGTCGGGCGAAAACCGCGCAAATGTTGTTTAAATGACAACTTGGTTTTGAAATAATAAAACTGCGGAGGGAGGATGTTGCTGTTATTTTTGTGTTTTGTAACGTAAATGGGTTGCTAAAGCGGTTAACTGTACTAAATTCGGGTATGTGGTTGGAGAAACGGTACAACAATTTGTAATGTAAATGCAAAAATTGTTGTAGCAAATAATTAGTGATAGTAATGGGAACTTTCCTATTGCTTTCTCCAAGACAAAACGTAGAAACATCTCAGATCAATAGAAAAAGTAGGTTCTTGGAGGTGGTGAACGCCGCGTAAAATATTTGTTGCGCAATTTCGGAATTCAGTTGAGTTAATTGAACAAACAATGGCGAGTTTAGTTAGGATATTAACCTTTTAAAATCGTCGTGTTTTTCAACAATAATCTTAACATTTTACTGCAGAGCTATCTGGGCAACCATGAACTTTACTTGTAAATATGATATTTATGCAGTTGCAATATCCCTAACCTATGTCAACGTAATCTCGTAGTTCTGTTATTTTTTGATGACATTGGCCGGTTCTACATAACTTTATTTTTCCGTGATAACTTGCTAAAAACATTTATTTGATAGTGATCCGAACGGGTAATTCGGATCGATACGTCTGGCGCTCATTTCAATTCATTACTCCGCATTAGATTAGCAATCACCACCGAATTATCCTTTGTCAGTACAATGACTAATAATGGTCATTGTCTTCGCCCCTCCACTTCGTCAAGGCTCACTCGAATCCTGCGAATCTCGTCAGGGGAATCACACGAATCATTAATTGCGAAAAGTTGCACCGGAATTGCGTAACGCCGGTATTAACCGAAATTCCCGGAGCACATGCGATGCGGTCCCAAATATTAAGATACGAGAGGGCACGAGCAGGTTACGTAACTTACGAAGGTGACCTGTCACTGCTCTGATTGGTGACTCACTGAGGGTGTTGTCCTCCGTAGCCCCCACCACCCCCTCCCAAGCCCGTCGCGACTGATCATGATCAGCACGCGGCCACTGTCAAAGTGTAGTCAGTTTCGGAACGCTGACTGTTCAGTTCTCGCCAGTTCCACTCAGAGTACAGACCTAGTTGAGTGTCGCTACTGTTTGTGTATTGTTATTGTTTGATAGTGATTTTTTAACAACGAAACTAAACAAATCCCGGGACTTTACACGTCAACAATTGATAGTTGGTGAGTGTGCGAGGGATTTTTTTTGTTTTTCATTGTTACGGTCGCGTGCATTTAGGTGACAGATACGGTCTAATAATATTCCAAGCATCGTGTATTGGCGCCGTCTTGGATACAGTTACTTGCTACTCTTGATCCATATTCGATTGATTTGCGAAATGGGATTTTTTTGTGTTTGGGCGGTTTGAACCGCGCGCCAAAAGCGCACGATGTTCGGATGTCTTCCCGCCAAGCTACCTCGCTTATTCAAAAGTGATGTAATTGACAACTCTAATGAATCACTTTGATGCAATCACCGTTGCTTTGTGTGTGTGTTTTTTTGAGATATGTTTTCTTGGACTCGATTAACACACAGAACTAAACAAAGAATTCATTTTTCGGGACAAAGAGTAATGAGCGAACAATCACCGACAAAGCCTCGTTTGATGCCATGTCTCGAATAATGATTTTGCAATTACATTATGTAATAAGAGATAAGTGTAGAGCTCGGCATTGCAGAGCATTCTTGAACTCGGGAGTTCCACTAGCCTACTTCTCTACTAAGAACGTTAGTTTGTTTCTAATAGAGCGTACGGATTTCGTTTGAGTCAATTTGGAAAAACCGGAGACATCGATCGATCGAAAATAATGCGCTCTAATTGTTGATGATTGTATGCAATGGCCGCAACCTTTTTGTTTCTCGATTATGCTCGCTGTAGCGGAACCATAATAAAATTGCGTAACGAAATTAAATACGTATCTTGCGGCTTATCACGGCCAATAAATAAGAACACCGTGTAGGTGTTTGTAATACGGTTAACAAATCGAAAAAACGAATATTTATTTTGACCGGTGCGGAGCGAAGTCCACGTGCGGTTAAAAATAAAACAATTGCTCGAACTTGTGCTACAATTTTATTTTTCTATAGATTTACAGTTAGTTATTAATGTGATACAACTCGTGACAGTGATTATTGATTTGGTTCGATAATGATCCGATTTACGTCTTTTTCGACGTACCTCCCTTTTTAATAAATAAGTCGGCCGATTATATTTAGAATAGTTTCGTAACAATTTGTTTTGGAAGATATTTGGCGACGTATTTGTAGCCACGTCATGAAATAACATCGATTTTGTATATTTAAAAGCCGCCGCATCATTTCGGTAAACCGATGCGTCATTTTTCTGAGTTGCCGGAACGCGTACTTCCCCGAATTTATTCAATAGGCGGCTGTTTCGTAAAGGGCCAATTGTTTAGAAATGTGGTTAATAACGTGTCTCCAAGGTCCACACGTGAAGTAGATCACGTTGTTCGATCAACTCCGTTCACTCCAGACACGAAAGCTCACGTTTCCGGACATCCATTGTATATTTAAACGTAGGTGGTATCACCGAACTTAATCACGTGGCTTATTGCCTATTACTTAATTTAGATTCGTCTTAGTCCGCTCTATATCAGCCAGATGGCTTCTGAATCATTTCCGTTCCGGAATTCCGAATGGCATACGTCGTATTTAGGCAACGACCTCTCCAAGGCTCTTGCGGTTAATTCTCCCGAACTAAAACTTAGTTCGGCACTTAGGGTTAAGTTATGCAGGTATATAGCCATCGACGGCAGGTGAATCGCGACGGCCTTGACTGCACTTGTGGCAAAAACCGGTCGGCATTTTTCCACTAATCCGATTAAAGGCTGAAGACATTTTCTTTTTTTCCAGATGTATTAAAGCAGCGTATAATGGTTGCCGAATTCGTGGGCCGAGGTCAAAGTGGATCTCCAGTAAATGGTGAAATCCCACAACTAAACTCAAACATGCCTGCCAGCCACGGACGGGAGCTCCTCTCATCGTCGACTTCTCCCGACGCCGACTCTTTCCCTCCCGGCTACAACATGAACTCCGTCAAACACAAAGAGCTCTTCTCCCAGCGAAAGCAGCGCGAGTTCACCCCCGACAGCAAGAAGGACGACAGCTATTGGGACCGCCGGCGCCGAAATAACGAAGCCGCCAAACGCTCCCGCGAAAAGCGCCGCTTCAACGACATGGTCCTCGAACAGCGCGTCGTCGAACTCACTAAAGAGAACGCCATCTTGAAGGCCCAGTTAGAGGCCATCAAGGAAGAGTACGGGATCTGTGGCGAAAACGTCGTTTGCGTCGAGAAAGTCCTCGCAAATCTCCCCACAAACGAGCAAGTACTTAGCCTCACCAAACGTCAGAAACTCACACATTCGGCAAATCCGCTCCTCTTCAACCCCCACAGTCCGATCCCGACCCCGGTGATCCACCAGCCGGTTTTGGGGTCGCCTCCGCCGCAGCCCCTCCCGCACGCCCACATCCTCCACCCGCCCGCGTCCCACCACGAGCCGCCCTACAGAGACCACCCCGAGGCCTACCCCTATCCCTACCCCAACTACCACCCCACAGTCCACTACGACTCCAACGATGCCCTCAATCTCTCCGCGCGGTCGCGGTCACGAGGCCAGAGTCCTTTCGAAGTCTCTAGTAATTCGGGGGATGAGAGCGCCCCCGTGGCTCTTACCTCTGAAGCCAACAACAGCCTCCCGTTGAAATTGCGCCACAAGTCCCACCTGGGGGACAAGGACGCCGCCAATACCCTCCTGTCGCTCCAGAATATTAAACAGGAGCCGGGACCGCGCGCTAGTCCTCCTTGGGACGCCGAAGGCTCGAGCGACGAGCGTGACTCTGGGATCTCTTTGGGGGCGGAATGGTCGACGCAGGCCGCGCAAGCCGCCGCCACTTTGCAAACTCTTAAACAGTCCCACCTCCAGGCCATGCAGGAGGCCGCTGGTGGCGACGCCGAGACCAAGCATAGAATCCACTCCGAAATTGTGAGGTTATCGTCCGAGGTTGAACATCTCAAGTCGATGATGATCGGCAAGGAGAAGGAACCGAGACATTAGTTTGATGGGGTCGGACCCTGAAAGGGTGCCCCAGTGCTCGTCGTGCGCGTACTTGTGATGGATCGGACATATCAACGCTCCGCCGGGAGCTATTTATTCTAGTGTTAAGTATTTATTCATTTTTGTAAGTTTGGAGATCTCTCCGCTTGCACAACTCTGTATCTTAGTGGACTTGCTTTCATTTTTTGCCAATATATTCCTACGAGTTTATTTAACATAATCTTATTGTAACGCATTGTTGGCGCTTTATCGCTCTGTACTATATTCTACCAATGGTTTTCATTTTCCTCATCTCATAGGGATTTATTGTACCTTTTTATTTTTTAACTGGAAATGTGTGATTTTTTTGTAGACTATTACTATTAAGAAAATACGATTATTTATGTATAAATATGTATGTATTTTTGTTACATCATCGGCCAAAACCGAAATTTACGTTATGTTATCTCATTATTGTATATTTATCAATAAGACTTCAGCCGGACCTTACCTCAACTGATGCAAAAAACTGATCTGTAATAACCGATTTCGTCCGGCACACTACAATATCACCTTAATAAAGAAAAGTAACGATATATTTTCATATTACCAAGCATGTATCCTCTTAACTATGTATTAAATAAATATTTGCATCGTTTTTCAATAAGATTTTTTTCTTCCCCATCCTCCCATCTCTGAGATCAGTGTGTTTATCTGTGACGGGCGCGTTCCACGCGCTCCGACCATGACCACGCTCAACGTTGCGCAATACTTAATTCTAGATTTGAGACTCAACATGGCTCCACTGCGTCATGGGTATTTACGATGCCAGTGCGATTCATGCGAATGGCCGCCGAAAGTCACCTCTCACGCGCAATCTTACTCATCCCAAAATCACCGAAATCAAACAACCCGAAGGGTGAACGCACTCGCTTTAGCACCTCGCGCGGAAATTGCAAAATCTGGCTTATGTAACTGAAAAGTGGGGCCACTCGTTATAAATTATTCCGAATCAATCTCAAAAAACACAATATGTGCAACCAACTCGCAATTGCAATAGCCGCCCTGGCAAGTTTCACTCAAATCACTGAGGCAGACCTGCCTTTGCCCCTAGTCAAAAAATTCCAAAAATCGCAACCCCCGAACTGCCAACAATACACGTAAGTCCTAAGTGGCATTTTCGGCCGAACGCGTTCGAATTTTGCGTTAGGGAGCAACTGGTCAGCCTCTTTACCCTAATGTGCAATAATGTGGCCTTAAACGACGAGGATAATTTGACGAGGGATGCGTGCGTTGGGTGCTTCCAGCAAGCTTCAATCTCCAATAACAATCAACCGTCTTTGCCCGCTTTAATGAACTGTGCGGAAAATTATCTAGCTGGGACGCGATACGAAGAGTGCTCCTCTCAAATAGACGTAAGTGCGATTAAAATGAGACAAATTATCAAATTTACTCAGCTCAATCTGCTTGTTTATTTAAACAATCAACGACCGCTATTTACGTAATTTAATGTGCATAATAACAATAACGAATTGTGTTGTAAACATTCAAGAATAAATAAACAGTGTTATCTGCTTCATTAATGAGCGATTCTAGGCGAATCCAGGCCCAGGCCCGTGCGTGGCGGGTTACTGCCGGTTCGTAACTTGCATCCGACGCATCAACTCGGATTTGCTGGTGAGCGGTTGGAGTAGGTAACCGGCGGTTAATTTTGGATAACTTCGCAGATAGCCCAGTGCTACGCAGAAGCGTCCGCTGATAACGACGCACTTTTCGAAGAAGATCAGATCATCCTAGTCAAAAACATAACGTCCTGTATTTTAGCGCGGACAAGATGCGCACCCATAAATCCGATAAGTGGGCAACAGCAGTCGAGCTTTGTCACCACAACCACTTACGATAAATGGGGAAAACCGAAAACCGCGACTATACCTTTGTATAATTCGCTCCAAATCACTCCCGAGGGTGATTTGCGCATTATTCAACTTCCAGGAACGACAAAGATTCAAAATTATTTCTGTACAGCTCAGCCGAATTTACGAGAATCGTCGTGGCTGGAATATTCCTGTTAACAAAGCAAATAACTTGTTTTGAATATATTATAAATAAATTAATGAAATATTACAAAAGCCTCTAATTTGTTTAACGATAACGCGAAAAAATCGATCCTGGTCCAGTTTTAACGAGAACAAAGACTTTTACGTAATGAATACATGTTTTTCTATTGAATCATCAAAAAAAGATAAGTTTTTAAACCTGGCGCAGCGATTTTGAAAAATTCGCTGCGAGCGGCATCTACTAGAGGGGTGCCAAACTATCGGGGACTTAGGAAGCTTGTCCCTACTACGTGGAAGGTGTCAGAGTTTTGTTGACAGTTAAAAGTATAACAGCTGTTAGCATGTGAAAAAGCCCGTCTTCCGTTAAAAATGACTGATTTCAACAAAAAAGTGAAAAACCCGCTATTCAACAACGCAGTTACTGGAGGTACCATTGAAGATTTTGCACAAAATGCTTTGTTACTTCCAGCTAAGGAAAAAACACCGCCGCCGCCACCCCCAGTCTTAAACCTTGAACCAGGTAAGCATGTTAATATTGAGACACTTTCCTGAATCAATTTTCTGTTAATTATCACGCAAAGGCGGTTTTCACTAATTTGATTTGCAGTTCCCTGCATTTCTAGTGGCACCATCTTTTGGTAATTAAATAAAACTCCCTTTGAAATATAAAAGTATATTGTAAAAAAATAGAAAACAAAAAAGAAATTAAGCTCGCCTGGAACTAAGGGGCCCTCTATATACTGGCAGGTCGTAGTTGCCTTTACTACGCCAAGCAATGCAGCATTTCCTGAACAGGAAGAACAATCCGATGATAATCAAAATAAGCAGTATGACCCCGAAAACAATCGCCGCTATAGCCCCCGGACTTAGAGTAGCCCCTGAAACCACAAATTGGAGTTTTTTGACGTGTTTATGGAAAACCATACAATATGCATTAATATGACGTGTCCTTCGGTTATTCTGTCTATCAAAAGCGATCAGTTCCAGGTCCGGGTTACAACAAGATTCGCTGAAAAACCCAGTCACTTCCTCCGTGGTTCCGCTTGTGAAACCATTGGGGAAGTAGATACCTTTCGGTCGAGATATGACTTGTAACAAACCAGAACCCGTATCTTTAGCTTTGACTTCAACCGTCCAAGTCGCATCCTCGCAACTCCCCAGCAGAACTCCAGTGCAATCACTGGTGAAGTGATAGTCAATGTGGGGGTCTCTCCGATCGTCGTTACTAATCCCAACATCGACTATCACTTTTTTACTGACGGTTTCCGTCCCAGCGGCTGTAAAAGTGATATGGTCTTGGTATTGACCTGATCTTGTCGTAAGGGTCACCCGAACGGTTGCCGTTTCTTGCGGATTAATCCATTTGCTATGACTCCCTTGTTACAACTGCCTAAAACTATTACTTGATACTTACTACCACGGGTCCATGGATAGTAATATGCCTTTGTCGTCTTGGCAAAAAAATCGGACTAAAGTTGGAGTGTTGCCATTGTTTGTTACTTCAAAAAAGAGTTGAGGTTGGCGGAATGGCTGGGTGATGAGTTCGGAACCCAAGCCCAGGTCAATGGTTATGGGTGGGAGGAAAAATATGTCTTTTTCGCTTCCGCGGACGTACGATAGGCGTCTGAAATTGTGGCCTTTGGAGTCGATTCCGTCAATCACGGCGTAGAATGACTCATTTGGGACTTTTTCGACGTTTATGTTCAAGGAATTGTTATTGTGGCTTTCCAGTTTGGCGTTACTGAGGATGGGGTTGCCGTCCCTAGTGACGAAACTGACGTTTGTTATGTTGCTTATCGAAGAAATGTTCCCCAATTTCACAATTTTTTTCTTGTTTCCTGTCTTATTTACGGCTGGAATTTTTAAAATTAGAAACTGAGTTAATTGACAACTAATAAATTTTGTTGATAAAAGTTCAAAAAGTCAAGGTTTGGAAGGGATATTCTGGTGAAAGTGTCATGATAGGTTTAAGTTCCGGCGTGATTTCGAGGGCGTCCAATCGAGTGCGTTATCAGGATTACGCAACGGCGGTCTGTGATGTCATCAAAATATTTTGCAGTTTAGGGGCGAGTTTTCTCGTGTTGGCATTACATTAAACATCTGATATGAATATTTGCATTTGTTTGTAAATACGTAAGGTCATGAGTTTTTTAAATGGTGCTTTTACGCAACAGATCCATGACGCATCCCAGCATCATGTACAAAGTCTATTCGAACGGACAGTAGCTATAAACGTGTAATTCTAACTACTCGAGTTAATATCTCGCCGATTATTGCACCGGTAAGTTGGTTTTACCTGTCCCAAAGTCGGTGATTTTGGTCGTATGTGCGAAAACTGTAACGTTGTAAAGTGCGCGCGCGTTGCCAACTTGGAGACGCCACACTCCGACGTCCCGCGTCGTCGCCGTCGTAGTATTTATGTGGATTTCGTGCCCTCCAGAGCCTCGTTTTATGAACGACCCGACGGAGTATCGCACCACATCGTCGCTCCTCAAAACGCCAATGTTGTAACCTGAAAATTCGTTGGCAATTGCAATCCCAACCGTGCCTAACTACCTCCAGGTGTTGTCAGTAGCCCTGTGGTGACCCCCGGAGCGATACTTATGTGGATACCTGTTACATCAGAATCGATCGGAAACATCAGGTTATTTTCTCCGCGGAGCTTCCTCCGCGATAAAATCATCGACTAAAAGCACCCAATCACCGAATTATCACCACCATCCCCCGCACTCACCACTGACGTGAATGCACCAATATTTTCCAAAAATTCCTCGAAGTACTCAGAGGACAAGTCCCGGTCCGGCTGAATCCAAAAACCGCCGCGCGAACGCTCAGCTAACTCCTCCAAATAACCCCCTTTCCGGTTCATTCCGCAAAACACAAAAACCTTAAATCAGTTAACAGTAATTAAAATCGTTGAGAACTGTCCAACTGACTTGCACCCGCTTTTTCTCGACTTCGATTGCCGCGTGCTGGGACAAATCTTCATCCTCCACGTCCCGTTTCATGAAAACCACCACCCCACTAGTCGGGGGCAGCAAATGGACGGCATTCAAAATCCCGAAAAAAACCGCACTTCGATTAGTTTCACGTCCGAGATAACTTGAAGGGCTCGAAGGGATTCTATCGCTTAGGATTTTTTCCATACGAAGTTTGCTGTTTCTCGTGGTCTCTAAAACGGGGCTAACGCCTAAAAATTTGGTAACAAACCCGCCCAAACCCCCTCACTTGTTTCATTAAACTGCATCAGCATGAAATTTATGTTCTGCACTCTTGGCTCCAATTTGTGCACCGATTTGAGGAAACTTAAAGCTGCGTCTTGACTCGCTTGGCTGTTTTCAACAAGGAGAATCACAGGGTTGAAAGAGTTGTAACGTTGCAAAAATTTTCGCGCGGTTTCTTCTTCTCGATTCATGTAGCTGGTGAAGTAATTTTCATCTTGTCTAGTAGTTATCGCGCTTATTGTTCGGATGAGTAGAGAGATTGCAATAATTTTGAACATTTTGGTGCCTTCGACCGCATAACACGACTAATATTCCCGAAAAAATCGTTAGCTTTTGTAGCACTTAGATGACAAATTGTGGGTAGGAGCGGATATTGTTCAACCTTAACAATTATCAGTTCTAGTTCTACGTAAATATTCGTAACACGTGTTATTACTTTTAATTCGTCCAAGTTTTTAATAATACAAGATGCATAATATATAAATAACGCTCGTAGATCGTTATCACGCAATAACAAATATTGTGATAACGGGATAACTCGTGCCTGGAATTTGCTAATTAGTAGACTTTTGTGCCACACTATAATTCAGTCGAAGGGTGTGGTCGTCTTCGCGAGTACCACAATTACTATATCTTCCTCAAATATTGACAATAAGTTTCCAAACTGTTTGATCCGCCTACCATAACAATTCCCCATATCCGCTTACTTAATCACCTCGGAATTATTTTCAGATCAACTTGCCCGTGCTGAAGCCCCGAGTTTCTTGGAACCGATCCCAACAAACCTCGCCACTTTCCAAAACCAAGACCATCCGCCCCAGCACCAAACCTCGAACCTATCCTCAGTCTTCTCCTCATTTTCCAACATTTTGAAACTGAAGGAGCCCCAGCCTGAAATCGCGCCACCTCCTGCTGGAATTGACAGCATCCTGAGCCAACCCCCGACAAATGTTGCACCGGTTCCACTGTTCCCTCCAAGTGGAATCACCAATACTCCCCCAAGCGCCCCTCCGCAAGCCCCGTCCAACACCTACCGTAGGCCGGGCCTCAAACGACCCGTCTACGCCCAAGTCCCCGGCTTGAGCAACAGCTCGCAACCGCCCCCTCAACCAAACCCCTTCCCGCCGCCACCGGCTCAGTTCAAACTTATTGCGCCCCAACCCACCACTTTCCTGAACCCGGTCCAGCCGAGTTTTTTCACCCCAGTTGCCTCAAATTTGCAAAGCCCGGTCATGGCTGCCATCCCAGCCAACGAGCTGCTGCAGACGCCCGACGCGAGCCAAGGGCTACCGGCGGGGGTCAACGGGGAGGCGCTCCCTGCAGCGAATGTAATTATTTTGTTGGCTTGAGTGGATGTTTTCGATTGTGCGATTTCAGGCCCCTAACCAGGTCTATCGGCCTGTGTACCACCACTGGTTTTTCAAGCGCGAGATTGAGGGGAAAACCGTATGGCAGCCGTTCTCCATGGTCGATTCCCTAGCCTTGGAGCAGGCTTTCACGTCCAGTAATACCCTCAATGGGTGCCCGAATTGCCGCTAACTGTCAGTTTTAGATGATTTGGATCCGGATAAAGTGGTGGCGACTGACGGTGGTCGCTACGATGTCAATATTTTGCGCCGTCAGCGAGACCCAGTCTATTGGAAGGGTTCCGCCAGTGAGGTCCGGAGATGTTCCTGGTTCCACAAAGGTAACTCTGACGGTAGGTATGTACCCTATGAGGAAAACGTCGCGACCAAGCTGGAGGAAGAGTTCAAAACTGCGTTTGAAACGAACCAATGGCACCGCAAGGTTGAGTTGGCGAATGGCGAAACTGTGGTTTTCCACGCTCCTGATGTCTTGGTTCTTTTCCCACCGACGCAGTCACCCGATGCTTGGGGGAATACACCGGTAGGTGTCCTCCAGCCGTACGTGCCAACACTTAAGAGATTTTCAGAACCAGCTAAGACCTCGTGTTGTCAAAAGAGGGATGGACGAGTTTGATATTGACGAAGGTGAGCCGGCGAAAGTCGATCATCTCCTGTTTCTAGTACACGGGATTGGGTCGGTTTGCGATTTGAAGTTCCGCACTGTTGAGGAAGTTGGTACGCGGGTACTCTGGTGTTTTGGTTTTTTGGCCTAATTTGCCTTTGTAGTCGATGAATTTCGCAGCATTTCCTTACAGCTGGTCCAATCACATTATAAATCGTCCTGTGAGAAGGGCATAGCCAATCGGATTGAAGTGCTTCCGATCAGTTGGCACGAAGAGCTACATTCGGAGGACACCGGGATTGACCGGAAATTGAAAAGTATCACACTTGACAGCATTCCGCGCTTGCGCGACTTCACAAACGACACACTTCTGGATATACTTTTCTACACAAGTCCTGTCTATTGCCAAACTATTATTTCCACAGTCGGGAATCAATTGAACAAGATTTTTGAGTTGTTCAAGCAGCGGAATCCCGATTTCAATGGTGGAATATCACTCGGAGGTCACAGTTTAGGTTCTTTGATTTTGTTTGATTTGCTATGCCACCAACATCCAGAACCCGACAAACCGTCACCTGCTGAAGGTTTGTACGTAAAAAAAGTGTAGACGTTTTCTTTACTCAATTCTAGACGAGGATACTATAGCACCATTAAACGACACCAAACCGCCCCCTTTGCTACGTCGCATGAGTCGAAGAATTAGCTACATGATGGGTGCCGTAGGCACCGGACAACCCCAAATACATTACCCCCACCTTATTTTCCAACCTAAGGCGTTTTTCGCCCTGGGCTCCCCCATTGGAATGTTTGTGACGGTCAGAGGGCTGGACACTCTCGGCGAACAGTTCGCCCTTCCGACCTGTCCAGCGTTCTTTAACATTTTCCACCCCTACGATCCTGTAGCTTACCGGATCGAATCCTTGATCAACCCCGAGTTATCCAAACTCAAACCAGTCCTAATCCCGCACCACAAAGGGCGGAAAAGAATGCATTTAGGTAAAATATTTGAAATAAGCGACCGGTTAGTCGCATTCTAGCAAAATTATTTAACAGAACTGAAGGAAACAATGGCGCGAGTCGGCGCCGACCTAAAGCAGCGCATAATCGACTCAATGAAAAGCACCTGGAACTCGTTCTACCAACTCGCCATGTTCCACCGCCAAGACGAAGCCTCGCTGGAGGCGGAGGTGGACAAGGCCCTCCAAGAGCAGCTCCGCAAGCAGGAGGAGATCGAGAGCGAAGAACCGGAACAACCAACAACGGACCTACCTTTAGGCATCTTGAACAACAACCGACGGATCGATTACGTGCTCCAGGAAGCACCGTTCGAGTTTTTCAACGAGTACATTTTTGCCTTAACTAGCCACGTGTGCTACTGGGAGTCGGAAGACACTATGTTACTGATCTTGAAAGAAATCTACTCCAGTATGAACATTTCGACCGACGATAAAATACCACAACAGACCATGACGATTGAGAGACCACCTCCGTCCCCGAAATCGCAAAGACCGGGGGCGGTGCAACCCGATGCGTTTGGCATGGACCCGACTGCCCCCATGCAACGCGCCGCCAATTTGGGGCCGCCCCCGATGACCGGATTTGTGAAAAAAACATAGTATATGCTGTTTGAGTGGGTGTATAGGCCGCTAGCGCGGAGGTACGCCCCGTATTTGCTCTACGGTTGTAATAAAAGGAAAAAAATTGCCGGCGGCGAGTGTAAATAATTATTGTGATTTTGTTAGGAAAATAAATATTTTTATACAACTGGTGTTTGATTCCCCAAAAAATATTCCTTATCCTTCCGTGAATTCTCAAACTTTTATGCACGTTGGTTGCTATAGTTTGGAAATGGCTTATTTTGCACGATTTTTTGCTTCGAGAACGAGTAAAGTTTTATAAAACAGACAGAAAACAAACGCGTTATTCTGACTCGATTAATACTCTGAGAAAATTACAAACGCAAAAATTATAAAAATATAACTTTAAAACTATTTCGAAAATTAGTAATTTTTTAACGGCAATCAGTTTCAAATTTTGTCAAAAAAGGTCACTGTTCTCCGATTAATAGTTTTCAAGAAAATATCACATAACTGCAAAACTTAAAAAAAAATATTTAACTTAAAAATCATCACGAAATTGGCGTTTTCCCCGACACTAATAAAATTTCCGGATTATTTTACATAATTTCACGTCAAAATACTTTTACTTTTTCAAATAGTTTTGTCGTAATCGACGTTTGATAAGTAAGTGTGTGATTATTTCAACATGTTGGTATTCATCTGGGCAATAACTCCTAAACTATTACACGTAACCCTATTAGATTTATCATCATTGAAAAGCTTTTGTGATAGTTTATTTTTTTCATAGAAGATCCATATAAAACATGCTTTTGGGTCAGAATAAAGCGTTTTCAGTTTGTTTTATAAAAGTTTTTTCGCTTCTAGGTAAAGACTCGTTCTAAATAAGCCGTATTCATCCAAACTGTGACATAAAATGTTGTTTTAAGACAAAATAAGGCGTTTCCTGACGGTTTTATAAAAGTTTTTTCGTTTCAGAACAAAAAATCGTCCGAAATTAGTCGTTTTCAGTCAATTCTCAGAAAGTTTTTTTTATTTATGGGTAAGAAATTGTCCAAACTCAATCGTTTTCTTTTCGTGCAAGCTAGTGCATAAACCGTCTTTTTGAATTAGAATAAGGCTATTTTTAATAATAATTTAATAATAATAATAATAATAATAATAATAATAATAATAATAATAATAATAATAATAATAATAATAATAATAATAATAATAATAATAATAATAATAATAATAATAATAATAATAATAATAATAATAATAATAATAATAATAATAATAATAATAATAATAATAATAATAATAATAATAATAATAATAATAATAATAATAATAATAATAATAATAATAATAATAATAATAATAATAATAATAATAATAATAATAATAATAATAATAATAATAATAATAATAATAATAATAATAATAATAATAATAATAATAATAATAATAATAATAATAATAATAATAATAATAATAATAATAATAATAATAATAATAATAATAATAATAATAATAATAATAATAATAATAATAATAATAATAATAATAATAATAATAATAATAATAATAATAATAATAATAATAATAATAATAATAATAATAATAATAATAATAATAATAATAATAATAATAATAATAATAATAATAATAATAATAATAATAATAATAATAATAATAATAATAATAATAATAATAATAATAAATCCAAATGCCGTTCTGATTTAGTCAGAATCAGAACGTTTGTCATTTGAGGTCAGATTTTTATAGGGAATTCTGACTTCGAGCCTAGAATAAAATTAATATATTTTTGGTGGGACACTTATGAAATAAATCCTTGGACACGTCGTTTATGTTTTTTAATTGCCTATGCTTCTCACATATTTTTTGTCTATGTTCAGTAGTACCCAAAATTGGGATCAAACACAAGGAGCCACTTCCATTAAAAAAATTATAGGAAAAACTTATAGGATAAATTTTTATTAATTTCTACTGCAGGGAAAATAAAAACAATGTTTACTGCAATAAATTTTATTACAAATACAAGGACAAACAAATGTATGGAAATATATTATTAGTACTAAAATTTCTTTATTTAATATCACTTTTATTTTTTTGTGTAATCTGTAACTAATTTTTTCTCACTCTTGAAGTACTTTGTACAAAAAATTACACTTCGCGAGTTGACTGACTTGGTTACTTAAACGCTAAACTAAAAAGCGACTAAAAAACTTAAAAAACTGAACTGAAAAAGAAAAACACATAAGAAACAGGAAGATTAAGATCTAGGAGGCTTACGTCCTTGGATTTGGATATGGCGCTCGGCATTATCTGCCAGTGCAGCCACTCGTAGTGTGCAGGGACTTCGGTGCGGCAATAGTGCCAATTTAACCAAGTTTTTCTCCAGCGGGTGGAGTCGTTTGTGACTGTTACAGCAACAAGTGTCAAAATAAAAGCGATTTTAAATATAATATGGGTTGTGCGGTCAGTACAACGGGCGATAAAGAAGCTACAGAACGGTCGAAGAAAATTGATAGAGACCTTCGAGCCGATGGCGAAAGGGCAGCAAGCGAAGTCAAGCTGTTGCTGCTTGGTGAGTGATCCTGAGAGAAAATTGGTGGAAATTTTGAATTCAAGCCCATTTCCCAGCCGGAAATAATCAGTAATGCGAACCCGGCGATTTTATTTATTTATCTCAACCATAAAGTCGTTACTCATCGTTGAAAAATCTCAGGTGGTGATTAATAATCACGCTTCAATTGTTTGTTGTTTCAAGGCGCCGGCGAATCAGGCAAGAGCACAATCGTCAAACAAATGAAGATCATACACGAGACGGGCTACTCGAAGGAGGAATGCGAACAGTACAGGCCCGTTGTTTACAGTAACACTATTCAGAGCCTAATGGCCATCATTCGGGCCATGGGTCAGTTGCGAATCGATTTCGCTGATCCTAGCCGAGCTGTAAGTATCTACAGTTTTTTTTCCAAATTTTCAACACTTGCGCGTGCAGGACATCGCGCGCCAGTTCTTCACATACGCTAGTGCAGCCGAGGAGGGCGAACTGACCCCCGAACTTGTGATGTTGATGAAGAAGCTGTGGCAGGACCCTGGAGTGCAGTTATGCTTCGCCCGCTCCCGGGAATACCAACTGAACGACTCCGCAGCTTATTATTTAAACGCTTTAGACCGAATTTCCCAACCCAATTACATTCCCTCCCAGCAGGACGTCCTGCGAACTAGAGTCAAAACGACGGGAATCGTGGAAACGCACTTTTCGTTCAAAGGCCTTCACTTCAAGTAAGCCAGTCGTGGGTTCGCGTCCCGTCGCGGTAACTTTTTTTTTCCAAATTTTAGGATGTTCGATGTCGGGGGCCAACGCTCGGAGCGCAAGAAATGGATACATTGTTTCGAGGGCGTGACTGCGATCATTTTTTGCGTGGCCTTGTCTGGGTACGACCTGGTTTTGGCCGAGGATGAGGAGATGAACAGAATGGTGGAGTCGATGAAACTGTTCGACTCGATTTGCAACAGCAAGTGGTTCGTGTCGACTTCGATCATCCTGTTTCTGAATAAGAAGGATTTGTTCGAGCAGAAGATAACGCGAAGTCCGTTGACGATATGCTTCTCCCGAATATACCGGGCCGAATACTTACGAAGACGCGTCGGCTTATATCCGGATGAAGTTCGAGAACTTGAACAAGCGGAAAGATCAGAAGGAGATTTATACTCATTTCACGTGTGCCACGGACACTACGAATATCCAGTTTGTGTTCGACGCGGTTACTGATGTTATTATTAATAATAATTTAAAAGATTGCGGCCTTTTGATGTAACGGCCTATTTGATAGGTTTATGCGAGGCATTTCAGTTTATGCAATGTATAAAACGGAAGGGAAGCTGCTTGAAGCGGCACTGATCTCGTTTCGTCTATTCCCTCCTCTTTCAGTGATAAAATTCATTCAGTATTGTGTTTTGTTTCACAAGCAGCTTCTCTTCTCGCGTTGTCTTATAAAGATATGTATTTATTTTTAACGTAAGTCATTACAAGTTATGCAATATTTTAACACACATTTACACACGACAAGTGGCGTAACGTAAAACTGCCAAACTGTTCTGTTGTTTTATATCGACAAATTTATAAGAGTAAGAGTTTACATGTTATATATCTGTATAAATTGCCAAAAGATGCTCACATGCCATATGTATAGTAAGATATTTTTATAACGATGTTGAATAACGTTTCCCGAATATTTTTTGACAGTTTTTCTACATACATCTGCCTTAACAGTGACAATTTCAAGTAAGAAAACAGTTTTTATTTCATTGTGTAGTAGATTGGCATCAAGTAGGTTTCTCGTGTAATTATGTCATTGGTTAGAACTGTACTTACTGTATCAAAGACTTATTTTTTATACTTTTGTATGTTCACAAAGTAACAAAAATAGTAATTAATTTTTGGAAAATATTTACGCGTTTTGGCGCCTTTTCCCCAAAATGCGTAAATAATGAGACGCACCACAGGTCAGGTCAAATAAACATTGTTTATTTTGTACCTAATGTTTTGTAAAGTAACAAATATATGACGCCATCCATGACAGATAAGTGTTTTATTTAATTCCACTTTCCTAAAAATGCGCGGTATTTTCCTCTTTTGCAACGACTGTGATAAGATAACAAGAAGTTTCCGGAATTGAGACACATCCAAGCACAAACTACTCTTAAGGCTCTTCGTCATTGAAATATTCAAAATAATTTTACTACGTAAAGTTTCTTTCAAAATACGTGATTCATTTCATATTTGATGCATTTTGCGACAAACGGTTTTTTTTTGTTGTGGATTTAAAATGGGAGATTTAAATTGAAGTAATTTATTGGTTTCTAAAATTCACATACGTTGCCTTGTCGGCAATTACACAAAATACTGACGTACTCGTATTATCTACACTATCGACAAATATTTTTATAATGTGAATTATTTTTTGTGTCCCGTCCGTCATCAGCTTGTATTTCTTTTCCTGCTCATATTTAAAATTTTGCAAATTTTAATAAATTGTAGACTGCAAATAGTTTGACTGATACTAAGTTTTTATAAAAAAAAATTGCAATTTTACAGATGCAAAATTTGCATCAGTAAAAACAGATACTTATCCAAATATCCAAATGTCCTGGTGTAAAATTTGTATTAATTCTACAACAAAATCGTATAAATTTTTTTGAGTGGTAATGATTTGTTTCAAACGATAAATGTACTTTTTTCGGTAAATGTGGTTTCTGTTTGTGTTTTTTTTAATAATAATAAGTAAAAGAATGCTATTTTTAATGTTGTGAATAAATATTGTTCATTTATGTTTGTTTATTATTGAAATACAAGTTCTCACTGTAGATTTAAAATATTGTAAAAAAATCGATTCAATTGTAATATTTACAAAATTGTTATTAAAGTTGATTTTTTAACGTCGGTTTAGACAAAAAATCAATAAGCTCAGATCAGCATAATTATTTTTACCTAGCATGTATTATCTAGACATGAAGATTATTTTAGAATATGTTATTTAGCAAATGACTACGATTTTTTAGCAGTTTATTAGCATGCATTTAATGGTAATAAGGTGAGTTATGTGATCAGGATTACAAATGATTTAAAGATTGAATTAAAATTTTCTTTCCATTCTACGTTTAAATTTAAGACATTATGCAATTAAAAATACTGGTGTCGTAAGATGTGTTGCATACATAACTCTGATGTTATTGCAATAATAATAGTTCATAGGTGACTCCAGGGAATAATACCATTTTCAAAATACATACACAAATCATTTTTTGCTATTTGAACGCTAAAAAACTATTATTTAAATTCCAGTAAGCTTTTATTTAACATTACGCAACTTTACATTTTTACGGTATGTGGTTTTTTAATCATATATTTAATTTACGTGGAAATACAAGGTGACCATCATATTTATTGTAGAGGAGATCCAAACAGTATCATTAGATTTTAATGATTTGGAACTATTAAGTGACGCAAGCTTTTTAAAATATAACAAAATTGGAGTATTTTAAAAAATGTTAAAAAATCATAGATTGACTTTTTGTCATCCTGTCAATTGTTTATTTGATTCTATTATTACAAGTGGAGTTGTTCCTCCAAGGGAGGAATAATTAATAATGAAATTAATTATTTTATGTGACTGGTTTAACGATATTTGCTAATCACAAGTAACGCAATAAGTCTTGTTTACTCAAAAAAAATTACAAGCGTCTTCTGACCCTTGATAAGATAGTAAGATACTCGGACCGTTCTTGAGAAAAAATTCAGTTGTCAGATAGCAGTGATTGATATTGTCGGGGAATGTGATGGAATGGAATAAAAGTCGCAATATTTGGGAAAGTTTTATTAGAAACATGAGTAAAACGAAGCGAGTTGTGACGAGTCCTCTTTGGAAATGATTATTGCCCGAAAGCCTTTCTAACACCCGGCTTTCTGAGCAACAATCAAAAGCAAAAGGAACTGCAGGCTCGTCGTCTCCTCCAGCGTTAAAGTCTTCAGAGGACGCTCGCGTCCAAATATGGACTAAATTCGGTTAAAATAGAATTTCCGGGCCACAGTCTGCCATTCGTGTGGATAATACGTCTGTTGACGTGCCAATCTTTAAATATTCACGAATGCAAATCGTGAATATGTAATAAGACAGACCGTTGTCACCTGTCCGTTCCGGTCCCAATTTGCGCGCGATAAATTCGAAATGTCGTCGCGTCTGCTCTGCTCAATTATACATAGCGTCTAATGCAAGCGCCGGAGTTTTCGAAAATTGCGAAACACGACACTTAGCTCCGATGCCAACTGGCAGAACACGGAAGTCACTTCGGCACTGTGCACTGTTGACCCGGCGAAGATCAGGTGAAGACTTCTCGGACGGTGTGCAGGAAGGTAATTGCGCTTTCGACACCGAGGCCGGATGTGCGCGACAAAAGGGCGGTAGTCTGGCTTTTAACCCTCCTGACTGGCCGTTCCCTCCATTTACCCGCTCAAGCTCCTCCCATTGACACCTACGCCAAAATGGAGACCTATGGCCATTAAATATTAATTAGCGAATCACACCCTTATCAAAATATTTACCCTTCCAAAGCCCCAGTCATTTTTAATTTGCTTCGTTTCTTGACATCTCGACGACTCTCTGACGCAGCCCTGCATTGCTATTTCCGGATATCTGCAATGCAACACTTGCATTATTTAGCCCGGATCTAAAATCATGCATTATTTTACCACATTAAAAATCGCTAACATCTCCCACCGGGAACGCAATTCGCGCTCGAACCAAAAAACCGTCCCACCAATCCCGCCCCCAATTACTTGACTTTTTTCCAAACCGTTTCAATAACTTGTTCAAAGCAAAATATTTATATAGAACAATGTTTATGTTGAATTTCAAATAGAGCTTTTTACGATTTTGCTAAATATTCTATTCAGATTATGGTTGTAACAATGTGTCAAATATCTGCGGAATTTTGGGCCACCTATGTATTATTTACTATTTCATGTTTTTTTGTAATTGAATTGTAAAAAGATAAAACACAAAATAAATTTTTTTTTTTTTAATTTTTAAATAAGGTGATCAGAGCGTTATTCCTAAAAAATGCAAATTATACGTCGTTTTACCTTACACTGCAAAAATTTAAAAAAATAGCTAATCAAAGTCCACCTACATCACAGTGGCTCATTTTCATAGTATATGCCTGACTTTTTCTATAAATACCAAGAACTAAATACCTATTTTTTTATTTCCTCATAAAATATATTTTTTAATTTTTGGAGCAGTAATACTGAAACTAAAATAATAGTGCTGTGTAAACTCGGTTTTTAATAACTACAACGCTTTGGTGTAGGGATGAACCATAGGTTAAGGATTAAAAATAAACTGACCCTTAATTTTTTTTTCAAAAAACTTTTTATTATGGAGTTATTGCCTCCAAAAATTATCCCAAAAATACAGATTTTTTTATCTTTAAATTTTTTTACAAAAATATAGTCATAGATAATCATTTAACTGTGCATTTGCACAAGGTTGGGGAACATTATTAAAGGGGGCTATGAGGGCGCCCTTGATATAAATTGTTTCGTAACTTCTAGCACAAATTAATTTGGCTTTTTTGTTACTAGTATTTGAAAGCCCATTCCATTTAAAAACTTTTTTGTCCCTTGTAATATTTTTGTAAAATGTACCGTTTTTGCGTAAAATAATAAAATGTGCAAATGGTATTGTTAAACATTTTCCAAGTTTATTACAATTTTTTACGTTATGAGCAACAAACGAGTCACCAATTAATTTTGAAAAAATACTGGTTTTATTGACGGAAGAATACATTTTATTTAGAATACAATAATATTTGCGTTTTTGACGTTTTGAACACCTTCGAATAACGGACACCTCTTTACAACGGACATTTTTGTAGGAACGTAGCGAAATCTATATTAAAATTTCCACCTCCCATTAGTGGACACCTTTCCACGACGGAGAATTCAAAATTCCCCATCGGTGTCCGTTGTTGAGAGGTTTTACTGTAATGTCAAAGCCAAACTAAGTTGTGCTACATAGTTATGAAACAATTTATATCAAGAGGGCTATGACAGCCCCTTTTAATAATGTTCCAAATTTTTATTATTATTATTATTATTATTATTATTATTATTATTATTATTATTATTATTATTATTATTATTATTATTATTATTATTATTGTTATTATTATTATTATTATTATTATTATTATTATTATTATTATTATTATTAATCTGTATTTTTGGGGCTACTTTTGGAGGCCAATAATTACATAATAAAACGTTTTAATAAAAAAATATGAGTCATTTTATTTTTAATGCCTAATCTTTGCTTAAAATACATGCTCTACCTCGCGAGACATTCTGTATATTTAATATTTTTTAATTTGTTTTTGGTTTGTAATATTTTTCTCTACCTAAATAAATCAAAGTGACGTAAACATATACATAAGTCATTCAATATTAAACAAATAATAATAACATATTAAAAAACAAAAATGAATCTCTCAGGATTTTTTAAAATTTGTTGAGAATAAAACATAAGTATTCAATTAAAAAAACATAAGTTTGTATTGGAACACATTTCCGAAACAGCCTGTATACTTGAAAATTTATTTATTGTTTTTGTTAAAATTAATGAACTTTTCATTAAAAGATCGCGATGATCTTTGCAAATTGTTGGACGAAAACAGAAAATTTGAGGCATTTTTCACGAATCATACTGTATGACGATAGAAGAAAAATTTTTAACAACCATCGATTATTATAGAATGCTGGAAGTCGTTACAATCAATTAACCGTAATGTGACTTATCTGAGTCCGCATATTTATTAAGAGATATCTTTATCAGCACGTAACTTTACGTACAGTGTGCGCCAAAATTGTGGCCCAAAGTACGAAACCGTGATGTAGTGAGTCATCAAGTCTCCAAACTTAGGGGGCAATGTCTGCCTCGCGTATTTCTAGCAAAGAACTGGTTTTAAATAAATCATTATTCATTTTATTACGCAATTTGTACCGGAGTCGTTCCATTATTCATTTTCACAACCATTATCACTTGGCATAAATTTGGGCAAAATTTTTGTGGAAACTATATCCAGTCGAAAGGAAACAATAAGTGACGTAGTTGCTGGCACCAAAATATTTGTAATAAAAGTATAGTGTTGTGTTGTGCAGAACTAGAAGTTTAAAGTGCAAGCTGTCAAGTTTAGACAATAAATCGGGTGTAGACACCGACTGTACTTTACATTCCTTTGCGGTGAGTTCTGGTCAGTCTGTGTTAAATGCGAGCAAGAATTGGCTCATCACTGTGCTAATTTTTTGCCAATTGTCCCAGTGGCCTGTGCCCCATTTGTGCCTCTTGTGAGTAAAACTTTTGATTAACTGACAATTACCCAATTTTTGGCACCCAATATCTCGGTGAAAATTTCAAAATTTCAAAATTTTGGCTAACGTACGAAGTGAAGGATAGATGGAATGCTCTAGAAGTGTCATGCTTGACTTACCCCACTTAGAATTTTAAAATTCGCACTGTTTCTTCGGAATCTGCAGCTGTTTTTTGGAACTTGTGATTATTTTGACATGTGTTGGGGTACATATTTCGGGCAGTAATTAGTCCCACATAAAAGAGCCAAGCCGGCGAGAGCCTATTTCCCGAATTTATGGGGTTGCAGTTAGGGGTTGTGTCCTAATTGTGCGAAAAGTCCTCGAAATTTGAATGTTCGCGGTCAAGTGTCCTACCTGATTGGCGGCCGGAGTCACGTGTCGGGGGCGTCACAGGTGCGTGGATGTCGCGTTCGCGGTGCGTGCGTGTCTTAACTTTTGGAGGCCCGATTTGAAACTGTGGTACTTGGGGCTCCAACCCATTGCCGTTGGCTGCTGATTGCGATCTTTGTTTGCAAGATCGCCGTGCATCAAATGCGTTCAATGTCGCACCTGGGCCTCACCCCTCTCACGCATCCGTTCCGTAAAAAACCGGCTCGAATAGGATATTTGGGGAGCCTTTGTCAATGGGGTAGAATAATGGAATCTGAGACGCGCCGACCTACCCCTAACTCACCCTTTTCATATGCGATGATGCTGCAATCAGCCTCTAACCGTCACCGGGACAGAATCCGCCGTCTGTCTATCGGTGCATCCCCCTTGCTCGCGAACTCACCTATGCACCCCGTGCACACGCTTTTTCACCAAAAACGCCAAATACAGCCGGCCTTCGTCCCAACTCCTTATATTACTATCACCTACATAATTAGTCAAGCTTCTGGTAGAACCCTTGACTATTACTTTAATAATGAAGTCAAGATAGTGACCATACAAAAATCTAGCTGTTCCCTCACTGAGCGACTTTTGGCAAAACTGATAAAATTTTGATTCAACTGGATACTGGATAGGTCTGGTTCACATGATAATGTGAATATAGGGCCTTTATTAGAAACTTTCAAACTTCCAACGACTTTGAAATTTTGTACACTGTACACAACCCAAATCGGCCATTCACCTAAAGTTCAACTAAATTTATTTTCAAAATGAATGAACTTTCGGAAGTACGTGAAATTGGGGCCAACTTTGAAATTTTAAATGGTAACTTAACCACCTATTTTTTGCATTCTTATTGCATTATTCTTTTGAATTCGTTTTCTTATACTGAGTAAAATTTATACAAGTTATTGTTACTTATCTGTCATAGTTTTGGACGTACAGGCTGTCCCAGCGATCCGCAAAGGTTCATAACTTGTATTATTAGCATTATTACTTATCATAGACACTAACTTCTTTTTTTAGATCGTAGCTGCGTCTCTGCTGCACATTTTAAATATTATATTGCGCTATATTTACAAGGTGTCTCAACGCTTAGTTTTTAAAAATAATTTGATTATTTTTACGAAAATACGTGATATCCAAAAATTTTCCTTTACAGAAGAAAGTTCGAACTTAAATCCAAAATTCTTTCAGTGTTCATCTTTTGATAAAATGCTGTTTTATTTATTTTGTTGTTATGCTTACCTTTCATAGGCAACTTTGTTAGAGATTTTAGAAAAACAATTTTCGTTAAAATATTCCTAGGTTTTCCAAGTTTTCCATTAAGGTTACAAAAAAATATCATGTTCAACTCATAAGAAAACCACCACTTTTCTTTAGTTGTTAAACAATCTACTCTTACTAATATTTTAAATAAAACAACTCCATAAGGTACGTAATTATAAAATTAAAAAAATGTGGCACGTTGAAACCTTTGGTTTGTATTTTAATTACTAAAGAACGAAACTTTATTAGATATTAAATTACCCTTGGAGTCATGTCGACTAGTGTTACTTTAATATGTCTTCAAGAAATAAATATAAGATTTGTTTATGGCGTTGGTTGTTTTTTTACATTTTATTCACATTTTCCTAAAATAACAAAATCAGAAATTAATTGTTTGTTCACACAGTATACCTGAGGTCATTTCTAAAGGTGAATGCCTTTTTGATATTCTCTACTCTACCCTCCGTGTTAAAAAAAAATCCATTACTGACCTTTAAATATTAGAAAATTAATGTGTATTTTTTTACACAAGAGCCTTAGATATTAACTTCCTGCATCACCTAAAATTATTTTCAAATATACAGAAGCTTTATTGTGAAATCGCTGGGACAGCCTGTAGTTCTAGACAAATTTTTAGGGACAGAATTAATTTTAGTTAACTAAATCGTTAAATTCAATTCAAACAGATTTTTTTAAGTATGGCTCCTCAGTAATTTCGGGCCCGAAACCCCCCCTTGTGACCATACAAAAATCTAGCTGTTCCCTCACTGAGCGACTTTTGGCAAAACTGATAAAATTTTGATTGAACTGGATACTGGATAGGTCTGGTTCACATGATAATGTGAATATAGGACCTTTATTAGAAACTTTCAAACTTCCAACGACTTTGAAATTTTGTACACTGTACACAACCCAAATCGGCCATTCACCTAAAGTTCAACTAAATTTATTTTCAAAATGAATGAACTTTCGGAAGTACGTGAAATTGGGGCCAACTTTGAAATTTTAAATGGTAACTTAACCACCTATTTTTTGCATTCTTATTGCATTATTCTTTTGAATTCGTTTTCTTATACTGAGTAAAATTTATACAAGTTATTGTTACTTATCTGTCATAGTTTTGGACGTACAGGCTGTCCCAGCGATCCGCAAAGGTCCATAACTTGTATTATTAGCATTATTACTTATCATAGACACTAACTTCTTTTTTTTAGATCGTAGCTGCGTCTCTGCTGCACATTTTAAATATTATATTGCGCTATATTTACAAGGTGTCTCAACGCTTAGTGTTTAAAATAATTTGATTATTTTTACGAAAATACGTGATATCCAAAAATTTTCCTTTACAGAAGAAAGTTCGAACTTAAATCTGTACCTACTGTAGAAAAACTAACAGCCAATTTTTTGTTTCTGTTCTCAAAGATTAATAAATTGTCTATCTAAAAACTTGAAATTTTAAATGCCTAGTTAATAACTAGAAAGATATTTGACTTTAAAAGTTAGCTTCAGCAAATTTGTAAGCATTGTCGTTATTACAGTAAACGCTACCACAAACCATAGCAACTCCACCTCAGATCCTTTGCTGGAGTTTATACGGGGTTTTAAAAATTCGCCATAAATGTGAAAATTTTTGTTATTTTACTGTAATAAATGAGGAATAATTTTAAGTGATACCGAGAGTGATTATCTAGGGCTTTTGTAAAAATGAAATACTTGATTTTTGGTCTAAAAACGTGTTTAAATCCTCAAAACTTGCAAAAATAATGGCATTTTTGGCTTGCATTTTAAGAGATTTTGCGCTATAATTGAATTTTTGCTGAATATACGCTTCAAGAAGGTAAATTTTCGGTCATTATCGACCAAATTTGGTAAGTTTTTCGTTCTAGTTTATTAAAAACTGTGGAAAAACGTTTAGATTTTTGGTCAAAAAAAATCATTTTTGACATAATTTTGTGATTTATTGGCTTACTCTTTTACGGAATTGAGCGCAACAATTAAGTTTTTGCTGAATAAATGCTTAGAAAAAGTAAATTTTTGGTCATTTTCGACCACATTTAGTGATTTTTTCATTGTAGGTTAATAAAAACAGAGGAATAAACTTTACTGGTCTAAAAACGTGTTTAAATCCTCAGAACTTGCAAAAATAATGTCATTTTTGACATAATTCTTTGAATTATTGGCTTATTTTTTAAGAGAATTTGCTCAATAATTGAGTTTTTGCTGAATAAACGCTTAGAAAAAGATAAATATTTAGTCATTTTGAACCAAATTTGTTGATTTTTTTTCGTTCTAGATAAGTAAAAACAGGAAAAAAAATTTTGTGCAAACGAGCCGCTCAATGTTTAATTATTAGAGTTCGGCACTTTTATTTTTGTACCTAAAAGCGGATACACGCTTCAATGTTATCTTTTACAAATTTTAAGTAAATTTGCGAAACTTTTATTGAAAAATTAGATACAGTTTTATTTTTTGAGTTATGTTACCTGTTAAAATTAACACACGTGTTTCTGATTCATTCTGTGTAGGAAAAAGCATTTTATATAGAAAAGGTCTAAGAAAGAGTGTAAGAATTATCTTTTTGTATTCCTAGTCGTAAATAGCAGCCATTTGATTGGGTAGAATTTAAAGAGGAAATGTTTATTTTTCTAATTAGCAACAGTAGTTAGCAACATAACATATTTTCACTGATTGTTTTCTTCGGGGTTTAACAGAATTGTTGAAAGATTTTATCATATTTTCCTTTTAACTTAGATGGGAGGCGCTTCTCTCGCGGCTTCCAAAATACCCTCATTTTTTTTCCAAAATTCTTTCAGTGTTCATCTTCTGATAAAATGCTGTTTTATTTATTTTGTTGTTATGCTTACCTTTCATAGGCAACTTTGTTAGAGATTTTAGAAAAACAATTTTCGTTAAAATATTCGTAGGTTTTCCAAGTTTTCCATTAAGGTTACGAAAAAATATCATGTTCAACTCATAAGAAAACCACCACTTTTCTTTAGTTGTTAAACAATCTACTCTTACTAATATTTTAAATAAAACAACTCCATAAGGTACGTAATTATAAAATTTAAAAAATGTGGCACGTTGAAACCATTGGTTTGTATTTTAATTACTAAAGAACGAAACTTTATTAGATATTATTAGATATTAGTGTTACTTTAATATGTCTTTAAGAAATAAATATAAGATTTGTTTATGGCGTTGGTTGTTTTTTTACATTTTATTCACATTTTCCTAAAATAACAAAATCAGAAATTAATTGTTTGTTCACACAGTATACCTGAGGTCATTTCTAAAGGTGAATGCCCTTTTGATATTCTCTACTCTACCCTCCGTGTTAAAAAAAAATCCATTACTGACCTTTAAATATTAGAAAATTAATGTGTATTTTTTTACACAAGAGCCTTAGATATTAACTTCCTGCATCACCTAAAATTATTTTCAAATATACAGAAGCTTTATTGTTAAATCGCTGGGACAGCCTGTAGTTCTAGACAAATTTTTAGGGACAGAATTAATTTTAGTTAACTAAATCGTTAAATTCAATTCAAAGAGATTTTTTTAAGTATGGCTCCTCAGTAATTTCGGGTCCGAAACCCCCCCTTGTGACCATACAAAAATCTAGCTGTTCCCTCACTGAGCGACTTTTGGCAAAACTGATAAAATTTTGATTGAACTGGATACTGGATAGGTCTGGTTCACATGATAATGTGAATATAGGGCCTTTATTAGAAACTTTCAAACTTCCAACGACTTTGAAATTTTGTACACTGTACACAACCCAAATCGGCCATTCACCTAAAGTTCAACTAAATTTATTTTCAAAATGAATGAACTTTCGGAAGTACGTGAAATTGGGGCCAACTTTGAAATTTTAAATGGTAACTTAACCACCTATTTTTTGCATTCTTATTGCATTATTCTTTTGAATTCGTTTTCTTATACTGAGTAAAATTTATACAAGTTATTGTTACTTATCTGTCATAGTTTTGGACGTACAGGCTGTCCCAGCGATCCGCAAAGGTCCATAACTTGTATTATTAGCATTATTACTTATCATAGACACTAACTTCTTTTTTTTAGATCGTAGCTGCGTCTCTGCTGCACATTTTAAATATTATATTGCGCTATATTTACAAGGTGTCTCAACGCTTAGTTTTTAAAATAATTTGATTATTTTTACGAAAATACGTGATATCCAAAAATTTTCCTTTACAGAAGAAAGTTCGAACTTAAATCCAAAATTCTTTCAGTGTTCATCTTTTGATAAAATGCTGTTTTATTTATTTTGTTGTTATGCTCACCTTTCATAGGCAACTTTGTTAGAGATTTTAGAAAAACAATTTTCGTTAAAATATTCCTAGGTTTTCTAAGTTTTCCATTAAGGTTACGAAAAAATATCATGTTCAACTCATAAGAAAACCACCACTTTTCTTTAGTTGTTAAACAATCTACTCTTACTAATATTTTAAATAAAACAACTCCATAAGGTATGTAATTATAAAATTTAAAAAATGTGGCACGTTGAAACCTTTGGTTTGTATTTTAATTACTAAAGAACGAAACTTTATTAGATATTAAATTACCCTTGGAGTCATGTCGACTAGTGTTACTTTAATATGTCCTCAAGAAATAAATATAAGATTTGTTTATGGCGTTGGTTGTTTTTTTACATTTTATTGACATTTTCCTAAAATAACAAAATCAGGAATTAATTGTTTGTTCACACAGTATACCTGAGGTCATTTCTAAAGGTGAATGCCCTTTTGATATTCTCTACTCTACCCTCCGTGTTAAAAAAAATCCATTACTGACCTTTAAATATTAGAAAATTAATGTGTATTTTTTTACACAAGAGCCTTAGATATTAACTTCCTGCATCACCTAAAATTATTTTCAAATATACAGAAGCTTTATTGTTAAATCGCTGGGACAGCCTGTAGTTCTAGACAAATTTTTAGAGACAGAATTAATTTTAGTTAACTAAATCGTTAAATTCAATTCAAACAGATTTTTTTAAGTACGGCTCCTCAGTAATTTCGGGCCCGAAACCCCCCCTTGTGACTTAAAACACGTTTTACCAAATTTTTGCCCGGCGGTGTTTTTCTCACTTCGCCCTGATTGTTGGTTTTAATCGAAGTAAAAGCGGGACCGGGAAGTGATCCTGTGTACAAAATTAATGACTCTGAATTTAAAAAATCGGTCCGCTTGGAAAAGTTTCAAATTCTTGGATGTTGACATTTGGAGTCATTAAATTTGCACAAGTGCTGTATCATGAGAGATGCAGACATTTGATCAATAAGCACTGATTGTGCTAAATAAATATCTTAGCCAAACCAGTAAATTGTTACTTATTCATTTGTTGATTACATAATTGTCCGCAAACAGCGAATCATTTATGAGACACTTATCAGGATGCAACTTGCATGGACCTCATTATTATGTAATTTTTCTGTTGTAGGTGGATATGGACTTGATCCCTTTCGAGTTCGCTGGAGCCTTCCTCGGTACAGTATCACTCTTGCATGCTTTTTTGACAAAAATGTGTGAATAAAGCTGAAAATTGCCGAGAAATGAGCAGTTTAAAATAAATGATGGCTAAATTCACCACCGAACTGCTCTAAATGTATAATTTGATTAGCGGAAAGTCAATTAAGAGTAATCTACGGTTCGACGTGACATGTGCAACCGCCTATCCATTAAATGGAAAACTCTGACAACTTAAATCATTTAATAAAGTGCATGAATATGTATATTTTTAGTGATTCGGCTCGGTTATTTACATATTCGGTTCATATATCAATAACAGAATTACGTAACGTGTATGCAACCCATAATACACGCCGCCAATTTGTTAAATTGTTCCGCGGGAAAGAATTCCAAGCCTAACATATTTGATATTGCTACAAGAACTACAAGATTGACATTGACCGGAATAATTACTGTCCTTTGAGTGTTTTTTGTTCTATTGGTTTATCTATTAAGTAGTTAAACAATTGTATCTAACAACAATTGAAAACAATATAGTTGCTAATTTGAGTCAATCGGCAGTCAGAGTGCGAGACGCACGTTCGAAAATAATAAATATTTGTGCCGGCATTTAATGAGCAGTTCGTCCGGAGTCTCATTGATTTTGAGTTCATCGGGAACTATTTTTACCTCCCATGTGCCAATTCGACCCGTGCCTAAGGATTTATCTCTAGATTTGCCATTGTGTAAGGTAATCAACATGTTGCATTTATTAGGCATTTGCGTAAATCAGGGTCGATTAAAATAACCCAAAATATAGAACAGTGCGGTCTTGCTTTAACTTCTTGCTCCGTCGTGTCCCAATTCCGGTGACTGGTAAGTGGCAAAAACTACTAGTTTGTGAGATGACCCTCGAAATTACAAATTGATTGACCGGTCATTGCAATTAATTATTTTTGCGAGAGTTTCGCGTTTCAGATTTGCGATTAAATCAGTGCTTATCAATTAGGAAAAATACCAATTCAAGCAGCGCGACTCCTTATCACGCGCTTAAATTTGTTATTAATAACTGAAATCAATTTAAAATAGATTTTGTTTATATCTCGTTTCGAACAACAAATATTATCCGGATCCGATAAAATTACCCCCGGAATCGCCTTGTAACGGGCATTTTTCGCAGCAAAGTGGTTGTCCTTAAATCGTTGGAATAGTTAGAATTTTTGAGGACTGCTGCTAGTAAAAACCATAAATAAACTTATCGCTAGTTTAAGGGATATTTAGTGATAAGAGCGCGCGTGGCACCTGTTTGTTGCAATTTTTGTGCTGTCGCCTTCTAATCACTAAGTCCCGCTGGGATGATCAGGAACGTGCGAAGGAGCATCACGCGGAGCAGGATGAAAATTCGGCGGCATTTTCACAGTAAGGACGCTTAGCAGCGATTTTGTAATTGGCTCGTGATTGTGGTACAAAGTGGCCGGTTTATAAATATTCATTCAAGAAGCCCTTCTTTCTTGTTATTGCCTCGTCAATGTCAAACCGATTTTGGCGTATTGTATTAACTCGCATGTAAAATTTCACGGCTGATATGAATAGATAACGAACCAAATGCGATTTGCTTGTTCGCGCTAGTGGTTGCTCTATGTAAATTAATAAGTTATAAGCTATGTTTATAGCTGGCGCCTGGTATTGCACCGATAAATCGATCGGGTTTTTCTCCACAGGACTAGGCTCGAAACGGCCCAAAAAAGGCGACTACGCTGCGATGGAGTACCAGAGCAAGGACGTGATTTTGCCACGAAACGACCGCAAAGGGCGCAAGCCGTGGCGGGCCCTCGTCTCCTACTGGATCCTCGGGCTCTGCAACAACTACGGATACGTCGTGATGCTCACGGCGGCCAGTGACATCATCGGAGAGTCCGAAGTAATAATCGCAATTTTGTTTTACCCGGTTGACTGAATTTTCAAATTGCGTTCGATGTTTTCAGGCAACGAACTTGCTATTTCAGATCAATTGTCTTTTCTCAAATTTTTGCACAATTAAATACATAAGAATTTTTAGGGCGCAAAAAGCACTGAAAGAAACTGTACATATATGTCTACAGGGGCCATTTTACTAGCCGACATTATCCCAAGCTTGCTAGTTAAGTTACTGGCGCCGTTCCTCCCTTTTTTCGTAAAGTACGAACCCAAACCGCAATCTCACATTTTATTTGTTTCGTACTTCCAGTGTAAGGGTTGCCGTTTGTATACTTTGTTCCTCAGCGGGTTTCCTTCTTGTAGCCTTTAGCCAAAACATTACAATGTCCTTGTTAGGAGTAGTCGCTACGTCCTTCTGCTCAGGGCTTGGGGAAGTGACGTATCTCCAATACAGCTCGTTCTATGACAAGTAAATCGCACAATAATAGCAACAATTGCCTAAAAATCCCTTGCAGGAATGTCGTTTCGACGTGGAGTTCGGGCACCGGCGGCGCTGGTGTTATCGGTGCCGTCTCATACTCGCTCCTGCAACAGTTAGGGCTCAAAACCACCCTATTAGTGATGCTGTTGGTCCCAGGGATGATGGCTGTGACGTGAGTTACTTCAGTGATTTTTTTCCAGCATCGTTTCAAATTGTGCAGGTTTTATATAATTTTGCCGAGTCCGGAAGTCATGGACGAAAATGACATACAAGCCGACGTGAACAATGAAGAAATCAAAAATCCAAAAGAAGCCTTCATGAAAAAACTCAAACACGTTCCCTCGCTTTTCAAGTACATGATTCCGTTCGGTTTGGTTTACTTCTTGGAGTATTACATAAACCAGGGAACTGTGAGTTTTAATAACCAAGCGAGTTAGAGACTATTTTGCTGGTTTTAGTTCGAATTGATTAATTTCGAAAATACGTTTTTGGCACCCAGTGACCAGTACAGGTGGCTTCAGGTCGCTTATCAGATCGGGGTGTTTGTGTCCCGGTCTTCGGTAAATTTCTTCCATATAAGACATATATGGGTCATGTCAGTATTACAGGTATTTCGACACAGAAAACCAGATGTCTAAAAAAAATTGTTTTTTATTGCGCGTTTTTGCACTATTTTTGCTATTTTTACGAGGTCCTGTTACCAACTCTGGCTGCTTCTGGTCCGGTGGTATGTAAGAGAAAACACTTGCCAGAAGGTGAAAAATACGGTGAAAAAAAATTACTAGTTTACAGAATTTCACTTTTTGTTTGTTGCTTCAAATGTAACAGTTGATACCGTATAGTACTTTTGGAATATAGATTTCATTCTAAATTTAGTTCGGGTTTCCATCTTATTAGAACTTATGAAAAGTGTAATGTGAGTTACCTATATCTCAAAAACTATAGCTGATAGAAAAAATCTGTTTGAAGTTTTGAAATCAGCGTCCAACATTTACTTAACAACAGCAAAAAAAATCTGAGGCAACAAAGATGTAAATGACTAAAAAGCTATGTGTACTTTCTTAAGTAAATGCTAATATGAGTTACCTATATCTCCAAAACTAGGGCTAATACAAAAAATCTGTTGCCTGATAATGAAATCATTCTACAACAGCAAAAATATCATACTGCAGGCTCGTGTTATTTAACGTAAAAAACTAGTCTAGTAGACTATTCAGATAAAAATTTAATAAGTAGAATAAAAACACGTTAGAATTTTTTTTTGTATGTACGTAATATCTTTTCGTATATTGTAACACTCGCCACTGCGTAATACTTGTTTCTTATCTTAATATAATATATTATAACGAGCTCAATTTTATGCATATAATATTGAAACTAAGAATTTTTTTTTGGACAAATCGAGTTTTGCCGTTTGTCCCTCATTATTAAATTTGAGAGTTAATTTTTTTGCAGGCTGTTAACGTGGTGATTTTCACCACGGAAGTCATATATTATTATATGCCGAGTTTTTGGATCATATTGGCCCTAACGTTGTGGGAGGGTCTCTTGGGAGGTGCTGCATACGTGAACACTTTCTATAGGATCTCGACTGAGGTGAGTTCGTAGCTGGCGCCCCCTCGAGTCCAACGGTGTAACTTTCGCAGGTCCGTGAAGAGAATAAGCAGTTTTCGATGGCAATTACTAGTTTTGCCGACAGTATTGGCATAACTCTAGCCGGAATCGTATCGATTTACGCACACAACGCCATCTGTAGCCTGCCGAAGCCTCAACGTTAGTTTTGTAAAGGTTTTATTTAATAAATAAATGATGCGTTTGATTTGGCAAATTTTATTGGCACATCGAGAAATCACAAATAATTTTAATGGAGTATTATAACGTTTCAAATCTATACAGACAATGAAAAAATGGGCGTCGATGTCATAGATTTGAAACCGTGGTTAGTACGACTAATCACTCAGACTTATAAAAAACTTAATCAAATGAACACTAATAATAGGAACATGACAGTACAAAAATATTGCCACAAGTATTTCAACAAATATATCACAAATTCGCAAAAATCAATCCAAAATAAAGTGGAAAACAACCGTGGAGTTCCTCCAACCATTTAGGCCTTAAATACTGTAAATTTTATCACACCAAAAGAAAAAATAATACTGAATGAATAAACGTATTACGCGAGTTACAAACACTTTGATTGCACTATGGCCTTGCCCCCGTCGTCATACTCTTGCTTTGACACCCAAAGTTGCTGGAATGAACCCAAAGATGTCAAAATCGAGCCGCCCGACCAAGCCCCGAATTTGCGTTCGGTGGCTCCAGGAGCACTAATTATTTTCAAGCGCATACTCTAGAAAAAAATATATATAGTAAAAAAAACAAACGGGAAATAATCTCACCGGAGGTGTTTTAGCAGCTAAATCGCGGTTTAACCGCTCGGTAAATCCTTGCAAATTTGAATTACCGCCAGTCACTACGACACTTCCATACATGGCCTGTCAAATCGGTGGTAGAAAAAATTCAGTATGTGCTTTACACTCACCGGTCTGATGTCAATGTCGCACATACCCACACTGGTTGTGACCAAAGGGCCAACCCCTAGAGTGGGCTGAATGCCTGATTTAATGCCTGCAATAGGGTTGAAAAGCGGTTCAGGGATTTTAAAGCGTTCAACACCGAAATCCTTATGAAAACCGTTCGGGAATTCGTAATGAATCGCGGGCATTGTTTTAACAACTTCTTCGTCGTACAAATTGTCGGAGACTTGTAATACTGAAGCTTGGAAGTCTTGCATAACTTGCTGCAATTATTCATTTATTTATTATTGGAGGGCGTGTTGGGGACTGACTTTGATCATGTAGTTGTGCCAGGAGTCGGTGAGCTTGGCATGGAAGAGCCGTCGCTTGAAATTGGGCGCTTCTTCGGCTTTGGTAACTTCTTTCGAGGCTACCATGCAAGGAGGGACAATTTCAATTCCTTTCTCAGTTAAATAATTTCGACATTGTGTGCTCAAATAGTCTCCACCAGCTGGAGACTTAACCACAGCTTGTGTCAGCACAAAACTGTGAGGGGTACGTTATTACTAACAGTGAAACATCGCAAACACAAAGCCAACTACAAGCGTCTAAGCAACAAAAACGGTAAAGCGGCAACACATTTAAAAAACAAAAAGACCAAGCTATGGAATAAGTGTGGTGGGGTACCCGTCATGTACAGGAACAGCGGATGTGTGCGTAGCTCCGCTATCAACAACAAGGCAAGTCGGACGCCCATTGGCGAAGGCAGCGAGGGATGCGTTCTTAGCTAAATAAAGAGCAGGAACATTGTACTTCTCAAACATTAACTCAGTTAATTGCTCCCTCTTAGGGGCGGTTACCCATGGCGGCTCAGTGATAAGCAACGGGTGATCGTTCGGGATCGCCCGCAAAGCGTTACTGTATATATAATCCAAAAAATTCTCAAATATCTCCCAGTTCTCAACCATACCGTCTTTCAAAAACGTCGTCAGCTCCATCTCTAAAAAAACACACCGCTGACCACCAAGCCGAAACAAACGCAACAAGCCTCCGCTGACTTTAGAAACTGTATGTTTAAAAAACAATACTCTCTTGAAAAATATTCTCCGACAATTAGTATTATGTACAGTGGAACCTCTGTAAGTCGAAGTACTTGTTGTTACAAAAAATTCGACAAATAGAATATTGCTTTTTATACTCCTATATTGTTCACTGTTTTATTTGACAATTATTATATTAACAAACCAAAGGAAATCGATTCACTTCATAAAATACATAACTAAACAATAATTTGTAGTATATCACACATTTAAGTGTGTTTAAGAACTCTCTTCAAAATTTTGTAAAAGTATATTAAAAAACAAGTTTTATAAAAGTTGGTTAAACTCGATTAAACAATTTTTGTACTTCAGTTAGGTTGTGGTTACGTTTTTACAACTTAGCGCCTTTATTTTTGAGCGCTTATCTCTTGCTGTATTATTTTCTTATTTCTCTGCTCTTACGTTCTTCAATTTTTGTATTTAAACGTCTCCGAGTTTACGTTTGCGTTTACGTCTGTGTTCTTACAATATAAATAATAATTATAAATAAATAAATAAATATAAATTATACAGACTAAACTAAAAATAAGGCACAAAATAATATTTTTTTATTTTAATTCTCGAACAATTCTATTTTTTTTTTTTTTGATACCATATTGACGGTCTGACGCCGATTGTTTTTGAGTATTGACATTATTCTTATTTTTTTTTATGACAACTGACATTTTTGATTAGTGTTTTAGATAGTACATATTTTTATCTCTTTGCTAAGTATAAAAAACAACAAAATAAAGCAAAAAAAATAAAAAAAAAAACAAAATAAAATAAAAATATTAGTTTCTGAAAGTATTACACAAAGAACTTTTTATCTTTTCGTTCTTGCTTTATTTTATAAGGGGTGATTATGATTGTTTTTTGTTTGTTATATTAAAGTGTTTTCATGCCAATTATACAAATATAAAAAATATATAAAAAAAACATTTTAATTGTTTTAAAATAATTAAAAAAAAATTAAACAATTATAATTTATTTTATTATTTGTGTTTTTTTAATATTATTTATTTTTTCTTATTACTTGGAAGATAAAGGTGTGTACTGTTTGAAACTGTGAACAAAAATGTTGGTTGGCATTTAAAAAAATTAAAAAGAACGTCACAACTCAAAAACGAATGACATTACAGATGTCACTATGACAAAATGTAGCATTTAAAAAATAAAATCGTTGATTTCTCAATTCGAAAATATCATATTTCAAGAAATTGTGAATCAAAGACTTAAATTTTTTACCCTTTTTATGACTTTCTACAGGTTTTTGGCTCTAAAAATATAAATTTTTGACCCAAAAAATCAAAATTTGTGTACCTTTTAGTCAAAACTAATAACAAAGGTCCAAACTATGGTCAAATTTGCGCCGGGTTTCAAGCATTTTTGCACAAACACTACTACATTAATCTCAAAATTGCATTATTTTTGAGTTTTTAAAGGTTTCGGTGCAATCTTCAGTCAGAAATTCATTCATTTCGAAAAATTCGAAATCAAAAAATACCATATTTTATCAGAAAACCCTTATCAAAGCATTTCAGCAGTTCGACTTACAGAGGTTCCACTGTATTATGTATTTACAAATTTTTAAGAAAAAAGTTAAAACCCGTAGTGCTTAAAGAGGGTTATAAAATAAAGGTATAAACGGCGCATAAGAGAGTATGTTTTTTGCGAAGGCATGGCCTTAATTAACAGGGGAATTACCGGATCTCCTAACGTTGATCGAAGTAATGCCGATATTGTAGCGCTTCTGGCTGATCTCGTCATGAGAGTCCAGCCAGACCCCCACAGTCGAGGGTATGTCCAGCTTGGGGCTATCCTCACCCCCGAATCCCGCCCTGGTCGAGTTGTGGCCTATGTCGAAGACAAGGGCCCCAACTTCGTCTACAACAAGGTTATGTTTACCAAACAATGAAATCGGTGGTTAAAAACCGCCCACCGCCCCCGTAAACAGCCCCACTCATCGCTAACACCGTATCGGACACCAAAAAACACCTCTTTCAATACATATCTCAAAAGAGATTAACTTTCATGAAGAAAACATAGAAAAACGCCAGATTACCGGCTGTTTATAAAAACAAACATGGCTGATGCAGCCAAAAACTAGAATTTTAAAATAGTTGCGAACGTTTTCGCCAATTGTTGAGTAATTCGCGTGAAATTTTTACTTATGTGGTGTTTAAAAAACCGTTCCCTCATTTTTGTTGTGCGAGTTGTGGAAAAAAAAATCAAAAGTTACCGACTGATTTGGCGGGTTTTTATGGCGGCAATTTGAAAAAATGAAAGGCTTTGAAGACGTAAGTATAATTTCAAATTAATAGAAACTTGCGACGCTTTTTTAGAACGACTGTCGCTTGTGTTCAAAAACATTCTGTTGCCCGAACTGCCGCATCTTACACGAGGAAAAATTCCACAACGTGAACCCGGAGTGTGAAATTTGCGTTTACGGCCGGGCTTCCCTTAAAAACGCCTCAGTTTCGCTACTAAACCACATAAAAACCGCCCATTGGCCCTTGCATTGTGTTTTTTGTAAAAAACTGTTTACTTCTTTTGACGACCTTCTCTCGCATGATAAATGTCCTTTTAAGCTTGAAACGCTCAAAATGGAAACAACTCCAAAAACTCCAGTCACTTCACTGACAGAAACCGAAAAGCCCTCGCCTGAAGTAACCCCCTTTTACAAGGCGACTGAACACGGGGCCCTCAAAACCAGGACCATGGGGGCCACGAGCACGCCCCTGATTCACAAAGATAGCGACAAAAGCGATAAAATCACCCCGATTAATCAGAGCGAAATTATCTACCATAAATCAAGCTTGAAGCTAACAGGGTCGTCGAATTTCAGCGACTCCAAGAAAAGCGACCGCAGGGTCACTTTTTCGGAAACCCCCTTTGTGAGTGAAATGTGCAAAAAGCCCAAGTATTTACCTTTGCCTAAACGTAAGTCTTGCATTCACATGTGGCAATGACGAACGTGTTTTTGCAGAAATAACGAATGAAAATTCAAACGTTTCCAATGGTAAAAAACAAGTCGTTTTGCTTGTTTTTCAGTTTTTGTTTCAGACGACTCAACCGATGAACTGGAATTGTACAAAACAGCCCCTCACACAATTCTAGAATGCGAAGAAAAGGAGAATTTAGATAACATTGGCGTATTTAATAATTGTGACGCTAATAACGACGGGACCTTATGGGAAAGTGCTTTAACAAAATTGGATTTCAGCGGCTGTAATAACATCATTGAGAAGATTGACAACAAAACGAATAATTTTAACGTTTCGCTGCAAATAAATGTGTTCAGCCCGCCAAATAGTCCAAAATCGAAAAGCAACGACGCTGACTTGTCTTTGAATAAATCCACAAACATTTGGTCCTCTGTGACAAGCATGGTCAAGTCGGTCGTGAGCAACATCTCAATGACGGCGCAGAGTAGTTTTTGTAAACGATTTAGTGCGAATTTTTGTCATGACTTAATTTTGGCTTTCAGCAGGCGTAGGTCTCAAAAGGCCGCAGCCTGATAATGACGCACTTTGCGACGCCCCACATTTGAAGAGAATGAAACTGACCGACATTAAGTGCCGACGGCCAATCAGGACCATAAGTCCCTTGTATCAAATAAGACTCGCACGCCCCCGTTATGTAGACAAAGCGACTCAAACCGACTAAATTTGGATGTGATTTTTACCAAACTACATTTAACTACCCTTTTTTGTATTTAATGTAATTACTTTGAAATAAATTATGTGATAATTAACTTGATTTTTTTTTCGCTAATTTCGAAAACACGTCGTATAAAATGTAAAATAATATCACAAATAAACATTTTTTTCATGTTTGTATTAATATAAAACTTCTAATATAGAACTTTCCCCCAATAAAATTCTTATTTTTTTATTTTGAGAATCAAGCTTGTGAATTCACATAATAAAGTTACCACTAATAAAGATGTTGCTAGTCGGCAGTAATTAAAAACAATTCATTTGGGAAGAAAGAAGGTGTAGAAGTGTGTAGGCCATTAGGTTTAAAAAAAAAAAATTATGTAACAATATGGTAAGAATTAATTGTGCGGTCCTGTTACGTTGGACGTGATTTCGAGAGAAACTAGGATTTAATTATCATTTTTGTATTTAATATATTTACATTTTGAAATAAATTATGTAATAAGCTATAATGTCTTTCGTATTTGTGTTAATATTTATATTGAAATGTAACATACTGCAGTTTGCAAAAGTATTTAAAACGTAGCAACATAATCGAATCAATGAATACAAAGTACATATCACAAATAAACATTTTTCATGTTTATGTGGATACCCTGAATCGCAAGAATTATCCGATTGAGTACATTTAGGATTCTATTAAATAATAATTACCCATAGAAGCCTATAAACCATACAGTTCTAAGCTAACATGTATGTATAACAATAATGTGATTACATCAACGTAGATTACAATACATATCACAAAATGGTGATCTGCAACATCAACCGATCAAGAAATGTTATATGTAGCAACTTCAAAAGAAACATTAATCACAGACAATTTAACTAAATTAAAAGAGGGAGCTGTAAACTAATTAACGTAAATGCGCCAAGTCTTAAGTAGTAAGAGCTTAAGTTAAGTTGAGATTCAATTTGCCACCCTCACGATTCGGTCCGTTTCCAGCTCTCTCCCCGAATGATATGCAAAAAGTAAGAAACCAGTAGCAATAAAAAGCAAACTGTAGAATGAAATGTTCGTTGTTGAAACAGTTAATGATAGTCGTTATGAGAGTGTTTAAGTACACATTGCACTTAGTAATGGATAAAATCGCACCGTTTAAGAGTTGTCACTTGGACTCTAAATATATTTACATGTAACAGCAACACAGCAACATCTAAGACAAGACACGCACAGGTACATGAATACAGAATTAACGGAATATGTTGATCAGTTAAACAACCAACTCTCAGTATTACTCGGGCATCATCTGCAATCGAAAGAATCTCGGATCAGTCTCGAAAACAAAGAAACGATCTAATAAATATTAAAACTAGAGATGTCTCGTCACAGAAAATCACAGATGTATATTATTCCCGAAAAGAATGCTTCTCTTATGTACAAGACACGAAAGCGAAAAGGAGAATTAAAACTATAAAAATCGCGGCATAGGAGTGTGGTAAGATTGCGAATCAGACCTCAGGTGAGGGTACGTCGAGGGTTGGTACCGCCTGTAGGACATCGGGTGGTGCAGCGACCCGGCCATCTGGGCGTGCAGATGGGTGGCCCCATCCCCCAAGTCCAGCTCCATCTCCTGCTGCTCCTGCAGCTGCATCTGGCCCAAGGTCGCCGTCGCCATCGCCACGTCGGGCATTATATCCGACAAATGCCCATCGCTGCACGAACTGCTCTCGGGCTCCGTCGCAAACCGGAACTCCCCCTCGGGGATCACCGCCGGCAGCTCGTGCCTCTGCGAGTACGCCCCAGGCCTCGGAAACGTCATATTGCGACTATAGCACCCCCTGAGCCCCTTATTCGGCGATATTGTGTGGCTCTCAGCATTATCATCGCTCTCAGGGAGACAATAGCAGTTCTCCAACATATCGGCCACTGGGTCAGGCAGATTGAACTCGCGGACGACCCGGAGCCGGATCTGCCGGTTGATTTCATGACGTGAGGATAAAGGCATGTTAAGGGCACGTTGACAGCTCGGCGATTGGCGGAGTTTTTGTTCCCGTTTCAACATTGCGTTCATAACCGCCGGGTCTGGCACTGGAAGAACCGAAGCCAAAACATCAACCCCGGCGGCCCCATGCACCCGTGGCTTGTCCTCGACCATGTACAGCGTATCGGGAATGTCGGGCATGTACCGGCGGCGCATTCGCATTATTTCAACTTCTTGGACCAACTGATCTTCCACAAGAACCTTAACCTCGTCATAGTATGGCATAAACAGGCGCGGTTGTACGAATAAACCATTATTCTTATCACCCCTAATCCACGCGTTCACCCTCAGATTCTCCCGGTCGCCGCCTATCATATGGCTGGGGGGAGTGCTAACCAAGCCACGTCGAATCGCCTGGTTTAGAATATCACTATTGGGGGGCAGTACGTGGTCCATGCGGACCAATGGAAGCAAATCGGATAAAATCTCGCGAAGCTCGACATCACTCAAATCGCGCTTTTTCACACCTTTGCGGGCCACCGAATGCGCGGTGTGACTCACAATGTTCGGTTCTGTAAACCACAATTAGAAAAATTCAATCGGTAGCCGCGCGCGCTTACCCCGATCCTCCATCCTACGAACCAACTCGTTCTCGCCCCATTTCAGTACAGCGTGGAGGATTTCCAGCTCGGAGGCTTGCAAAAACGGACTTTTCAACACCTCGATCAGGTGAGCCTTGTCCAGTTGGTGCAACACCGGGGACTGGGCCACCGGTTGGAACTCCTCGCGCAAGTAATGCAGCGCCTGCAAAAATTACAATGGTTGTATGTTTCTTTAGCCTGACGATATTTGAAACGTTGCAACTCGTAATTACCTGTCGGTGGACCCAGGCCGATCCGTGCGGTTGTTTGGCCCATTGAAGTACTGTGGGGAGTGTGTCAAGCGACAACCATTCTAAAATTAAATCTTCACAGCCTTGTGAGAGAATATCTAGTTCGAGGAACCGTCCGATTTGATATAACTCCATGGCTTCCTCCAGGGGTGACGGCCGCGCCCGTCCGGTGTGAGTAAGTGCTTGGGCTTCGCCTAGACCGCCCCCACAGCCACCGCGTGAAATTAACGAGAGATCAACGTGATCTAAATAAATAGCGTGTAGTAGAACGCGTGCGTACCTGAAACGAGTGGCTTAAGTCAGGTCAAGGTGAGTCGCGTCGAGTTACCGTTTAGGTATGACTGATTCGTCGAGTACGATTCTGGTAGGTATGTGTAAGGCTCGTTCTGTGTGCTCCTCGCCGCTCCTCGATCGCCTTTGTAGCAGGTTCCGGAAGAAGGGCGATCGAGCGGAGAGTATGGCTTTGTGGCATGGTAATTCTAATTTTGGCCTAAAACCGTATTCCGAACTGCCCGAATCGGGCCTCTGGCAGTCGGAACCGTCGGAAGTGAACACTAGAGCAGCATCGGCGTAGTCGCCAATTTCAAGTAAGTAACGCAGATCGGCTTCCAAGGCATTGGGTGTTCCGAACTCCTCTCGCAGCCGCCTCAGGAGGTTGATATCGATGTTGGTATCGTGCGGACAGATGTCCCCGGTGTACAGATATCGCAAAAGCGCCGAGAACAGCTGGACATCGACCGTGGCCGTTCTCAATTCGAGACATATTCGAGCGCCGTAGCCGGGACACCCGGCGAGTAAGTCTCTAAAATAAGGGCACCTGGCGGAGAGTAGGGCGCGGTGGATGGGAAAGCAAGCCCCTCTGTACACCAAATCGGCATCGGTGCAGTACTTGAAGTCGTACAAGGCGGAGAGGTCCTGCTTGAAGGTGGCGGCCGGCGGCCGCGCCAGCTCGGCTTGAACACAGAGATCTTTCAAAGCGGCCAACGCCTCGTACTCCTCCAGCAAGGCCGCCACCTCCAGAGGACTCCAGTCAGACACCAGCTCGCGCAGCATCCTTCCGTGGTCGCACGCCTTCGACGATCTTCTCCGACGTATGAACTTCTTCTTCAAGGTGGCAAAACCAGTCACTTTCTTTTTACGCTCCCGTACGATCACCCCAATCGTGTCCCTGAACGGAGGCGTGCAAGGATCCGCGACTCCCATGCTGTTGGGCATAGGACCAGCCTCGACACCGGGTGCCGTGGAAGCGTTCACGCCCATCCTGTGGACGAACTCCTCAGTCATGCACTGCTCGTTGCCAACACTCCACCAACTGTGCTGCAGTGCACACGGAAAGAGGCAGCCAAATAAGTTCATAGTTTGCCCAGACTACAGCCTGACATGCAGACACAGCCTAAACACAAACAACCCCTAATTAATCACACAGACATCATTACCATCGCGCCAAAACATGCCCACACATATTAATAATAGCGATATTAACATTTTCACGCGTTTTATTCCTTTACCCGCACGCAACCCCTATTTTGTCCTTAACGGTTCCTCAACAACAAAACAATTCTTGTTTGAAACAGATGACATCGTCCAGTTAAATACGCCTTCAAATCAAAATTTGGAGCAAATACTTGATTTTTTTTATTGTTCTTTAACCCCCTGGAAAGGGTTTTATTCCAGATTTATCAAAGTAGGTAAAAGCTAAGATAAAGCTATAGGAATTTAATTTTTTTGCACAAAATTCCTCACTGACGTATGCACACAAGCTTTAGTATTGATGGAAGAAAAATCAGAAATTAAGTACAAAAAATTCTTAAATAACTTCAATTTCAGATTTCCGATGAAAACCAAAATGGGTTTCAAATTCGTATCGAGCAACCCAGTAAATTATTAAAAAAGATTTTCAGCGAAATTTAAATTTAAAATCCCCCGTAAATATGACAGAAGACACTTTTTTGTCCATTTATTTCCGAACAAATGTTTTGCGGCTTGAGATAAAACTGTTATGTACCTAAGCGTCCTCAGTCGTTTGTTCGTGTCTGAATTGTGCTAATCGATCTCGTATTTTCATTCGTTTAATTTCTTAAATTTAATTCGGAAATGGGGTACGTATTATTACTAAAAAAATATTTTAAAACTGCTTTGAATGCGTCAATTAGTTACCTAAGCGGATTATATTTTTCAAAACGGGGATTATTATCAATTATCAATATTTTTATACAAATGACGTGCCGTTGAATTTTATTTGCTGTTGTAAATAAAATAAAAATGGACATTTTTTGAAACATTGGACTTCATTAGCCCTATCAGGGCTTCATTGATTAATATTTTAAAACATGACACAGGTAGGCTCGTTATAAGATAAGAGGACTTAAAAAGTAAGTGCATTTTAATTAACTAATTAAGTATTGTGATTTTAGCTTTTATAACACTACTAAGTACATTAACTTTTAGCTGTTCTTTAACAAATGTACAACACAATTTTGGACTGGGAGTAAATAAATTAGCAAAATTTCACATTGCACACCGGCTTGGCCCGTCCCTGGGCAGCTTATTGCAAATGCGGTTTATGACATTTAAACAATGATATCATCAAAACTGGGCTGTTGCAATAGTTAAAAATTTTGTCAAAATTGTGTGATTTACCTTCGTCCTGACAGAATTTGCCTAAAAACGCCAAACTATGTCAACTGATGTTACTATCAAGTACACAGTCAGGCCATTTTCTGGCATAAGCAAACAATGTCACAATGTATGATAATAAAAAGTTTGGCAATGTTTGGTTGCGAAATTTCCTTTTGGGCCCGGGGGATGTTTGGGGCGAGCGAGCGGGGGCGTTCTAAACGTGGCGAAATCAGTAAAACTGCCGGGTTTCGCCGTTTTGCGTGAATTTCGCTTTTGGCGCACTCGGGGGTTGCAATACGGGCTGGTTCTAGGGAGGGAAGTGAGGTTATCTGAGGGGGCTGCGGTCGGGAGCGGGGCTGTTTCAGTTACCTGGGCATGTCATAATCATACTGCTTTCTCGGCGTACTTCTGTATTTGTACCATTAACGTCCATTTAAGGCGATTTTAAGCCGAAAGAGTTCGAGGAGTCTGAATAGTAGCCATGTTTATATCGTCCAAGTCGAAAACAATTATCTGTGCCACATAAACACTGGAAATATTAACAGCGGCCGAAACGAACACTTCCTACATCTTGCTGCCGTTTTCTGCGTGGAACACTGCCCTTTTTTCATATATTAACCACCGATTTGCGAGTCTCTCAGCACATAGGGAACACAAACGACGATTTCTCTTGTTTGGAGCAACTTCATTTCACCTACATTGACACCGGCTACACAAACTCCAAACTGGGTCGCCACTCGCCACAATAATTCATGTCAATATTTTCAGCGAATTTGATTATTGTTATTCAACCCACGTCCATTATTTTTTATTAATCATAAAAAAAAATAAAAAATTGATCAGGATTTTTTGACTTTCGTGAAATTGGATACACCGTTATGAAAAATTTATAGGTACACTGGAAAATCGGTCGACCTCGAGTGGTTGCAAAATTTTGGAAATTGCCGCGCCCACTTGATGGGCATCGGTCAGAAAACAAATTATCGAAATTCGAATTTTCCAAATTGCGAGAAGACGCGGACACTTGACGTCATCGCATTGATGACGTGTCTGCAAGCGTCTCCATAGATATCGTGTCAACAACCTTGCGGGGAGTAAAACGCTCGTTAAAATATTTTTCACATTTATTTCGTGTTACAAGAATGATATAAAATTGCATTCACAGTTTATACATCCAATAGATTGATTGATTAAAGGCATATGTACTTCATATTGTAAATTTACAGTCTTTAGGCTTACGAACCGTAGGCCTACAGTAGGACAATTTATTGTATATTCATACCCCTAACATTAGCACATACTCTATTAAAATTTATATAAAGGTAGAAATTAATTAAATTCGCGCTGATTTTAGTCCTATAAACGCCGGCAAGCTAATTACGAGAACATAATAAACCAAACTCCTAGCCTATCACTATGCTCACAGGACTGAAAATACAGCATAACTCCCAATATCCAGATCCACTATATAAAGATTATTCTAACATTTTGGTACTCTTAAATACATCTACCAAGCGATCAACACCCTCCAGATCATTAGAGTTGTACTGCATAGCAAGCATAAAACAAAACATTCGGGGGACCTACGATGCAAAATTTCACAACCTTCCTTATACTAATATTGCAAACCACCACATTTAACAAATATAACACGATAAAATTGAATTGATCTTGTCCGTCCCGAAACGCGCCAACTCACAGTGATGTCACTTGGTGGAACCGTTAGTAAAAAATAAACTTAACAAACCTAAACTATCGTTTTAGAATTTAGCTTTACAAAAATTAATCGTTACGATAAGCTTAAAATCAACGTAATTATCCCTAGGGTAGTTAAAAAATTTCGCACAATCATTAATCAAGGTGTTCCATTTTAATAACAGTCAATGTGATAGCTGTAAGGCCACTGACTACTCGAACACAAGGGCAGCCGATGCGTAACTCACTGACGAGTCATTCATATTACGACACTGACTTGACTGAGCATATTTCAGGAATTTCAAATTCGCGTTTCTCCGACTGTCGTTCCGCAGGAGCTCCTGCACGGCCTGCAAACATCAGTTAAGACTGCCCTCAAGACGCATTAACTGCACCCACCTGCAGTAGTATCCCGATCGGATGTCTACCACAAATCGTGTTTCCGAATTTCTTTAAATAATTCGTGAAGTCGGTCGGATTTAGATTTTCTATTATGTTCATCCCCTGAAAATACATACAATTCTCGACTGGTTAAGTGACTTTACGGGCGTACCAAACGATCGAGTTCTTCTATCGATTGGTAGATGCTGCCGTAAGAACGGTCGTAATACGTGTAGCGAAACCGGTGGCCCCAGTGGCAGAAATCTGACGATATTATGAAAAGGTTTTGAGGGTCTCCTAGGTAGCTCGATAGTATCCGACCGTAGCAAGCCTCCCGCTCGGGACTGAGCGAACCCACAAGAATAGGTACTATGGTGAATTGGTGTTTGTAACTAAAATGCGACTATTATTCCGTTTTTAACGTGGAGAAGACTCACTTTTCCATAACTTTCGCTATGTAGGGTAAATGCATTTCAATACTGTGCTCATTTTCGTCAGTATCTAAGTCCATCCATTCGAACTGACCCGTCATTTCTAATTCGCCGTTTACTGTAATCAGTTATGTGAGGCTGCGCCTTAAATTTGAAAAGAATTACCTTGAGAATCTACATGTAAGTCGTAAAGGGGGGTCTTGTATTTTCGCGCTGTGGACAAGGCACATCCTGATAAACGGACATGGTGAGAAGGTCCTAAAATAAATATACGCCTTACCACGACAGGACTGACTTGTCTGTACGCGTGCCCCCCGCAAGCGCCGCAGTACTGATAGCCCGCATGTCTAAAATTCAAAATTAATTTTTTTTTTGAAAATTTCCAAAACTCACGGAGCGATTATAGCCCGAGCAGGACCGTGGATTAAGTCGGCTTGGTGCAGCCAATATTCGAGCTGCCGCGATAATTCGGGACCTAGAAAGAGAAGTCATTGGCACCATATTCATGAACAATAAAGCCCGAAACAGCTGATCAATGTTTGACAACACTTACCTGAGTCTGTGTACCAACTACCAGCATGTATGGCTTTTCTAACAGGCATTTTTTGGTCGCCTGGATCCGCAAACTCGAAATCAAACAAACAAATGAATTTTTAATACTAGATTACTTGCTAAAATAGACAACACTTTTCGTGGAAATTCGACAACACGCATGAGCGTCGGCTAATTGATGGCACGCATGCGCCGCCAGTACGATTTTTTCGCTTCAAATTTTTTGCAAAATTTTTGGAACCACTTCCGGTGTGCACCATGTCTTTTGTGACTACACTATTCAGTAACAAAGGTGAGGGGGGATAAAAACTCGAGTAAAAAATATATTTTTTAATAAAATCAGGTACAGAATATCACAGTCGTAGTCCTTCGGGCTCGGGTGGTACCTAATCCTCAGCCTTTGCTTCGATATCGCGGAGGGTGCGATTTTTTATGTACCTGTGAACATCAAAATCACAATTAAAATCAATACAATATATTGTTGCCAAAAACTCAAATCAATTCGCTTGGTTGAATATGGCAATACAGTTGGCTATGACAGCTAATTTTGATCAAGTTTTGCATAGCCTCCCATTTAATGTAGAATAAAAAGTGACTAGTTATTGATCAGAGAATTATATATAGTTCGACATTTCAAGTATGAGTAGGCCGATTATATTCTATTTTCGCATAAGTTAAGTTATTCGAGAAGAAGGGCGTTAGAATCACAGTGAAAATATATGAGCCAATGGCGTGCGTCGCTTTCGCAAGCCCCGCCCCATGTATTTCACCGTGTCGGCAACTACAAAGTGATTATAAATGATTTTCCATCAAGTCGCCACCGGCCCACTTGATGGAAATCATTTATAACCACCTTGTAGCAAATAGACTATTTCAATGCGTCAGTTGTTTCAACCAAAATAGCTACTTATTTAAATATTTAACAAAAAAATACAAACCTGGTGATTTTAAATAAAGTTTCCTAAAGTAACCTCAATAAAACTGCGAAACGCATTCGATTTTTTAACGAAATCTTCCTCTCCGAGTCTTCCGACGACATTTATTTAAGGTGCTTCGTGTTTCTTAGGGACCTAAAATTGGCTTGGGCACGACTGCGGCGGTTTCCAAACTTTATCCGAGAAGTAATTCCGAAAATTGTTTAGAGATCGATATGTTCTTTCACAGAATAAAACTTGTTACGGAATGGCGCAAAGAAATTCGGCGAAGAAGTCAAGTAATTCTCACTAATTTTACCGAATGAAAAGCGTGCGATTTTCAAGTTAAAAATAGAAAACAAAGTTTTACAAACCAAACTATATTTCAAATTCAAAATGAAACAACACAAATACACTTAAGCTGAGTGAAACAACCTATTAGGTAACGAAAAGCTGCGCAGCTGCGAACTGAGCAACACTTTAACGCCGACAACATGGCGGACCGAAAAATGCAATTATTTTAAACACAAACTAAACCCTTGTACTGACAAGAATCAAAACCTAGCACAAAGTGAAAAAACACCGATATTTCACGCTTAGCATCAACAGGAAAAGTGATACTGAGGTGAAATCAAAGATTCGGTTAAAAAGTTAAATTTTAAGTCTATTAACACGGTATCAGACGTCGTAAAACTTCGTAGTAAATAATACTACAAGTGTCTAGAAGTAATTTAAAAAAATGTAACTTAAAATGTCAGAAATATTACATTTCACGGTTGATCAACATATTTAAAAAAGTTGTTATTACTACTAAGACACCTGTAAAAATCCAGGCATGAGTTTAAGATACTTTCACTTTAGAAAACATTTCTAAAAAGAAAATGAGTAGATTATTCTCAGAATTTTCGAGAGTTCTAACAATATCTTTGAATTCCGCAACAGTGAGCAAGTACTGGCCCGAATTACTAATATAGTAATACGATTCGTTTTCCGTGGGTTGAAGTACTTCGTGAGACTGAAACAAAAAATTTAACCATTCTTTAAAATGTCAAACAAACGATTAATAGGCACCGAGATCTATAAAAATGAAAATACTGGCTTAGAAAAGAAGACGTAGAATGTTCACAGTATTTAAATTTCAGTTTGCGACCACATCAGATAATTGAATAACTGAAATTTAAATATTTCTTTTCTACAAAATTTGCGAGACTGGTCTCTTAAAAGATTCAAACGTTTATATTACAATAAATATTATCATAATATAAAATCATCCGCGGAGCGGACAGCCGTTAATAATATCATTTCCTTACCTTTTACTGGAGAAAATAACAAGTTTCTTGATCCATTAGTAGGAAAAATGAAATGAATTAATGAAAATTATAATGGAAAGACGGGGAAAAGTTACCCATCACCTTTAGAGGAAATAAAATGAAACATGCAGTTGGGTTAAAAATTGGTAAATGAGGAACTGACACCAAAAGGAACAACTGAAGAATTAAAAAACAGTGGACAAAAAATGGTTAAACGGGAATTATTAAACGAAGCTCAGTCGTGATGTTATTCCACAACGTAAAATAGTAAATTTACCCAACTGTAATAACTGATTTACCATCTTACGTATTAGCTGTTATAAGTTAGGTTAAACCCCAATAAGCCTAGTGTTGTAGTTTAAAGACCGGTTTACAGAAAGCGAAATCAAGTGGCCATTTGAATTAAAATTTGATTGCAATTAAAATGTTCTGTAAACCGGCCCTAAATGCCTTTCTAATTTTTTTAAACCGAGCACGGACCCGCGATTTTTTTCTTTTATGGCAAAAAGCTGACTTTTAACGGGAGACGAATTGTTTAATGCAGTTTACGTATATAATTTCGACATTTATTCAAAAATATATCTTGTCTACATGCCTAGGTATAATTTATGCAAATCTATAGTACGTGATATTTTGAATAGAGATTTCCAAATGATTATACATTTCACAATGACGCATGCATCTAAAAAGCCTTATCCACCCAGCCACTATTCATTACAATTTGTTTTCAGTCATTACGTGACTCAGGACCTCACTTCAAATAAGATACGACTGTTGTAAGTAAAAACAGCCGTTGCGATGGAGATTCTTACTTACAATGATTCGTATTTTAACATGAGAACGTCATCGATTAAACAATTTATACATTTGGCTTACGGTAATGCAGTTTAAAACTGACTGAGGTACTATAAATATCATTAACTTGGATGTAAGATTAGGACAACTTAAAAACACAATATTGTAAATTTACTTTAATTCTACATTTTAAATTTGACATTTATTACTCAGAAACTAATGCTGAAATAATATAGCGTGATTTTGAATACACAGAAATATTTCAACTTATACTTGCTGAAAACGTATATACTGCTAAAATTAATTTAAAAAATTAAATTTTTTTTCATGGAATCACGTACTTGTTTAACTGCTTATCGAACCAAACCGCATTATTTCGCCGGCTTACAAACGTTTCCTCGCTTAAAAATGAACCAAACTGCTTTTTTTATCACCGGTGGGTCAGTGGTATTTCCTATTACGAACCAATTTCACAAACGCAAATAGTGCAAATATTTCTGTGTATCTCAATTTCAGATTAATCAACAATAAGAAATTCCGTTCATCTTCGTCAAAATTAATAAAAACACAATTTCTTAGGCTTTGCTTTGTAAAGAGATGAACATAAATTTCTCCATGGTGACGTAATACGAATATGTGAAAACTATAAAGTACGTGCGATAAATAAAACGACAAAAATCGCATCAATAAACAGAAGACAGAACGTATTTTTTTCAATTAACCTCATTTAAAACGACATTCATGATAAAGACGTGATTGATTAGTGTATATAAAGGGGAATAAATTTCTTGAGAATGCTGAAGTAACTTAATAACGACGCCTTTTAGGTGGAAAATCGTCACGGCGATTATCGTTGTTCACCCAGTGGCCCCTGCCACCCCCACCATTACGGGGCCCTGGTGGGCCCATGTCACCACGTCCATCGAAACGGTGGTTGTTGCGCTTGTAAGAATTCATGAAAGCTTTTGGTTCCTAATGTAATATAATGTTACAGTCAACAGGGGGAAGAACGCATACACAAATATGTATATTGTATATTTCAGTATTAATAAGCTCTTAATTAGAAAACTACTTCAACAATTCACCGACAGTTTAATTTATCATTGATCTGATTTAAAACGTGAACACACACGAGACGACAATAAACCACCAATGAAAATCGCGAAGAAGACTCGCAAAACCCAACACAACTCGAAGAAACCAGGTCGAATATAAGAGTTGCATGAAAAAGATACCAGAAGTTTTTGATGGGATTTTGATTTTTATTTTAACGATAGTTCTTGTATGAAACACTCGCGACAGTTACGAATTCACAAGTAACGCAGAAGTCGAGCACTGGGTATTATATTAGAATCAGTTCGTCTGAATTGTAAAAAAATACCAAACACTGGTTATTTGGTGTTCGCATAAAGGTTACGACTACAATGCATCGATTTTATTTAGGATTACATATTGGAAATGGCCAGACCAATAATAAATTAAACATGTGTTTAATTATACGGTAAAATTGTAAAAACCATGCAAAAACTTCCGTGAACTACTTTTAACGTTTCAAAAACCATTAGGGATTACGGAATAAAATCTAAACGTCCGTAGTCGAAATAGAAGTAGTTCTTCTAATGAATTCACGACGAGTTCAGTGAGTTCAGAATAAAATTTTCTGTTCAAGACATAGCTACACGTATAGATTTACATCGGCTTAAGTGCAATTAAATGAAAGACACAAAATACGTAATAAGACGCACAGCGACGTAAATAATCTATTGTCGCGATTTTGCAATAAATAATTTTGTTTTTTCAATACTCATAACAAAATTCTTGGACCCACTGTCTAAAAGAACAATCAGTAAGTTATTTAGCTTGAAATGCAAGGTGAAAAAAATACAAAAGCTTGATATTACCCTTTTGAAAGAATCCAAGAATTTTGGTTTATAATATTAATTATAATTCTCCGACTACAACAGTTTTTTTTTCAGTCAAAATTGTTATAAATAATCCACGAAATAGTTTTTATCCGCTTTGGGCGAAAAAGAACATGAATGACGTAATTTTCTTTTGTTACAGGCGTGCACTTGCCATTAAATTCCGATTTTTAATCAATGAGTTTCCCAAAAACAACGATGACGCTTAATATTTAAATAAAAATATTTTCTGGCTATTCGAACCGCTTATAACGTTCGTGTTTATCCGATTATCGGAAACTACATAAGAGAAACTGTTAACAAGACCGTAAAAATGTAATTCAATCGGTGATCTATTAATGTCGAGCTGGCCACAAGAATACCAATTATGTAATTTGATTTTGCATATCAGTTAAATATCGGGCGTTTTTGCATTCTAACTGACTTTTAATCAGTAATTACTCAAAAATTGAAGTAACAGCGCTTTGTCACTTATTATTTAGAATAATAGAATAGTTTGTATCAACCACAACTGCTCTATAACGACGAATCTTTGGTGTTTACTCGATTGTCAGAAAATACAAAAAACTGTCGAGAAAACCGCCTTTTCATTAATTATTTACAACAAAAAATAGTTCAATCGATGGGTCAATTATTGCGCATAAACGCAGGTAAATAATTGATCTGACGTTCAAAGAAAATCAGTATAATAATTACTCAAACCCGAGAAGATAAATCAACTGCGCGAAAGTCAATATAAATCTAAAATCATATAACTACATTTTGAACAGAACCAGAAAAATAATAGCTCGTAATAATCGCCAGTTTAGAGCAAAAAAAATAAGTAGAAAATTTTAAATAACACTTACCACAACAGGGGCCTCTCCTTCTTGATTCACTAAACAAAACAAACAAGATTAGTTAAAGGAGCCCACAACGAACCAATGATCTTACTATTGTTATACATGCCACTGGGCTCTTCATATGCTTGCTCTTCTTGTTGGAGCATGTTGTCCAGTTGATGCGCTTGCATGAACAAGTTGTTTTCCTGCTGGCGACGCCGCATCTCCTCCTCTTGGTGCATCATACGATTTTGCATTTCTTCCTGTTGTCTTCTCATTTGTTCCTCGTTCCGCTGTCTTTGCTCCTCCGCCAGTCTCTCCTTCATCTCCCATTCGTGTTTCTGGCGGTCTCTGTCCATCTCACGTGCACGAAGTTGATCACGTAACATCTCAGTCTCGTGTTCATATCGCGCGAATTCCATCTGTGCCTCAAGCTTCTCTTTCTCCATCTCGTACTCTTTCTTCATCGCTTCTTCTTTCTGAGCGAACAGTTCGTGCAGTTGCTTCCAACGCATTCCGTACTCATACTCGAAACTATTCACGCTAGCGAAACGGGGACCCACTTCACGCGATTTTGAAAATTCGGGGTTTTTCTTGTTGAGGTATTTCTCAGGGTAACCGTCGGAGTCGTCCATGGGTTCGTAACTTTCGACGATCACGGGGCGGAGGGAGGTAGTTAGGAAGAAACAACCTTCCGAGCATCGTCGTACCGCGTTTAAAGCACAGCCTTTGCGGGCGAATTCTACGATACCTTCACCTACGGGTTTGCCGCGCTCGTCCACTATGACATAGGCACGTTCAACCTAACAATTTTTTTTGAATCAGTAGAGACTGTTACTTAACGTTAGATACTACCTCTCCGAAAACAGAAAATGAATAGTACAGCAGTTCATTTGAGACAAAGGGAGTTAAGTTCTTGACTTTAACAGTGGATCCATTGGGCGCGAACCGAATTTTCAGGTTTTTCCCCTTGAAGAGGATACCATCTAACTCACGCTTGGCCTTTTCGGCATTGGCGCGATAGTCCTGTTAACAATTCGCAATGAAACGAAAACAATCACTAACTAATACTAACCACTCTAATGAACGCAAAATTTTTCTCTTTATTAACGAAATGTTCACTGGTTTCGCCATAGGGACGGAACAGTTCCGTCAGATCGTCTTCCGTAACATCGTTCCCAATATTCCCGACGTACAAGCGTGTGCGTCCCGAGAACTTCTTTTCCGAATGATCTAGAGGTGGCAAGTCAAACGTGGGTCCATTCATATTGGCCAGCTTCTCATTTATCTTATCTATGCGGCCGGGTGGCCCATGCTCGTTGAAATTTTGGTTACCATGGGGCCCCCCAGGCCCCCTATTCGGTCTTCTGTTAAAATCGCGCTCGCCCCCCGGCCCTCCGGGTCCGCCAGGGCCCCCAGGCCCACCGGGTCCGCCAGGCCCCCCACGGTGCGGTGGGGGCTGGAAGCGCATCTTTTACAAAACATAAGTTGTAAGCCAACAAAAAATAAAAACTTAAAGGTAGAGCCCCGAAAATTAGGGGTTTAAAAATCAGTTGAGACGTGGCCATCTTGTTTACGTCCGGCAACCAAAAATTTCGGAAAAATTGCTATACTTACGTATGGCCCTTGCCGGCGGTTTACGAACCGGTTGTGGCCGCCCCGTTTGGGGCCCCCAAAATTCTGCCCTGGTGGATGTTGGATTTCTTGTTGGGGATCACGGTCTGCCTCGGGTTCATCTTGTACGGTGGTTTCTGCCTTAATTGGATTTGCCATTTTTGGGTTTCACAAACCGTTTTTGTTGAGAGAACAATGGTAATTTCACAGTTTTATGCAAGTTTTATCGGCAATTGATCAATACTATCACAAAAACAAACACAACAAACCGCCGCTTTGAGAGTGTTATGGCAAAATGGTGGAAGGATGCGAGGCCGCAGTATCGCCAACTGGAGCTTTATTAAAACCTTGTGGCGGGACAAACAAAACGGAATGTCTCCACATTTACTGATGAAGATTCGATTTTAAAAACATAAAAACGCAAACAGACTAATACTTTACTTATTAATTTTCAAAATGTGTCTCTAGTTTTGTCTAGAATTTTTCCATATTATTTTTTTAGCATTGTTTCAAGATTTTCGTTCAAATTCTCCTCAGATCCTTTTCTATAGCTGTTTAGATTTTTTGAATTTTTTTTTTAAATGTTTTTTTGCAATTATTTTCTAAACTTTACTCAAAATTATTTTTTGGACACTTCTACTTTTTTTAAACATCCCAAATTCTTTCGTACAATTTTGGGTCTTCTTCTCTAATTTTATTCAAATTGTTACACATTATTTTTTGCCATTGTTTTTGTGCCCTTTTCTATACTTTTTTAAGACTATTTCTGATTTCTCTTAAAAGCCGTTTCCAGATCTGAAATGTGGACTCTTTATTTTATTAATCCATCTTTAAACTCTTCAATAAATTCTTCTTTACAATTATTTTCTACCCCAGATTATTCTTTACCAGTGTTTTTGTAAGGTGCCCACTCTAAACCTTTCAAAAAATTCTTTTAAACCATTTCTAAATCTCAATTTTAAATACTTATTTCATTATTTTATAGACACTTCTAGTTTCTCCAAATTTTCGTCTTAAACTCTTCTTTGTGTCATCGCATAGTTTTTCTCTAATTTTGTTTGGAATTCCTCCACATTATTCTTTAACACAGTTTTTGCAGTTTTTCTTATTTTTTTTATAAATTTTTCTATAGAATATTCTATATTCACCAATTCTCTTTTAGATTTTACAATGCGGCTTTTCAAAACTCTTCTCTATTTTTTTCGTTTAGAAGTTTTCAAGATTATTCTTTAGCAATGTTTCTTTAAAGAGTTTCCTTAATATTCTTCTCTGATTCTTTTCTAAAATCGTTTCTAGATGTGAAATCTGGACTAATTTTTATTTTATAACCCCTTATTCTAAGATTATTTTATAAATTCTTCTTTATTTGCTTCTTTACAATTATTTTATAGTCCAGATTATACTTTACTAGTGCTTTTGTAGAGCTTTCTTAAGATTCTTGTCTGAAGAAACCACTTCTAAATCTCGATTCTGGACTCGGCTTTTTAAGATTATTTTATAATTATTGTTATTTTCTTATAGTGTGTCTTCTTATAGTTAATTCTTCTCCTTAAATTTTTTTAAATAACTTTTATTTCGCCCAAAATTCACTGGTTCGTAACGCTGTTTGAAGATAACCAGGTCCAAAATTCAAAGCTCGTAAGAAAAAACGCTTTCCTTTATTTGCATAACTCAGTTATATATTAAATAATATTTTATATAATACACAAATTTTACTTCAATACAAAAAATAAATAATGTTAAGATACATAACTGAAACGTTCATGTCGAAACTGATAATACAATGTTGCTTTAAAGCTACAACCTTTATAAAAAAGGGTGGAATGAAGATTAGGAATCAATTAATAAAGCGTAACACAAAATCCAGATGACTAGATGTTAATACAAAGTGCACTATATACTACTGTTCCAACCAAGAGGGGTATGTGGAGTTTGGTGTCTTCACTTTAATATTAAACTGCTTCAGAGTAGCCTCCAGGGCTTGCTGATTTCCGGAGAAATACGCGGAGATGGCGTTGTGGAACAAAAGTAGCTGCTTATGCATCACTTTTATCTACAACATAAACAATCAATAAGTTATAAAAAAAACAAAACAAAATATTACTCGATTTTCGTCCAGAAATTTCATTTTAATCGTGACTTCCGTCCGCAGTTTCATGAACTGTTGCCTGTGCAGCTCATACCCTTGTTGGGCCTCCTCTAACCCGATGGCGCCGTCTGGCTTAGTGGACATTGACTCAAGATCAGTGCGATAAGCATCGTATTCGATCCTTGCGGCTTCATATTGTCTAATACTTTGCAGCGTGTCTTCAATTGTCTTATTACAGAGCGTATTCACAGATGATATAAAAAAATTGAGTGCTCCTAGGAGGGTTTCCCCGTTTTTAGTCAAATTTCGTTGTGTTTCAGAATTGTATAAAAATTCCTCCTGCAGTTCGGGAGATTTCTGAGCCAGTTCCGAGAACGCCTCCCCCAGATCGTGCTGGGTCTGGACCACGTGGTAAAAGTGACTCGTCAAAGCCCTAGCCAGGCGCAAAATGTTGCAGTACTTTTTCTGGGTCTCGCGCAGCTGCTCAATTTGCGATTCCAGCTCTGGATAAGAGAATTAAATCGGATTTTCGCACTTTACGTACCCCACCTGCGTCCACCGTCCGCGAGGACTTGCCCAGCTTCTCGAACATGAGCTGTTTGGTGCACTTGTAGGTTGATATGGACCAGTTTTTGAGATTTTCAATCCGTGAGGAGGTTTTGAGGATGGTCGAGTCGTCGTTCTGGGTCGGGGTTGTTGGTGTTAGAATGGCGGGTGAGCTGGTACAGGACGATAGGCCCGTGGGAGCGGAACGAGAGTATGGACAAACGGGGTTTGTTTGTACGGCAGGTACAACATTGCTCCTGGTGTCGTTAGCAGGAGTCTCTTTCAACATATCGTGTATGCTTGTTCGCTCCAAACTTGTTGAGGTTTTTATTTGGGCCATTTCCTAAAAAATCTCTCACCAACACCGGAATTAAACCACAAACAACCAAAAGTGGAAAAATTGAAGTTAACCACCCACAAATGTCATCGACATTTTCGGTGTTTTCGCCGAAACTGAAAATCACTGGAAAATCGATGTGGCTCAAGTCACACCAGAAACACCGGGAGTGCACTCACAGCACAGTCATTGACAGAAACGCACAAGACGTAACGGGTAGTAATAAAGCGATCAGTAAAAATTCGATTTTGATCAGTAAAAAATAATAAATGATCAGTATTTAATTAATTTTTGCACAGTAAAAATAATAAATGATCAGTATTTAATTTTTTTTGCACAATAAAAAAATTAAATGATAAGTAAACCACGCAGTGTTTTATTAAAATTTGCCCAGTGAAAAAATCGTACATGCACAGTCTCTACGCTCAGTAGCTAGCTTGCAGGCTGGGGCTTCGCCCCAGCGACCTAAAAGGAGACATACCCTTCGAATGATTAAACAGGAAAACGTAAACTCGAAATTATTTTCTTAAATAAAGTTGATAAAAATGTGAGATACATATTAACAATAATTTTCAACAACTTATTTAGAGAGAAAATGTTACGTTGGCGTTTACATAGTTTTGAAACAGCTGATATTAGTTTAAAAAAAAATAGTCCTTAAGCTACTAATATCTGAGAAAAAAAAGTGAAAATAAAATCAAGACTAGAGTCAAAAATTTGCAGAAATAAAGCAAGTACCATTCGTCAAAATTATAATAAAAATAAAAATCAAGTTATGTGTACAAATAATGACACATGCTGATTTTAGTAATGATTTCAATAAAACGTACAAAAGTAAGTGCATCATTTTTTCTTCCTTCGTTTTCGATAATTTTTTCTGGATCTGTTTTGAGTGTTTCTGTTTATGATGTTTCAGCAGTGAGTGTTTCTGTCACTGTATTTTCTGTTAATAACCAGTTGTAACCGAAATGGACGGCGTAAGCCCAGTTCGTAAACTTAAATTTTATTGGTGACTTCCGCAGTTGCATAATTGCGAGCAAGATTAATCGCAACTTGGAAAATAGGGGTGAAAAACTTTCACGACGTAACGTTAGACACCGTCAGTGGCACCAACATGACACATTTTCCGGTCAAAATTAATTGATTTTTCCTAACCTTATTTTATACACAAAATGTGTTCCTATTTATTACGTGTTTTATAACAATTTTTATTTATTTTACACAATCATGAACGTGGACGCGAGTAGTTTACGCAATGTTAGTGCAATTAATTATGAACAGCTTTTCTAATAAATTTCTTTTAGTTTAAAGATTTTTTGCAACTTTATAATCAAATGACCGAAAGATGTTTTTATAAATGTATCGAACACACGAACTCACGTGAGTTGTCGCCAAATGAAATCGAGTGCACGGAAAAATGCGCCACAAAATTTATTAGGTTTAATAATAAATTAATGATGAATTTTGTTCGGCGGCAGAATGATATTATGACTCGGAGAATGAAAGAAGCCGAACAAATGATGGAAAATAATCAGGAAGTCAGTGTCTCAAATAGCTGATGCAATGTATGGCCTGTAGTAATAAATTTTAGCAAATAAATCGGATTTTTTATTGTGCGTGTTCCTAGAATTGGTGTATATGGTTGGTTGCCTACCTGGCTTTCCGAAGCGGAACGTTTAAATTTATTTGCACAAAAACGTGCTGATTGTCTCATTACATAATCGCGGCATTTAATCGATTTTTTTGGGTGTATGTTTCGTATAATGAAGTAACAAGTCGAACAATAGGTACTTAAGAACCCATTATTTTTATTTAAATATTTGTGGATGCGACCGTGAGATTATCGTGTAGAGGTCTCGTCCTCAGTTACGGTTTTTTCAGCCTACACGACGTTTAAGGCCATTAATCAGCGGAAGAAAAAGTGTAACACAAGTCAGACGTACATTGCGTGATGTATGCAGTTTTGAAAATCGAATCGTACGCATTAATAAATAATAATACATGTTTTTTTTTAAGCGGAAGCAATTAAGTATATCGTGATCGTGTCGTCATTATTACACTTCCTCCGTACGTCACTGGTGTGCAGAATCGTCAACTACCGTTCTGAAATTAATCAGACGCGAAAAATTCAACCCGCTCGTTATCTGCTGTTATTCACATCCTAAGACCTAGTCATCTTGAGAACGCAAATCACCCAATTCCGGAGGAAGTTGAAATAAGTGTGTCTTGCCAATAAGATGATAAATTACGTACTGAAATGCCAATAACAGAATTTGTCCGACTATTGTTATGCAATGAAATTTCAAATGAATTATCGTTTATGGTAACAGAGACAGACATGACAAGGCCAAAAAATAAATAACTGCCTTTCTTAGCTACACGGTCTCAATTAAAATAAAATACTTTTAAGGCGTACTCTAATGAATGTTGTTTCATTAATAAAGCAAGTCAATCTTTCAAAGTTTCTTTAATTTTATTAAAACCCTCTCCAAAATTCCCCATCTCTATCGAATTAAAAGTCACCATCATTTCATAGCGGACTTTCTTAATTAATTAATTAAAAGTTTGAACGATCGTACATCTCGGAGTTTTACCGTTACTTCCTGTCAGCTAAAATTTTCAACCTTCTGTAACAAATGCGGGTGTCGCAAAGTTACACGAACTAGCGTTGAACTAGATACAATACTATCATCAAAACTTTAGCGTAATGTTAAATCATCGATCTAGACATTACGACATTTACTTCCTATTCCTATTTCCTACACATGAGGAGAAAAACCTCCGAGAATCTTAGAAAAGTGAAATTAACACATTGTTTATGCTCATTTTATTTAATAGAGCGATTATTAATAAAATAACTCGGAAAGCAATTGCGCATTTAAACTCCCATGATACGAAAATGTATTCAGATGCATTGCCTTTTACAACACGGAAGCGTAGAATTTTCCGCCCATGGCCAACAAATGCATTTTATGGCGACTGCATTAAAATTTCAGTGGCGGGGGAGGGGTGGAACTATTTACAGTTCAAACAACAGCAACTGCAAAATTTAAACGGGCTTACTATTGATTAAAATTGATATTTTTCTGTTTAGGCATTGTTTCGATTAATTTCGCCCAATTAATTGGCGATTTGTGCGTTTGAACTTGTAAGATAAGGCCAAAGCTGTTTGATTTCATTTGACTTATCTTCAATTTGAGCGAATCTTTTTCAAAAGCAAACCGAAAAATTTAGTTGAAAATGTTTTATTTTTATGTTCTTCAGGCAAGTAAACACTTGCTTCCTTCTAAATGTTTTGATACAGTTAGGGAATTATCTCTAAAAATTTTGTAACAAATAAACCGAATCGAAATTTTACAAAGTTAGACGAAAATTGTGTGAATTCTGCGTTTTTCACTGAGATAAGAATAAAGTTTCCTTTAGAAAAATTGTCTAGAAATAGATAACTAGCTTGCAACCAGCAATTTATTTATTGTACAAGAATAATAAAAATAAAATAATAATAAAAAATTAAATAAATAATAATATATTGTTATTGGTTTTTAAATTTTTTTTTTATTTCGTCTTTAATTCCTTTAGGTACGTGTATGTTAGACAACAATAATGTAATTAGTTAATAATTTAAACGAAAAAACGGATTTTTTCACAAAAAATTGTTCGATTTCTACCTAACACAAATTATTAATTATTAATTACAACGATAATAAATAAAGTAATAATGAAATAATTAAATGTATTTTTAAAACCAATAGTAATAATTGAGGAACGTCCGAAATGTTGACACTTCTACTTAAATTATTTCTTATTCAAAAACCAAAGCCGGAACACAAATGTTATGAGTTACAAAAAGTGTTCAGAATTAAAGGGTATTTCAAAAAAAAATTAATTACACCATTTAGATAACGTATAACAAAAATATGTCCTAAAATGTGTTCAAATGTTGATAGATAAGTACCAGAAAAACAAAAGAAATAGCACTAAAATACAAAAATTGATTATTACGTTAAAAATTTATTAAAGAAAATCGAAAATAATTTTTGATGTTTGGCGCTCTTTAATTTTTAAACGCTGCAACTTGTTATAGCTGTTAAATTGGATTAAATCGTTTTATTTTTACTTTTGGAAAATCCCTTTTGTCCCCATTTTTTTGTTACACCTTGTACTTTGGTGTAAACTTGACTTATTTCTACCTTTCTAGAGCAATTCAGCAGGTTTAGAGCTAAAATCTCAGGGTCGATTTATAGAAGCGTCATTAATTTAATCTTAAATTAACTGGTCACGTGATCAAGCTGAACCAATTTGATTGGTCCATTCGCGTTGTAATCTTTTAACAACGTGTTAAATTTTAATGAATTAAATTTTTCTGTAAACCGAATTTTTTCCGAGATTTTTTTAGAAAAGATCAAAAAATCACAAATTTAAATCCAGAATTATGTTATTTATGCCTTTTTGACTAAGTTATTCAGAGAAAGTCGCAATTATTTCGCAAAATTTTGTTTGAAACAAACCGAAAAGTCACTTAATTATACTAAAATTGGTGTTATTTTAGCCTTGTTTGATCTTGTTGACGTACAAACTTAAGTTTTTTTCTAATTTGGTTGAAATGTGATGAAAAATTTCCGAATTATATCGAAATGATTATTTTTTAGCTTATGAAACTGATTTATTTTGCAGAAATTTGTGAAAAACACCTAAAAATCACAAAATAAATTAAAATTAATGTTAGTTTCTTTGGATTTAACGCGTTTTTGGGTGAAATTTCTTTAAAATACTCCCAAAAAACATCGAAAATTATTTTCTTTTTTGAGTTGTAATTTTATTGTAATAATGTTTTCTTTGTACACCATTAAATTTTTATTACGATTACCACAACCGCAAGGACCTTTCTAGTTAATTTTCGGGCCACCCTTGTTATCCTAAACATCATTATCTGTTGTAAAACTTTACGGTCTACAAAGAAAATATAACTGCAAGCGAAATTTCGTCAAGGATAAGACGAAAAATGCCAAAATTTAGTCGGAAAAAGCTAAAATCCTACTTTTCTCAAACCTTTAAACACGTTTTTTACGTAGGTAGGCTAATTAGGCAAGAAAAATTAATGTTGGTTTTTCTCAAAATAAGCCGAAAAGCCACACTTGGTCGAAAATTTTTGGTTTTTGGTTCAGAGTTGTCGCTAAGAGCACGCTTTACAGCCAGAAAGGAAAATATTTCGCAAAATTTAATGCAAGTCAGACTGTTACAGTTGCAAAATTTCGCCTGGCTTGCTATTGATTGAAAAAGCGCCCGCATTTTTGGCCATTTCCCCACATTCTAGCCGTCATTAATTACCCCCATGCTATTAACTTAATGTGATTCTTGTGCCCCGATTAACCCAACGATTTTTTCGTTATGAAAATGGGTAGAGTAAAAATGCTGCTGCGCTCGGATGTTTCAGTGGTGTGTTGCGGAGATCGAGCCGGGATATCATTGTCTGGGCGAGGGTAGACGTCCTTTATCCACACCCTAATATCCGTTCCCCTTTTTGGGGTTCCACCGGCGAGCAGCGACGTACGTCGCACGTGTGTGGACCGAACCGACAGAGTCGGAAATAAAATGTTTGCGCCCTCGGAATTCCCATCTCCCCGTCCGTCGCGTATTTCGGGAGTCTTTATCCGCATCCCTCTCCTTCGGCAGTGCGATGTGCGACGTGCAGCATCATTCATCTGCAATTGTGGGAGCATGTGCGCATTGCCCGTCACATTGCCGGCGAGTAAACTCACTGAAAGCCACGATGCGGACACTGCTCGACGTCCTCGCAGCCAGTGCCCCAATTCGCGACACCTGAAGTGATCCCGCATATAATGGTACTTCTGCGACACTCGGAGTCCGCACACACCATGCTCGGGGCCGAGGGTGTGACCGACGCCGAAATCGCCACTTCGCCCAACCAAGACAACCGTCTCGGCAGCGCCGCCGAAAAACCATTCAACAAAGGTAGGCTATTTTACCGCATAGTTTCTCCAATCGGCAAAATTTTGCGGGGATAAGTGCCGGTTCACAAAATCACCGCTAATTGTCCTGACCCGACCTAAACACTCAGTTTGTTTTCCAGCTGCGGCTTCAATTAACTTTTACTTTTTATTACCATAATTCGATTTATACTTGGCTACTTGTGTAACTAATTTAAACAATCTGCCAGTAAAACATAAAAGAGTGAAATTTTGATTGGGCAATTAACCGAGTCAAGAAGCCTCACGTTGTTCTCCAAACGTATTCACCCCTGGCCGAGGATTCGATTTCAAGTTTAATGGCCCACAAAATTTTACCACCCACACTAACAAATTAACCGGCAAGTGCTAATGGCTGTGTTTATGATAGAATTCTTCTGGTGCACTGATAAACACATGTCGCAAAAAGCACGTGTGGTTGCTCAAGGTGCGCCGCAAGGTCCAGTTTTCGGCGAATGATCGGCGGGTAAGGTCAGAGTTTGGCGATTTTTTTGAAAATCTTAATTATGCGTGGCACAGATTTGGCGATTCGTGAGAGAAGCGGATGTGATTGATGGAAGGTCAAAGCGCCAAAACACGACTATCAGCTAATCGCTGTTAAACTGTTATTTTGACCTCATATTTCCCGATTTGTGTAAAGAGATGGGTTTATGACATGTGCGGGTGCCTCTTTATTGTTATTGCAACGGCCGGTGAAAAACTGGTGCGCGCTGGGAAGAGTAATTCGATTCGCTACACACGTTATGCAACGATATTTTATTCATATCGTATTTAGTGCTGACCATGGCGCGAATTTTTTCCACAATTACGTAGCGCAAGATTACCACAATATGCCCGCTATAAGCTGCAGACCCCTTGCGATGGTAGGATTTCTTAAAGGTGTCCAATTAACGAGACTGAATAAATTACTTCGATATTAAATAATATTTATGTGGACTAGCGTGGCCTATTAAGTTTGTGTCAACATAATAAATAAAATTCGGTTTCCTGCTTGTGCAAATGACGCAAATTGGATAATCCTAAAGCCTTAATTGAATTACGAGTAGCATTGATATCTGACACTTGATCGAGATTTGTTGCTGGAACGGGTCGAGGTTTTCGTCTTTGGAGGCGGTTTTGACTTCATCCCTCTGAAATATGGATACCTGGGGCAACCCTCGTCACCGTTCCGAGGGTGTTTTATTGCTATCAATAAATAACTCCGCTAACAGAGCAATTCGTTCAGGACCCTTTTGAGTAATATTTCATGGAATTTGTTGTTGGTAATGGACTTATCAGCACAAATACAAATACGATAAGAAAACCGTCTATACAATAAAGTACAAGACACGAGCCCGGTTTTATTGAGAGGTCAAAAAATAAATTTGACAATCACTAAGTTACACTCATTTATTTTACAAAATTTGGCCAAAAAGTGTCTAAAATCAACAAAAATAGACGGAATCTGCGGTATTTTACCCGCCTTACTTTACTTCTGAGCGAGATTGTATAAAAAAGTCAACAAAAAAATGTTATTAGGAGATATTATATATTTGTACAAGAAACTCATTTAACAGACATTTTTCAAAACAAATTTTGGTCAAAAGTGTTAATAAACTCGTCTTTATTGGGAGATAATAATAATAATTCTTGCTTTTTCGGATGTTTCAGCACATTTTTCAACCAGAAACCGAAAAATAAACAAACTTACGCTGAAATAAATTGTAGTTTTTGCTTTTTTCGAAAGGTTTTTTTCTCGATAAATTTTGTTGGCTGAAAAACCACCAAATTTTATCGAAATTGACATTTATTTTATCTTATTTCAGTTAATTTAGTTAGTTTTTGAACCTATAATTATTTTGTAAGATCTGGTCAAAAGATGCCTCAAAATCGCAAAAATAAAATGAAACTGATGTTACTTTGCCTATTACACTCGATTTTGTTTGTTTTTGAGCGAAACTTCGTAAAGAATAAGCCGAATATTGACAAAATCTGGTCGAAAAAGGAGTTATTCCTACTTTTTTCAAGTTTTTAAACAATTTTCAAAGTTGTGAAGTATTTTAGCTGGTTTTTGAAAAAGACACTTATTTATTTTTTAAGATTTGGTCAAAAAACTTCTAAAATTCACAAAAATAAGTCGGAATTGGTGATATTTTACTCGCTTTACTTCATTTTTCTACGAAATTGCATAAAAAAAGTCAAAAAAAGACAAAATATTGTTATTAGGACGCATTATATAAAAACGGTGTTGTTCTTACCGCTGAAAAATGATGAAATTAGATCGAAATTGATTTAATTTAGCTCGTGTTGTACAAGAAACTCATTAAAGATACACTTTTCAAAACAAATTTTGGTCAAAAGTGTGATTAAACTCGTCTTTTTTGGGAGATTTCGGTAGAGAAAACCGAAAAAGCACAATGTTAAGTCTATCAGTTCATAATTTTTGCTTTTTCGAGTGTTTGAGCACATCTTTCAGCCAGAAACCAAAGAATAAACAAATTTAAGGTGAAATAAAAAGTCATGTTTGCTGTTTTCGAACAGTTAATACACTAAGTTTTCTCTCTCGAAAAAATTTGCAAAAATTGGCTGAAAAATCACCAGATTTGATCGAAATTGCTATTGGTTTTATCTTATTTAAGTCAATTTAATTCATTTTGAAACCTAAAAACCATTTATTTTGTAAGATCTTCTCAGAAAACCTCTTAAAAAATCAAAAATATAATGAAACTGATGTTACTTTGTGACAGTTATACACGATCTGATTTGTTTTTGAGCGAAATTTCGTCAAGAATAAGCCGAATATTGACAAAATCTGGTCAAAAAAGGAGTTATTCTTACTTTTTTCAAGCATTTAAACACGCTTTTGAATTTCTTACCGAAATAAACCGAGCTAAAAAAATATCTTTACCAAAACTAAAAAAAATATTTTTTTTGCGGGACTGAAAAATCAAAAAGTTTAAGCCTAGGTTTTCATTAGTTTTTGTTTTTTTCGAGTGTTTTAGCACAATTTTCCGCCAGAAACCGAAGAATCAATCAACAAAGTTAGGTCGAAATAAATAGTAATTTTTGCTTTTTTCAGCGGTTAACGCACCAAGTTGTTTCTGGCTGAAAAATCACCACATTTGATCGAAATTGACATTAATTTTATCTTATTTCAGTCAATTTTGTTTCATTTATTTTGTAAGATCTTGTCACAATCCGCTTCAACATTGCAAAAATAAACTTTTTTCGCGTATTTTTGAGCGAAATTTCGTCAAGAATAGGCCGAATATTGACAAAATCTGGTCAAAAAAGGAGTTATTCTTACTTTTTTCAAGCATTTAAACACGCTTTTGAATTTCTTACCGAAATAAACCGAGTTAAAAAAATATTTTTACCAAAACTAAAAAAAAATTTTGCGTTTTATTAGCAAACCATCGTCAGTTTTGTTCATTAGTTTGAAATGTTATTCTAATTGAAATGAAATAACAATCCGCGTTTGCTGTTTGTTTGTTATTCGGAGCGACAAATGCAGCGAGTACACCCCTGGGCTACATTACTTGATACGTCTTACATGCAGATGCATCAGTGAGTCTATTTATGGATTTCTTTGTTGGCTATTTACATCATAGAGTGCATTCCACTACACATATTATGACGCTTGTTATATAGGACAAATTAATATATTTTCGAAACGGAGTAAAACTGTCCCCTGGCAATAGTAGGTTTGTTTGAAAAGGTGCGGTAGTATCGTAAACAGAAGTGTTTATTTATTGAAATTTTTCGTGTAAAGTGGGCGTCCTCTTAGCAATTACGAAAATAAACAAACAGCATAAAAGGGAAAAGGAAAAGCAGCGAGATTTAACTTTTTGGCGTAAGATGGTTTCGAAGATTGGGTAATTGATTGCGTGTGCGCCTCCCCCAGCCTTTGCAATTAATTTCTAATTACGTTTAATAGACGTTGCTCAAATGTCAGGTGACCATAACTAACAACTGGAATATAAATAATATTTCGCAACGAATTTCAATCTAGTTTTATTCCCGTTTCCACCACCGCCCCAAAATCCCACTTTTCCAAATTGTCCCCGAATGGTTATATTCGCTTGATCGCCCGCAAGTTGCTAAATATTTATTAGCGAATCAAGGTGTGATTATCTCACGTTACGCACCGACTCCTTCTGGCACAATTTGCGCTTTTTTCGTTTTCGGAACCGTTCTGAGCTGAATCAGCTCGTTTGCGGAGCTGTGACTGTCATCATAAAATTTCGAACTGCCAATTAAAAGGTCGTTACTGTCGCCGAACTCGATCCAATAACAATCAAATCATACTTTGCTCGCATTTCTGGACCGCCCCGGATTGAAAGCCGACACTTTTCTCGCGCTTCCGGACATTACATAATTTCGACAAAATTTGCCATGTGAGGGACTAATACAATATTATAATTTGTGAGTCACTTCAGCCCGTGCATTGTTATTGAACGTGGCCGACAAATACGGTTAATTAAAATATTATCTCGTAATTTATAAATAATCAACTTAATTGCGCAAGCTATTTTTAATCGTGAGTAGGCGACACATTTCCACATTTTCGTGCTTCTTCACCTCCAAGGCCGCCGGTAAAAATTGCTGAAACGCAGCATGTCAATCGCTTCCTTCCCTATCGTTGATTTACCTTAACAGGAAGCGGGCATGCGGAAGTCGTGCCAGGAATACTCAAAAGTACGCTCCGGCGTATGTGGATCATGGGTGCGAAATTTCCTTAATTATCCTCAGTGTGACGTCAGTTTTCTTGGTATACGGCTAAATTTGCATAATGAGCGCCTGCCACAATGTTGTTATTTAGAGCGGCTTCAGGTGCAGGCATGTTTGTATACAAAGGTTTACACCTACGAATTTTTACACGAAAACAATACGTTCTTTGAATCGGACTCGGTTTTGTGTATACCGTGTGAATCGCGCAAACTTGCCGTAATTCAGCGTTATTAAGCCTATCAGCAGAGGAATCAAACACAACATTCCAAATTTAGACATGTCGTAAATTATACATGATAACTTTATTTTCTCCATTGTGGTCAGTTGGTGGTTCGTGGAATTTTAATCCAGTCTTGGCGCATTTTCGAATTTGGGTTTTGCTGCAAATCGGTTAATTGTAGCGAAGGGTCAGTGACAGATCCATTTCCTTCGAAGTTCCGCAAGCGGAGCAATTTTCTTGCTAATGGAGTGAGTTAACAACGGGGGCTCGATACGTGTTTTAATTGGGTACTCGATTTGCTTAGTACGGTCCTGAGTTACTGTTCACGCTCAACAGGCGTATCCGTGAGTCTTCCTGCGTATTTCGACAAATAGTCAGCAACGTGAATGTGGTGTTATTTATGTGCTCCAAAGCGATTTTCAATGATTTTCCCGATATCGGTAAGACATTGCGGCCACTTCGTGGGCGGTTTTGTTGTTTCGTCTGAACTAATTTGAATATTTCGTCGGCAACTTTTGAATAAATTATTTCATTCTCGGGAATTTTGCACGTTTTTCCTTGCTGACGGACGATTAATTACCGATAACTGTACAATACACGTCACATTCCCGACCGGTGTAATAATTATTTACATTCGCTGCAATAAAGTAGCATTAATACTACAATAGAATAATAGAAATCAACTGTCTGCATTGTTTGACCGCGTTCGCTTTCAAACCAAGATGGTAAAAACGGTCAAATAGGGCACAGCGCGGCTCTGGAAAAATTTAAATACATATTTTCACCGATCGTTTCATTTATCCTCGACATAGTTGTGCACCAAGGGATCCCACGTCGAACTTTCGACAAATTTGCCGCTATTTCATGTCATTCGGACACAAACTACTCTTTTGGTGGCTTGATAACGATTTATTGGGGATGTAAACAGCTTTGTTCTCAGCGGAAAAGAGCCAATTGTTTTGCATGAGATAATCGCGTGTGGATGCCTGTTTAAAATATGTTTCCATTATATTAAAATTATTAAAAAGTCTGTGAATGGAAAATGCTTTATTCCTCCTGATTTACTTTCCACCATAAATTTGTACGATCTATCTACTTTACTGACTTGGAGCAGAGGCGGAGTTAGCGCCAGACGAATAAACCGAAAAAAGCAAAGAAAACCAATTTTGAAAAAATATAGTTTCAATTTATTCCAGTAGTAAATTGATCTTTAATATCAATTTCAGAGATCATCTCTGATAAAACAATGCTCGCGTCTTTGCTTAGATCGTCACTATTAGTGTTATTATCAAAAGTTGCAACTAAATAGTTACGTATCTTATTATAGTAATTCACTTTTAAGTCAAGTATGTGAATTCTCTTCACCAAGTCGACCAGAAATTATTCTTACGCAAGTAGCAAATTTTACTTTGCAGCTTTGAAAAAGTTTGTATTTAACTTTATACACGGGTTGTTTATCTACATGAAAAATTCAAATGACCTCAAACTCGGAAAAAAATCCTTGCAAATCATACGTACGTTGTTTATAGCATTATTATTTAAAAATAGCCACTAAACATGAGTTTTTTTATATGTGTTGTAAATACTTAAGGATATAGTACATGCAAAGAGGTTAAATACTAGCTAGTTTGTACTAATACAAAATAAAATCTCACTTACTCAAGATTTCAATTTCTTTGTTATTTTATTCTCAGAATTCTCAATTTTAAATCAAAAACAAAAGTCTTGTAAAAATATTTGGTACGTATAGTAATTTTTGTCAAATGGTTATTCCATATTTCTCTGCGACATGGTTAAATTTAAAATAATAAAAATGCATTAAATGGCAGCGTATTTAAACTTCTTTTACTTCAATTATAAAGATTTGTTCTTATACGATATAAACAAAAGGAAGTAAAAAAATAATCGACTTTTACAAATTCAAATTTTAAGAGTATGAAAAGTTTGTGGATGTCAAGTGCATTAATTGAGAGTTCAGTGGTAAAAAATGAGTTAAAAATTACACTAGTTTACAACGAATAACATATTTTTATCTCAAAAACATTATCTCTCCAACAACCAGAAACAAATTTTCATTTTCAAAACTTTTATTGAATATATTAAAAAAATAGACGTGATAGACAAATGGGACATACAGGGTGATTTTTTAGAACCTACATTAGAATCTTTTTAACATCCTAATATAGCTAGAGCTTTAAAATTTTGTATACTGTCTAAATCGACCATTTTGAGTTCAACTAAATTACTTTAAAAATGGCTGAGCTTTCGGAATTACAAAAAATTGACGCCAAGTTTGAAGTTTTAAATAGTAATCACACATTTTTATTGCATATTTGAATCCATCTTCTCAAGCTGAGTAAAATTTACCCAAGTTGTTGGTATTTATGTGTCATAGTTATTGACAGATGTCAGTTTTTTTGGTAAAATTTTTATATGCAAGGGTTTATCTAAGATATTACAGCCTTTGAACCCTATACGATATGTGAATAATTCTTTTGCATTCAATAACCGAAGGTTTGAGGAGTTTTCTAGAATTTTCGAGATCGTCAACTGTCAAAATTCATGGCTAGTATGATGGTTTTCAAAGTAACAGCTATAACTCACTTTTTTCAAATGGAACGACCTTGTTTTTTTACCGGCAATCGATAGAATATCGATATTTATTGTGACTTTTATCAATACGTCCTATACCTATCTCTTACAGTTTTTGAAAAAAATCACAAAAAACGGATTTTACTTCGTAGTTTTTATAGTTAATCAAGTAGATCTTGTAAAATGGTCAACAATTGTCAAACTTCAGTATTTTATTTAGTTTTTAGCTGGTTCATTATCGAATTAGCAGTAAAATAATAATATTTAATTATAGTTTATAATAGTCTGTCATTGAATTTTGAACTTCTTGACATTTTTTCTACTTACTACATACTTTTCTACTTATTATATAACACAATTTTATCTTATTTTCTGAAAGTTTACTTGATTAAAAATGAAAATAATGAGCTAAAATTCTATTTTTTTCGTTTATTTCAAAAACTGTAGGGATAGATATAAAGTTTTTAATGTGGGCTCTAAAAGGATCAGCCTGATCAGTGAGTAAGCACAAAAAAAATCGGTATAAATTATCTCTTGGTAAAAGAAAAAAAATTGTTAACAAGTGTTATTTAAGAAATGCAATGGAAGAAGGCAGATTAACAGTAGTATCAACAAGAAATTTCAGACGAAAAAGACCTAATTGACCCTAATTGACTAATAAACTGTTCTTGCACACCTACTTATTTGAATTTTCGACAACATAGATATTGTTTGTTAAAAAGTGAGCGGGCGGAGAATTTTGTAAAAAGTCGTTTTGTAATTTTTGGGGAGATTGGTCGTAAGGGCCCCCGAATCAGCTCAATCCGCCCCTGTTAAGGAGGCACATTTGACATCTGTTTTATGTTTCAATTAAGTCGGTGTTATAAATCGATGTTTTAAACGAATTTGGTTGCTTGGTTGTGTTATTGTGGACTAATCACAGACACCGCAAGATTATTCGAACGATTCATATCTCAACAGCGGTTGTTGAACCATTTTCTTGTTTATAATGGGATGAGTGCAGTATTCCCATTTTTCTAATTAGTAATCACATCCGCAAGCTGGAGAACAAAATCAAAATTTTCGAGCCATTTCAGCGGTAATTGTATTGAAGCAATTAACCGCAAGATGACGTATATCCTCAACTGTGCTCATTAACGAGAGTGATATCGTAGTCTCGCGCGAACCGCCGTGGAAATGTGCAACCAACTGAAAGGTTTCCCACACGTCTCTCCTGGCGTCCCTCTTCTAACCGCCGTATTTTTCCAGACCTGAACGGCAGCATCTCGCAGAAATGGAGGCGGTTACGTAACTGCTGCGCCTCCTTGCGGGGCATCAGCACCCAAAGCAGCCCCGAGGCGTCTCGGGACACCCTCCTCAATAGTCCTAGTCCGCGAATTCTAGTCAGTACTCCGCACCCGCACGCCACTTCGTCGCTGCGCCTCCCCGGGGCGAAGAAGAACAGCGTCCAGGACGTCCTGCGGGCGAAGCTGAGCCGCATCCATGTGGGGCTCCGCAAGCGCCGGGCCTTGTCCGTTCAGGAGTTCTTCCACAGCCCGACCCACGAGCCCCAGCAGCCCCAGCCCACGTTCTACGTCCCTTCGCCCGTCTCGCCCGACTCGGGCTCCGCCTCGCTCCCGACCATCGACTGCGATCACCCGGAGGAGAAGGTGCAGACGCGGCGAAGGGCGCGCTCACGCCAAAGAACAGTCAATTCGGTGAATTTAACTCGGGATTACGGCTATGATAGTGAGAGTCAAGGGTACGATTCCCTCCCGTATGAGCCGCCCCCTGACTACGACCTGGACGAAAACCAAGCAACGAGGCGCTGGTCGGTGGTTGGGAGTATTCTTCATAAGAATAACCAAGATAACAAAACGAAGAATCTAATTAAGTTAGAAAATGTAAATATTAAAATTCCCAAAACGAAGCTTAAGTTTGAACGGGCGAGATCGCATTCGCCCAACAAGAATAAATACCAGACGAAGCCAATTAAAAGTGAAGCCGACACGAGAAATTTTAATTCCAAAGTTGTTACCTCCAAAAGCCATTATGAACTTATGAGTGCTAAACAAAGGCCGGATGTTGGACAAAATGGTGAATGTGAACGGATGAGTAGCGACCATAAACAGGTACGTTCTTGCCTAATCGGCGGACCTACAAAATGCGGTAAAAACACACAGGGAACTGCATTGAGCCGCCCTATCTAAAGATCGCTCTACTCTGTATTAAATGTACTATTTTCCTTCAAACTCCACGATTTTTTATACGTATAAACTCGGGGAGTGGAAGCTTTGCCAAATAATAATGAATAGTGAAAAAAAAAATAGTAAAAGTTGTTTAGTTGATGAATAAATTGCTATTTACACATGTTTTTTCCCTTCCAAGATAAAATAATTTTTGTATGAATAAGTTTCTTGATTTTGCGTCATATGAAATATTATATTTTCTACACCAACGGTTCACAGCTGTGGACCTGACTTGACTTAGCTGATTTTGCGGACGCCTATAGTATTTGAATTTTTCTGCAAATTGCAAAAAAGTTTAAATAACATTTACTAGTTCTTTGTTGCGCCAAATGAGTGTTCTGCCTGGATTTAAAAAATTTGTCAAATATTTTGCAATTTGGGGCATTTATCAAAATTAAAAAAATCTTAAAATATCCAGATTGAAGGAAACAATCCACAATAACTCATTTTTGCATAAAATGAGCCGTTTCTTATTAGGGCCAGCAGTTTTTTTTTTTGAAATAAGGTAAGTAGAGGAACTGTTGGCAAAAAATACAAATTTTGAGCTTGTTTTGTGATTTTGTGGCGTCAAAGAAACTTTGAAATAAGATAATTTTTCCCTATTTAGAAACTGGTTTATTTTGCTATAACTATTTGGCGCAAAATACAAGAGAAAAAGTATCAAAAAAGATATTATGCAGAAACTATACAAAGTAAGCTGAAAAATTAAAGGTAGAAAGAAGAAAGATTTTTGTAAAAAATCTTGCGATTTCTGAAACACGCCAAAATAACTCATTACAAGCACATTGAACTATTTTTTTTTCAATAAAGGGCAATTTTTGTTAAATCAGTTTATAGGAATATCGCTTGAAGAATAGAGATTTTCTTAAGAATTCTTTTCAATAATAAGAAACTGATATGTGAAACGTATGCAACAGAGAAAGGCCAATCATTAAAAAAGCTAGATTGGACTGACACTATTAAAAAAATCTACAGTTTTTTAATCTAATAAATAATAATAAAGATCGATTCTCGTTGACAGTTAAGCTAAATTGAACGAAATAAACCGAAAAATGTAAACGTTAGATATCCAAATTTGAAAACCTCTTCTTCTGTTTTTCACCAACTTAATAAAACTCTCGTAGAATAAGTAACATATTTATGTTATAGTAATTATTCTATATTTCTTAATTCCACAGATAAATTCATCTTTTTAAAAATATCACAATGTGCAAGAATACAGAGGAGAATTCTTTTTTGCGTATTTTATTTTAGTCAAGCACCAAAGTGAAAACTTTGTTGCCTGTTAATAATTGGCTTCATTCATTTGCGTCATTTAACGTTTTTGCGGATTGCGAGAAAAAGGCCTCTAGACCGACTTTTCCAGGACTGGATTGAGGAGCTCGAGGAGATCGAGGAAGAGGAAGAGAGCAAGTTCTGCACGCTCCCTCGCGGAGGCGGCAGTACGTTTACGATAAGACAGGTTGTTTTCCAAAAGGGCCCCGGTTACAAGGCTTTAGGTTTTAGCATCGTCGGAGGGAGGGACTCTCCGAAAGGCAGCATGGGAATTTACGTAAAAACTATCTTTCCTAACGGTCAGGCAGCAGATAGCGGGACTTTAAAAGAAGGTTGGTAGGCCTAAGTGACAATCGCTGTTTTACAAAAAACTGTTTTACAGGTGATGAAATTTTGGCTGTTAACAGTAAACCCCTCCATGGAGCTTCGCACCAGGAAGCTATCGCCGTTTTCAAGCAAATCCGTTCAGGTCAAGTGCTGCTTCACATAGGGCGGCGCGTTGCGAAAAAACCGCGCGAGAGAGTTGCTTAAGGAAACGTCTTCTCGATTCTATGTATTCCAAAGACTATTTAGTATAAGCGTTTTATGTAGATATCTTACCCTAATGTTTTTTATACTGCTAATAAACATTTAAATCGCTGGTTTATCTCGTTTTATTAATAAAAAATTGCTTCTCCGTTATTCATTCTACTATGTTTGATGTTCTTCGCCAAGGCTGCCCCTTGTCAGCGAATTCTGTGATCAATTCGTTCTCTCATAACCAATTAAAAAAAACAGGTTTTCATAAAAATATTTATTTATTATTTATAAGAACTGTCGAAAATGTCTTTCTTGTTATTAAACACACATAACACATCGTCTTTGAACACTATTTATTAATCCTTTGTTATGAATTCTGGTGAGCTGGTTTAGTAGGCAACCAACAATCCAATGATAAAAATATACTACAACATCCGTAAAAATGTCAGGACATGCTGCGAGTTTTTTTTAATAATGAACACTTATATAGGAATCTCTCAACAACGCACACTGAAGAGGAAAAAAAAAGGGGCGTTTTGTGGAGAGGTGTCCGTTACGAGAGGTTTCACTGTAACTCAAATTTATGTAGATATATTACCCTAATGTTTTTTATACCGCTAATAAACATTTAAATCGCTGGCTTATCTCGTTTTATTAATAAAAAATATACACGTGTTATTACATTTTGGCGTCTCCGTTATTCATTTTAATATGCTTGATGTTCTTCGCCAAGGCTTCTTTATTCATTTCGCTGCCCCACGTGAGCGAGAAGAGGCTTTTCTCGTACGTTAGCGAATTCTGGTACGTGTCCCTGGCGGCCTTATTGACGCAATTTTTGAAGGAGCGGATAATCTGGTGGTGGTGCTGTAGCCTTAAGTCGATCCATTCGATGGCCTTAGCTAAGCAGTCTTCAACGGGAACGACATGATCGGCGATGCCGTTCTCGACACACCCCTGGGCGTTTAAAATCTGCGACGTGAGGAACAAATTAAGCGCTTTCTTGGCCCCAATTTTCTCAACAAGCCTGAAATAAACGATCAGCTAAACCGAACGAGCTTTGCGGGTCAATAATACCGCGTCGTTCCGCCCCACGCCGTTATGATCCCCATTTTCCCGTGGATGAAGCTGTATTTGACATCCTCCGTTGCGATAATGAAGTCGCAAAAGAGCGACACCTCGGTGCCGCCCCCCAGCGTGGGGCCCTGGATGAGGCACACGCTGAACATCGGAAGCTTCTGGAGACGCGTCAGCGTATCCTGCATCCAATTGCTCATGTAAAGCGCTTCCTTTTGCGTGCCGGAAGCTCTGGCGAATTCGAGATCGCCCCCGGAGCAGAAATTGCCCCCGAGGCCGCAGAGCAGCACGGCCTTGCCCTCGCGCCATTCCTCCAGCTTCTGGACGCATTGGCGCAGCTGGACCATCATTTTCCCGCTGATTGCGTTCTTTTTCCCCGGGTTATTGAAGTAGATCACGGCGAGGCCTTTGTCGAAGTACTTGTTTGAGAGAATAACGTCGCCGCTGGCAAACTGGCTTAAGTACTTTTCGATTTCGGCGAAGTTGTTTTCGGGGGATAGTGACATGTTGCGACTAGAAAACGAATTACTTTGAGCGGTCCTCGAAAATCGCCCGGTTTCCCTACGTTTCCAATACCCCTAACCTTGTAACTATTAATCATACGTGTTAATTATATGAGTATAATGTTAATTTCATTATTTCCATTGTATGCTAAAAATTAAATGAAATTAAGATTATTGTCTCAATGGCACAAAGGTAATTCTGAGATAATTTTCGCAATTAATGGCAAAAACGCCGACTTTGTATTCATTGCGGTGTATTTGCATTAGATTTATGCGCTCAAAGTCCCGAAATGAAGTCACAGGCATTTATTTGAATTTTGTGGCTAAGCAGCTGTTCGACTATCAGGAGGTGCTTATTTAAATTAATAAATATTTATCTAAAATTAAAAGGCCCAGTCCCCCATGAGTTTGTTTATTATTATTATGTATCAAAACAAATTTCAAGTTTGCAAAATTTGACTATCTTATCGCTTTGTTATCGCCGACTGTAATATCCCTACAACAAATCACCAAAAATAAGCCTTACCTCAAATATTCAGCGCGATTTTTTGAGTCAATAAACTTGCCGGTGCAGTGTCACTACGCAAAGTGATCGCTGTTACGTGTTGGGGTTTTTATAATTAACAAAAATACTAATGTAATAGCAATGTGATTGATAGGAATGGAATGGACTGCACTGTGTAATCGCCTCGTTATTGGAATGTTTAACCGTATCAGCGTGCCTTTGCAATTATGCAACAATTTTCATCGATTTTTTACCACTTACACAAACCAATTTAAATTACGCGCGACGTATTATGTAATAACAGCGGGTCATTTAAAATCGAGGAGTGGGAGAACCGCCGTAGTCATGCTGCTTGGGGGACGTCATATTTGGAGCGCGCCATACACCAAGTGTGTATTAGGATCATAAAAAGGCAAGAAGGTCTTTAAATTTTTTTCTCTTTGCATTCTTATGATCCTGTTCCAAAATCCAGTTTAAAATTTTGCAATTTTTAGAAGGTATTTCTAAGGAGCCACTTATACAAAGGAAGGTGTTGTGGATTGTCTATCATTTAGTTTAGAGTTAGTCCGGCAAATCAGAATCATCCTGTATGCTGTTTCAAAACTATAGAAATGCGACGTTGGCATTTCTGTAGTTTTGCAATACTTATGAAATTTAAAAGTGGAATCTCGGTGAAGTTTTCGCGCTGTCTGCTGATTGGCTAGAAGTAAACCAACCACCACTTGCCTGTGGGACAATTGGTACGACTGTCCCAACCATGGGGGTGAAAGTGGGATACGCGCATTGGCAACACGAGAGTATAGGCGAGGGGGGTTTTGCACTCCCGGGGAGATGAAAAGGGACGACCAATGACGACTGCTTATTTTAAAACAAGCGCGTATTTATTAGGGATTTCATTAAATTATATTTTTTGACGTAACAATGACATCTACGCTTGCGCGCAGATCGCACCGAAAATATCGCGCCAAAAGTGTTGTTTTGTCACTCATCGTTCAACGTGTTACCGGAAGTATGTAGCAATTATTTGTTTAATCGTTTAATCAAAGCAAAAATTCTGATTACAGTTCGTTAGTGAGTCAATTCCTGGTGTTGAGCGCCGACCAAAAAGATAAGTATCTCTTATTTTATTAATATAACCTCATCTTTTTGATTGGTGTTTCTTTCTATTTTAAAGGCATTGGTCTGGAGTGACGGATTTTTGATTTCTACTACTCAACTGAACTTTAGTCATGGCTGGTTATCGCAAATATTCCTGCAAATACCCCGGATGCACCAGTGATTATGTTCCCAACAAAGGACAGTCCAATAAGCATTTCTTCACCTTCCCTAAGAATCCAAAGCTTCAAGAATTGTGGAGGAATGCCTGCAAAATTGAGGATCCTGTAAGTTCAAAATTTTGGCGTTTTCGCTATTTAGGGTATTTCAGAATTTACTTTTAAGTTTCTTATTTGCGCTCGAGTGTGTCAGTGCACTGCATGTACCTCCTCGTGGTCGTAGCGTGGGCAACTGTTTGCTGACAGACAAGGTAAAAGTCATTGCAAAGCAGACCTTATTTTGTTTTAAGTCTCGAGCAGACAGGCAAAACATGCCAACACTGACTGATTTAATTTTTTTATAATTTTTGTATAATTAAGAAATAATACAATACTTTAATTTTTTGAAAAATTTAATTTGTTATGTTACTCAAGTGTACAATAAAAATGTTAACAAAATCTGTGTTTTATTACCCCAAAACAACTTTTTTTGTAAGTTTCATTTCAAATTTTGTTTAAAATAAATATAAAACGTTTTCATTTTGTTTAAAATGAAAATATATTTTTTTATTTTAAACAATTTGCAATGAAACTTGTAAGATAAAAATAATAAAAAACAATATAAAAGGAATTTATTCAAACGTGGCACTTTACCGTGGTAGTAACGCACTTCAGCACCAGAGGCGCTGGATTCTCGTGTTGCCAGTGATTTACTAGGGAATTATCACTTCTTAACCCTTTCTGTTCTGTGGTCCCAACTTTGTTGTCTTTATTTTCAAATGATTCAATCGTTCATGTGATTAATTCGAAATTAGAATGTCGGGGCAAAAACCAGCGTTGAAAAACGCAATCGCGCAAATTTTGAGTTGTGCCCTTCAGCCACACTCGGATATTCAGCGATTAACGGAAGAGCGCAAGAAGGCTCTGGAAATGACCGAAGGTTTGAAGCACGACATAACCTCATTTTTTTGTTATTGTTCCCTATTTCCAGATTATCCCTTTATCCTGTTGGAGATTATCCAAAGCAAGGAGGAAGCGTACGCTGAGAAGCTAATGGCAGCGACGTTTCTCAAAAACTACGTTGCGGACAGTTACGGGGCCAAGGAATTCGTCGCCCTGAACCCAAACCTGAGACAGAAGCTGAGCCTGACGTTGATCGAGTTATTATCACACGAGAATGATGTTATCAGACAGATGGTTCTCTCCTCCCTTGAACTCCTAGTCGTGAACGAGTATCCAAACCTCTTCAGTGTCATAAATAACAAAGTCATGAGTTATCTCCTGAGCGAGAACATGCTGGAAGTGACTGGGGCCATCCAGTTTATGAGGGGGCTGGGTTGCAACCAGAAAATCTTCTGTAGCGAGAATATGTACTTTCCGCCCGAGTACATCGAGCCGCTTTTGAACGTGCTCCACAACGAGGTGAGGCTTCCCAGTGTTTTACAAATGGGGAAAGTATTTTTTAGAACTTTCCTATGGACTTGCGAGCGGCCACTATCTCGTGCATGGTCCAGATCCTCATCAGTTGCAAGAAAACGCCGCTTTTTTCGGCCACTAACTCCCGTCTGACTGAGGTTTTCCAAAAGTTGTTGAGTGAGCCCTACAGCCGTTCGAACGATTTTAAACTAAGGGGCGAAATAATCAACCAAATCTCGCACGCTGTTGTCAACTTATCGGACTCCGTTTTGGAGCTAGTGACTCGCTGTTTGCCTGCCATTGGGCAAATAATGTTCAACTGTTGTCTCGAGTTCAAGGAGATTATCACGGGGCACAAGCAAGTGCCCCGCGATGCTCATGAGACCGAGCCTGAAAATTTCAACCAACTGATCCTGAACATCTTAATCCTCATTAACAATATTTTCGTTTTGCCGAACTATTCGTCCCTTTTGACCGATGGTTTGAACGATTTTATGTATTTATTGTTTATCCTGATGTGTGCGTATGATAACGTCGAGGAGACGCTTTTTACGGAAGAAAACCTTGATATAAGCCCCGAAATCGACTATACATTGCGTGGCCGCTGCGGGCACACTTTACTGGTAATAATCATTAAAACAATTTTCCGGTTTAAATTCCCGATTTGTTTAGGTTTTTATGGACCGGTGCGATTATGGCAAATTTTGTGCCTCGTTTCACCACGTGTTGCAGAAACATATAGCCGAGGCAAACCTGGCAAGGGTCAATTCCGAGGTTTACTATAACCGGATTTTGGAAGTGCTGATGTTCGGGGTTGGGCTTTTGAGCTACGTTTTTGAAGAACCGGAGCAGAGTTTTTTGTATTATATTGAACATTGGTCGAATTTGTTGCTTGAGCAGGGCCCGGATTGGACTGTTTTAGGGAGGCTGCTGTGGGTGGGCAGCAAATTCAGCACGCACCTGACACCAGTCACTTTGAGTCGGCATTTGAATGCCATTTTGGCAAATTATAACTCGCAAATTAGTGCCCTCCGATTGGCCTGTTTGGAGTAAGTGTGAGAATCGCAATTACAGTGGAACCTCGATTATCCGGTTTTTTGATGATAATTGAATTGAATACAAGGTTGCTAGAAGGTGGGATACCTATTGAAAAAAAGTTGAAAACGCAACAATTGAAAACAAATTACGTATATAATTTTGATAAAGTCTGTTTTTGTTATCTATTTAATTGAAATTCGATGTTTATTTGTGACTTAATTTATTGCTAATAAAAGGTTGTAAATGCTTTGACATTTTGCAAGTTACTGTCTTGTTTTGAAAAACTGCTCCGAATTTTTAACATCATTGTCACTGAAAAATTTTCGTAAATCCTTTGAAGATAATGCATTTTAAACGAAATTTTGAAAGTTTTTTTATTGTTTTGTAATGGGAACTTTTGTAACGTGTTGGAATTTTTAAACTGATTGGACACTCTGTTTTATTTTGGCAAAGCATTTTAAATTTTCTGACTTATTGGAGAAAGTTAATAAACATAAATAACAGATTTTACTCGGAGTTTTCCCCTTTGTTTAACAAAAAAATGTTTCAATTTTCAAAATTTTACGTGTGTAAAGTCCTAAAGTATACAACAGACGAACATTTTCTGTTTTATTTTTGCAAAATATTCCAAAATTAGGGAAAACAAAGGAAATCTTGAGGAAATCTGCCGTAAAAAAATTGTTTTATCCTTTAATGAGCACAAAAAATAATAGCATGCCAATAAAAAAAATATTTGAGACACTGTATAATCATAAATTCCTGAAATACGTCCTCGAATATAAATAACATCTACAAAATATCAGAAAAACCCTGTAGCTGGATAATTGGGGTTCCCTCTTTTTTGTTTCCGCCCCTTATCTCACACGATTTTTAGTGCAATTAGGTCGCATCTCTCAACACTCAAATCCAACCCCCACCGAATGGTATTCTCAAATTCTCAAACCGGAATAACTGAATGTTTGTTCAGTATTTCGGTTTTTTCGCCAACGATGTCAATCCTGTGTCTTGAAGCAATGGCCTATTTTTTTGAGGTAACCACTGTCCAAAAAAATTGTAAACTAACACAATTTTTTAGTTTTCACCCGAAAGTGCGGCTCGTAACTCGCAACGTATCATGCAGGTTATTCTAGACTCGCTCTATTCGCACATTTCGAACGCTAGCGTGATCCGAGAGGTAAAGTTTCTCCTAAGTAAAATCGTGGTGAATTCGAGTTGTAAAGACATAGTCCAGGATAGTTTCATTCCGTTTACGATAAAACTGATTTATAAGAGTTGTCCCAGTCCTTTAAGCCTGAAAGTTGACGTTCCGGAACGCGGATTTGATTTATTGAACACTGTGGTGAAGTTTTACCCCGAAACAATTGACAATAACGTGGTGCTTCAGGGGTTCTTGGCTGCGTGTAACTGTATCCTGGATTTTAACGAAAGTAGCATTATGGAAGTTGCTACCATTTTCATTAGTAATATTTTGATGAAAGCGTCCTTCCAAATTAAAACTTTGAGGGACATCAAGGGCAAAATCCTAGCTGAATATGTACCTGACGTTCTGTTTAAACTACTAGAACCGTATCCACAAGAAGCCGTTTGTCCGTCGAAATTCGGACGCTTGTGCGTTATCAGTATTATGACACTACCTGAGCAAATCCAACCCTGTATTGAATCAATACTTAAGGCCCTTCTCAGTGCGTTGCAACGAACGAATTGTCGCGATCCAATCAAAAGTTACTGTTTTATTTTCGCTTACATGTTCATGTGGCAAACTGAAAGCATTGTTAATTTCCTATCGGGGATTCCCGGGCCGGACGGTTGCAGCGCCTTGTCTTATTTCCTAAATAAGTGGCAAATAAACATGCTACATTGTGAGAAGTTCGAAAAGAGTATAATGTAAGTCATTTAATTACAAAAACAATTAATTGTGTCTCCAGTACTTTAGCTTTATGCAAAATGATTGAATACTCATTTACGCAAAAAGACGACAGGATTAACGAATGTAGGATACATCTGGAAGCACCATTCAACGACGATTGTTCAGGCCTTGAGAAACTCTACTTGTGCCTAATCAAAATATTATTGAGCGAAGTTGACGTAAGTAATTTTTTTTATTTATTATTATTTTATAATAAAATAGCATGGCCAGATTTCAAATAGCAAAAAAGTTCTAGACCTCTGGCTCCCCTGTATGATAATCACTGTTTTTTCAGGGCGATTGTAAATATTATCGGGAAACAGACGAAGTAATTAACGATGTGTTAGTCAAGAATCATCCAGTTTGTGATTTAGATTTAGTGGAACATATAAAATCATTCATCGGGAGCTACAATACGCACCATTATTACAACGTGGTGAAGAAATTTATACAAAAGTCCGAGGAAAATGTGCTTCGAGAGTTGGAGAAAAATAGCAAGCCGGCCACTTTATAGCTTTGTTATGCGGAAGTAAAATTATCGTTGGGGGAGCCTCTGAGTTAGGTCGAAAACAGTAACCATAAACGGCGGGAAATTGTTCCATATAAGTGATCCATCACATAGTCTTTAATTACACAACTGTTTAATAACACTTTTTAATTTTTTTTGCTTTCAAATTCCAACAATAAACACTTTCTACCATCAAAAACCGCAAACCAAAGTCAAAACTAGTCTTTACTGCCATACACTTTTAGAGTGATTCTCTCTAATTTAAGTAATTAACACTATACACGCAAAATTGTTAAACCATTCATTAAATGTGGAATTACGAAAATTTCGTTACTGTTTTCGACTTAGTTCAAAAGGCGTCTAGTTAATTTTATTTCCGATCTAGTCACGTGATTATTACCCCACTTTTATACTTTTTTAAATAAACGATTTTTACGAATAACTTTATTTTATTACGCAATATAAAACAATACGCGCTATCAGTCGTGACGTCACCTCCCCACTCTTATTACGGTAGGTCAGTTGCTCAAAGCTAAACAACCAGTCTTTTACATGTGGTGTAATACGTTTTTCGGTTTTTTGGTTGTGTTTGTGCGTTAATAACGTGTCAAATAGCTGCAGCGGGTGTAATTTGTGCCACTAGAGACTTTAATTTAATTTAGAAGTGACTTTTTGTGAAAATACGAACTTTATAAAAGAATACAGGGAACCACGTTGTCGGTGAGAAAGTGAGTAAGCTTTAATTATACTTTGAGAAACTATTATATTTATGCATTTTAGTGGCAGAAAAGCACATTGTTAAGTTTCACTTTATTGCGAAATTTTTTGGGGACGGTAATCGCTTTTTAGTTCGGGGAGAAAATGCTTTTACCAGCGGTCACGTCACCAAATTTAGGTTTGATGGCACAGTACAACCGATGAGAATTTCTGCAGAAGTTCTACCGAGCATGAAAAAGCTAAATTATACTGTGGAGGTTTGTATTTATTTAACTGTTAGACATTTCTTCTACAAAGTGTGTTTTAGATTTCATATGACCTAGAAGAAGGGGTTAAGACGGCACATTGTACCTGCCCAAGGGGCAACGTGGCTTGCCATCATATGGCTGCAGCATTATATTATGCTCATTATAATGTAAGTGCTACTGACATTGAGTGTCAGTGGAGTGCCCCATCAAAAACAACACCACAAACAGAAGTCATTAAGTTAGCTGATGTTTACAAGCCGAAATTATCAAACTATACGGCACTGTCTAGGTCCTCTACTGAGGACGAAATTATTCAGTTCCGTGCCGAAATAGGCGTCACGAATGTGGTGGGCTTCACTTGGCTCCTAAGACCAGAAGCAAGTGAAGAAGCCAGAAAAATTATTGCAGATATCGAAGAAATTCTACAAAGCTTAGAATACGTGCAGGCCATAGACAAACAAAAGTTTCTTTTGGAGAAGTGCAGAATAGATGAGGCACGCATTAAACTGGTTGAGGCGTGCACTCGGGGCCAACATGTTAACGAAAATTGGCATGTAGCAAGGAAACATCGTTTAACGGCCAGCAGGTTTGGCATGGTACTATCTGCTTGCAGTAGACGAAGATTCCCACCCTCTTTATTTAAAAATTTGGCGGAAGGCTATTCGCTTGACAGGGTTGCTGCTGTGCAGTGGGGTAAGACCCACGAGAAGACAGCGCTCAGAGAATTTGAAGAAGCGACGAATCTTAAAGTCCAAGAGACGGGATTTTGGTAGGTCGAAAATAATTAACACGTATAACTTAGATGAATAATGTAATATTACTTTTTTTTGTAGGTTGGAAGAATCAGGCTTTTTGGGAGCAAGTCCTGATGGATTAGTGGAAGAAGATGGGATTCTCGAAATTAAATGCCCATATAAATATAGGGACACTGACAGTTTGTCTGAAGCCCTGAAGGATAAAAAATATTTTTATTGGAGGGATGAAAATGAGGACATTAATCTTAACAGCAATCACAATTATTACCACCAAGTACAGGGGCAAATGCACATCACTGGTCGAAGTATCTGCTACTTTGTCGTGTGGACACCAAAGTGCACAGAGATATTTCAAATTGAAAAAGATCCGGGGTGGTCAGAAAATATCAATATTTTAAAAGAATTTTATCTTGACCAATATATTTCCTTTATTTCACAATAATAAACTGTATATAAATAGATGGTTTTTATTTTACATTATTTTAATCATCACAATCCTGAAACAATTCTGCTACCTCTTTAATTAATGGAAATTGGAGGTTTGTTAAAGCGGCAGTCGCTTTAAAAACAATATCTCCATAGTGGCACAAAGACTCTGGCAAAAAATTTAAAATATGATAACATTTTAATCGGCGTATTGCCCTTTCGACGTGTATTCTTGCACGTGCAATATTTTCGGTACACTTAACTTGCTCTGGTGTAAATTGGACATTTGATAAAAAAGGTGGAATATTCAAAGTGACCCCTGGTGGCAGAATATTTTGGATCAAAAATCCCTTATCGGCTAAAATCATATCTCCAGTTTTTAACATGTCGATTATTCCACAATTTAAAACAACTTTTTGATCAGAAGTTGATCCCACGTATAAATCACTTACAAATGTGATGACACCATTGGGTGCAACTCCAATTAGCCCTTTGAAAGTATTATGATGTTTGTAAGTACTATATGTTAATTTCTGTGTTGACATAGACTTACGTGATACCACAGTGAAAATTTCGGTACAATCTAGAACTGCTCTACAATTAGTAAAATTGCTAAAACATGTTGGCAAGCAAGATTTATTTTTTTCGCGCGAAGGCATTGTCGTCATAAACTGTTTATATAAAATTTCATATATTACATGGACAAATGTTAAAATAATATTAGAAACTGTGCTTTGGGCAACCCCAAAGCGTTGCGCCAAATCAAGTTGAGGGAAATTGAGTCGTAATTTTACTAGGGTTAAAAAGAGTTGGTCAATTCTAGTTAACTTTTGGACTGTCCATTTGTGGTAATATTTTATGTCCAACTTTTCGATTAAGTGAAACAATGCTTCGAAAATCTGGCTATTGGGAAGACCGGTATATAAAACAATGAGTTTGTCATTTCCTTGAACATTTTCATAGCAAAATCGTACTGTCAGATATTGTATTTTTGCTTTAAGTTCAGCATTTTCCTTTTTGAGAAAATACATTTCTGCTTCAAGAGCCGCATGTGACACCAAGGGTGCTTGCACACCCATAGATTCTAACGGAGCATCTTGAATTATATCTGCTGGTGCTGCAACTACGGCTGTAGACGTCGATGGCACTTCCTCTAAATTCATTGTCGATGGTACTGTTTCTTCCGGTATATCAACACTATTCAAATGATCAAATTGTAAATCAATTTAAAACTAGGATTCACTTTTTACCTTAATGATTCAGCGGAACTAGAACAAGAAGGGAGTCCTTGTTTTTTCATCTTTTTTTTTTCTGGAGATTCCACTTGAAAATAGGCTCTTTTTGCGATATTGTGCAAAAATAATTCAGGACCATTTTCCTTTCTTCCATCCCGAAAATGGCAGCTGCAAACGTAGGCTCCTGGTCCGGGTTCTACATCTCTTCTACATTTAACAATGAAACAAGCAATTAAAAATTAATATCAAAACATCTATTAAAAATTACCTCAACAATTTTTTCCATAGTGCTCGTTCTTTTCCCGACTTAGGAAAACTAAAAAAATGGCATTTATCGCGAGTACTATAGTGTTTGCAATCTGGAGCCCAACACATTCCCATAGTTGTGATGTAAAAACCTACTACACATGAACTATCAAAGTATCGCAACAAAATATTATTCACAAATCATACCTAATGATGTACCACAAAAATGAGATAATGTCTTGGAAAAACAGAATTTTAAAAATTCAAGAACACGAAGATATGGAGAACGATCGGAAAAAACACGATAACAAAAGACACTCACGAAAGAAGCACAGAACTCACAACCCGTACTACTTTCAACCATGTATGTGCCTGAACCCTCTACCCTCGTATACCTGCTATTCATCCCTCGTGATGGGGGAGGGGGACAGAAAACAACCCGTTTATTGGGGTTGCGCCGGTTGCACCCCATGAATTCGTCATTCAGAAGAAATCCAATGTCATTAGTGTGGCAAACCATTTTTCCCTCAGTTTTAAAAGGCCACATAATAATTTACATCAATATGATGTCCAAATTAAGAAAAACTGAATTTTGAAGTTTGAAAAAAGTTAGGTTAGAAAAGGATTTATGTGTTCAACTTACAGAAATATTAGCTCAGTTGCTAAAATCTTTAAGAAACGACATTGCATTTTTCATAGCTATCATTTCTCTGTAAAAGTAATGTTCCTACACTTCTAGCATTAAAGAAATACGAAAAACTTTTAAATGCCCATAAGAAAAGCATTGAAAATGGCGATTGTTTAGCTTTAAGGTGCTGACCTACCTCAAATGTCTACGTCACACTGATAGCGCGTATACACATTGGTAAGAATATCACATTAAAACAATACATAACAATATATTAAAATTCTTATGCAAATAAAAACACTACAACTACTAATAGAAATAATAATGCCATGCAATGAAAAAATAGAGTAGGGCATGTGGGAATCACTTTTTGGGTGCATTTTTCTTCGTGAACAGACGCTTAACGAACGTTTGGATTTTTTCGATAAAATGTTTAAGTTTGTTCAGCCACTTGACGCGGTTAGAACCCCTCTTGATCAAGCCCAAGTTGCTCAAGAAAAATCCCCATGGGGGTCCGCTTTAGCCCCAGATTTTCGACGCGATTGACGATTTTGTTCTTAATGTTCCTCAGTCGTAAAGACGAGTGAATGAAGGTGGCTGTAACAAGTGATTAATTTTCAATTTGGGGGCAAGTTGTTCTACCTGAAATCGGGAGCAAAATCCCGAATAAAAAAACCAGGAGGGACTTCAGCATGTAGGCGACGAAGTAGCAGCCCGCCAAAATGAGCAACAGTGAGACAATCGGGTGTTTCTTTTTGAATTGAGCTGCAGCGAAGCGTTCGTTGGTGATGTAGGAAAACACCATGAAAATGACCGCGGTGACCACGAACCCACAGGCCATTTTCGTGGGGTGGATGACGCTGGAAGGGGTTTCGTTAACTGGGGTCGAGGGCTGGGGGCGCCTTACCCGACAATGACGAAGATTATAAGTGACATTAAGAAATAGTTGCTTTGGTAGTAGAGCAAGTTGCTGGAGACTCTTTTACCCCATTTTTCCAAGTCGTTGACGTTCGGGATTTGGAACCGGGCTGACTCGAGGAGAAAGTCGTCCAAAGACCGCAAGGGGGCTATTTCGAATTCCGACACTTTATTCATTTTCACTGATTTTATTGAGTAATAGTTTTATTTAGAGTTTTGCATCATGGGCTTGACATTTGCACTGTGCCAGAAATCGGGCAATTGCGACTTTCGTGCTTTCGGGATTTCACGAGGGCTGTTAGGAATGCTAGAGTTTGTGAAGTTGAAGATGGACTTCGGTGGGCGGAGCCAATGCGTACTTTGTCGAATGTGAAGGGGTTTTAGGATTGTTATACTTGGAACACATGCAAAATATTTTTTTTTTGTCTTAAAACATTTGGTAAATTTAGATTTAACGCTAATTTCCAATGTGTGTTTGCAAGTGAATACATTATTAATTTTAAATTACGCGCTGTGATACTAGCACCCTGATTGGTCTACTCAGGTGTCAGGCGACTTTGGTCCGTCTTGCAATTTTAGCAATACTGTACAGTGAACATGAGAGTCTGTTTCGTCTGTAGAATATGTGCTTTTGTTTTGTTGTGAGTGTTTTTATGTATAACTAAATAAGTGCTTTTTGAATTTGTGTAGTTAAAGTAGTGATACTTCAACGAATCTACGAACTGAAATCAGTTAACTCGGAAGAGTTAAGAGTCAGTGCCTGACGTAAGTACTATATATATAAATAAGCATTGAATAAGATGTATCTTATACAATGGTATAAGAATAGCGTAATTGTTTAAAAATTGACAATTTACCCGGAAATTAACTGATCTTCATGCATATATGTTGCTGCTAATGTGTAAATTTGGCTAGTTTTTAAACTAGCTGTTTAGTTTGTAAACTAGCCAAAGCATTGATTATTTTAATACGAAACGCAGTTTCAACTAAAATGGTGGCTTGTTTACAAACTACCTAAGAATCTTGGCTAATTTACTTGACAGATAAAATTTAGTTGGATAGTTTATAAATTTTCCAAAACCTTCTTTGGTTAATAATTAAACTATACTTTCTGGTAATACAAAATATACAATCTTCTGACAATTTTGTCTTTTACTATTGATATTAATTTATTAATAATACATAATTATTAGGGCTAAAGGAGACGACAGAGTTAAACCAAGTGTGCGACAAAGACAAGTAGTAGGGGGCCATGATTTTTATTAACAATGTGTTTTGGGACTTCACTAAACAAACTCAGTTAACTAAAAATTTTTAGAGATAAATTTAATATTTTCGTTTATTTTTTTTATAATTTAAGAAGTAAGTCATCTAAGGATTCAACGCTAAAGTTTGAAGTTATGTTTCACCTTTACGTTCATTTCTTTTTCTCTCAAAACAGAAGGTATTTTGCCTTTATTAGGATATGCTCTTACGTTTACAATTTGCGCCTTTTGCCGCATTACTTTCTTATTTCTCTCAGTTTTATGCTCCGCTTTACGTTTATTCGTCTATATGTTCTCTCAATCTCTTATTTTTGTTTACGTGTTGTTTCACTTACCTTTTCTAAACTTTTTTTCATAGAAAAATTGTTGCCGTGATCCGGGTGTGAACACCCGACCTCCGCCGCCGAAAGTGGCGCTTATACCACTAGGCCACCAGGCCCCAGATACTGACCGTCTTTTGCAGATATTTTAAAACAAACTTTTTAAATAAATCAACATTACAAACTAAATAATTGCAATAATTTACATAAAACGTAAATACTTTCAGTTCAAAAGTCGGCGAATTAGCTCGAGAAAGCATTTTTTTCCACTTTTTTCAATTTAATTCTCTAATTTTTCATCAGATTCCATCAAAACATACCGGGCGTATAAGTCAACTAAAGTTTGAAGTTATATTTCACCTTTACGTTCATCTCTTTTTCTCTCAAAACAAAAAGTACGTTTACAATTTGGTGCCTTTACGTACTTTTACATTTTTGCCACATTATTTTCTTTTTTCTCTCAGTTTTATGCTTTGCTTTACGTTTATTCTTCTATATGTTCTCTCAATCTCTTATTTTTGTTTACGTGTTGTTTCACTTACCTTTTCTAAACTTTTTTTCATAGAAAAATTGTTGCCGTGATCCGGGTGCGAACACCCGACCTCCACCGCCGAAAGTGGCGCTTATACCACTGGACCACGAGGCCCTAGGTACTGACCGTCTTTTGCAGATATTTTAACACAAACTTTTTAAATAAATGAACATTACAAACTAAATAATTGCAATAATTTACATAAAACGTAAATACTTTCAGTTCAAAAGTCGACGAATTAGCTCGAGAAAGCATTTTTTTCAATTTAATTCTCTAATTTTTCATCAGATTCCATCAAAACATACCGGGCGTATAAGTCAACTAAAGTTTGAAGTTATATTTCACCTTTACGTCCATCTCTTTTTCTCTCAAAACAAAAAGTACGTTTACAATTTGGTGCCTTTACGTACTTTTACATTTTTGCCGCATTATTTTCTTATTTCTCTCAGTTTTATACTCTGCTTTACGTTTATTCATCTATATGTTCTCTCAATCTCTTATTTTTGTTTACGTGTTGTTTCACTTACCTTTTCTATACTTTTTTCCATAGAATAATTGTTACACCTGATCTTACAATCGAGGCTGTTCTGTAATTTCCCAAGCTCTAACTGTAAGTAGAGGTTATACAGTGTTAGAGCTCGGAAACTCCGTAAACGACCACGATAGGCGGAGCCAATGCGTACTTCATCGAGTGGGGAGATTGAGCAGTGGCGTAGCAAAAAACTATTCCATGATCAAGAAGGGTTTGAGATTTATAATTTGTAGTAGTTACTATTTCCTCTATTCAATAATAGCAAGATGAAATAGTAAAAATCATATCTAATGCTAATACACGTTGATCTCCTAGAAATACAAAGCAGAGACGTCGAATAAATAAAAATACTCAATGAGTAACGAGTAAAAACGCGTTTATTGCAAAAAATGTTTCTACTGGTATTTTTATTATAACTCGTAATATTGAAATGTTAAATTTTAAGACGAATTCCCTACAGATGTAGGGCCACGCCACGCCACTGTTTTCTACCAACACCCCTAATTTAAAGATTGGACTCGTCCGTGACGAGTTTTCGTCTCTGCGCACTCCTACCACCGTGGACGATTTGTTATTTTGCGGACTCTAAATCATCTTTTGACCATTGTAATGTGTTTCTATTAAAAATTAAAACTTGACTGCATTTAATTTCTGAATTTTTTATTCTTATATTGAAGCACTGCAAACCGATTTTTTTCACACCCTTTAAATCCTGCAATTTTCTTTATTTTTGCAGGAGATTAAGCCCTTCGATAGGGCCTTCGACTGTGAAAAAATCATGTTTGAACAAACACCCTTTGGGACCTTATGAATTTTTTAAGATTCTTTAAGATTTTCCTATTTTGCAAGCGTTATTTTTTTTCACCCCTTTTATATCCCGCAATTTTCTTTATTTTTGCAAGAGATTAAGCCCTCCGATTGCGCCTTGGACTGTAAAAAATTCATGTTCGGACAAACACCCCTTGAGACCTTAATGAATTTTTAAAGATTCTATAAAATTTCCCTATTTCGAAAACTTTATTTTCTTTTCATCCCTTTTATATCCTGCAATTTTCTTAATTTCTGTAGGAAATCAAGCCCTCTAATAGGGCCTTTGACTGTACAAAAATCATGTTCGGACAAACGACCCTTAGGATCTTAACGAATTTAAAAAAATTCGTATTTAAGGATTGCTCTAATTAGTCAAATTAATAACTAACTTGTCCAGCAAGAACCACGTGGAGGTTTAGAGCATTCTTGCCAGGAAAAAAGGATATAAGGATGAGGTAAACAATGATTATTTCAAATGAAGGGAATAAAGGAATTATTGGTTTGTGAAATGAAAAAATAGTACACAAAAATCAAAGCTTTTTCACTTGGCGTTAAATAAATGCTCTTACCTTTTGTACTGCATCTGCTACCATTTGTAGCAAAACCTAAAAAATAAATTAAAAACACAACCAACAAAAAAATTAATTTGTAGGAAAGTTACAACAAGCGACTTTAATAAATATTATACAGAATAAAGGATACACAATACGGTATAATATATGGCACACAAGCTATTAAATCAACACATCACAAGATAAAACGCAAAAAAATGCACCTACCTTCATATGGCTTCTGCGTTGGCTACTGTTTGTAGCAAGACATTTAAAAAATTAAAACAACACCAATAAAAATCTTTATTTGCATGAAAGTTACAACAAGCAACGTTTGTCAATATTAAACAAAATAAAAAATACACAATACGTTTGAAATTATTGGTTTGTGAAATAAATAAATACGACACAGCAATAAAATACACCTACCTTCATATCGCTTCCACGTTGGCTACCGTTTGTAGCATTAAAAAAAATAATAATAAAAATGAAACCAAAAAAATGTTTATTTGCATTAAATTTTGAGCAGCCACTTTCATTCATTGAAATTAAAGACAAAATTACGTGGCAATAAATTATTTGAGTGTTTTATTTTATTTATAGTTTCTGTATCTAAAATGCGTCACTCAAAATGTCACTTTCAACACCGCATTTAAAGATTTTAATTGCATTTAAGTTTTATGAAATTATTGGTTTGTGAAATAAATAAATACGACACAGCAATAAAATACACCTACCTTCATATCGCTTCCACGTTGGCTACCGTTTGTAGCATTAAAAAAATAAAAAAATAAAAATGAAACCAAAAAAATGTTTATTTGCATTAAATTTTGAGCAGCCACTTTCATTCATTGAAATTAAAGACAAAATTACGTGGCAATAAATTATTTGAGTGTTTTATTTTATTTATAATTTCTGTATCTAAAATGCGTCACTCAAAATGTCACTTTCAACACCGCATTTAAAGATTTTAATTGCAATTAAGTTTTATGAAATTATTGGTTTGAGAAATAAATAAATACGACACAGCAATAAAATACACCTACCTTCATATCGCTTCCACGTTGGCTACCGTTTGTAGCATTAAAAAAAATAATAATAAAAATGAAACCAAAAAAATGTTTATTTGCATTAAATTTTGAGCAGCCACTTTCATTCATTGAAATTAAAGACAAAATTACGTGGCAATAAATTATTTGAGTGTTTTATTTCATTTATAGTTACTGTATTTAAAATGTGTCACTCAAAATATCACTTTTCAACACCGCATTTAAAGATTTTAATTGCAATTAAGTTTTATGAAATTATTGGTTTGAGAAATAAATAAATACGACACAGCAATAAAATACACCTACCTTCATATCGCTTCCACGTTGGCTACCGTTTGTAGCATTAAAAAAAATAATAATAAAAATGAAACCAAAAAAATGTTTATTTGCATTAAATTTTGAGCAGCCACTTTCATTCATTGAAATTAAAGACAAAATTACGTGGCAATAAATTATTTGAGTGTTTTATTTCATTTATAGTTACTGTATTTAAAATGTGTCACTCAAAATATCACTTTTCAACACCGCATTTAAAGATTTTAATTGCATTTAAGTTTTATGAAATTATTGGTTTGTGAAATAAAAAAATACAACACAGAAATAAAATGCACCTACCTTTATGGCTTCCACGTTGGCTACTGTTTGTAGCAAAACAATAAAAAGAAATTAAAAACAACACCATTAAAAAATCTTTATTTGCATGAAAATTACTACAAGCGACATAATTTAAAGGTGTAAAAAACAATCAAGAATACTTATTATATTTAAGGATTGCTCTAATTGGTCAAATTAGCTAATAACTAATTTGTCCAGCAAGAACCACGTGGAGGTTTAGAGCATTCTTGCCAGGAAAAAAGGATATAAGGATGAGGTAAACAATGATTATTTCAAATGAAGGGAATAAAGGAATTATTGGTTTGTGAAATGAAAAAATAGTACACAAAAATCAAAGCTTTTTCACTTGGCGTTAAATAAATGCTCTTACCTTTTGTACTGCATCTGCTACCATTTGTAGCAAAACCTAAAAAATAAATTAAAAACACAACCAACAAAAAAATTAATTTGTAGGAAAGTTACAACAAGCGACTTTAATAAATATTATACAGAATAAAGGATACACAATACGGTATAATATATGGCACACAAGCTATTAAATCAACACATCACAAGATAAAACGCAAAAAAATGCACCTACCTTCATATGGCTTCTGCGTTGGCTACTGTTTGTAGCAAGACATTTAAAAAATTAAAACAACACCAATAAAAATCTTTATTTGCATGAAAGTTACAACAAGCAACGTTTGTCAATATTAAACAAAATAAAAAATACACAATACGTTTGAAATTATTGGTTTGTGAAATAAATAAATACGACACAGCAATAAAATACACCTACCTTCATATCGCTTCCACGTTGGCTACCGTTTGTAGCATTAAAAAAAATAATAATAAAAATGAAACCAAAAAAATGTTTATTTGCATTAAATTTTGAGCAAGCCACTTTCATTCATTGAAATTAAAGACAAAATTACGTGGCAATAAATTATTTGAGTGTTTTATTTCATTTATAGTTACTGTATTTAAAATGTGTCACTCAAAATATCACTTTTCAACACCGCATTTAAAGATTTTAATTGCAATTAAGTTTTATGAAATTATTGGTTTGAGAAATAAATAAATACGACACAGCAATAAAATACACCTACCTTCATATCGCTTCCACGTTGGCTACCGTTTGTAGCATTAAAAAAAATAATAATAAAAATGAAACCAAAAAAATGTTTATTTGCATTAAATTTTGAGCAGCCACTTTCATTCATTGAAATTAAAGACAAAATTACGTGGCAATAAATTATTTGAGTGTTTTATTTCATTTATAGTTACTGTATTTAAAATGTGTCACTCAAAATATCACTTTTCAACACCGCATTTAAAGATTTTAATTGCAATTAAGTTTTATGAAATTATTGGTTTGAGAAATAAATAAATACGACACAGCAATAAAATACACCTACCTTCATATCGCTTCCACGTTGGCTACCGTTTGTAGCATTAAAAAAAATAATAATAAAAATGAAACCAAAAAAATGTTTATTTGCATTAAATTTTGAGCAGCCACTTTCATTCATTGAAATTAAAGACAAAATTACGTGGCAATAAATTATTTGAGTGTTTTATTTCATTTATAGTTACTGTATTTAAAATGTGTCACTCAAAATATCACTTTTCAACACCGCATTTAAAGATTTTAATTGCAATTAAGTTTTATGAAATTATTGGTTTGAGAAATAAATAAATACGACACAGCAATAAAATACACCTACCTTCATATCGCTTCCACGTTGGCTACCGTTTGTAGCATTAAAAAAAATAATAATAAAAATGAAACCAAAAAAATGTTTATTTGCATTAAATTTTGAGCAGCCACTTTCATTCATTGAAATTAAAGACAAAATTACGTGGCAATAAATTATTTGAGTGTTTTATTTCATTTATAGTTACTGTATTTAAAATGTGTCACTCAAAATATCACTTTTCAACACCGCATTTAAAGATTTTAATTGCATTTAAGTTTTATGAAATTATTGGTTTGAGAAATAAATAAATACGACACAGCAATAAAATACACCTACCTTCATATCGCTTCCACGTTGGCTACCGTTTGTAGCATTAAAAAAAATAATAATAAAAATGAAACCAAAAAAATGTTTATTTGCATTAAATTTTGAGCAGCCACTTTCATTCATTGAAATTAAAGACAAAATTACGTGGCAATAAATTATTTGAGTGTTTTATTTCATTTATAGTTACTGTATTTAAAATGTGTCACTCAAAATATCACTTTTCAACACCGCATTTAAAGATTTTAATTGCAATTAAGTTTTATGAAATTATTGGTTTGAGAAATAAATAAATACGACACAGCAATAAAATACACCTACCTTCATATCGCTTCCACGTTGGCTACCGTTTGTAGCATTAAAAAAAATAATAATAAAAATGAAACCAAAAAAATGTTTATTTGCATTAAATTTTGAGCAGCCACTTTCATTCATTGAAATTAAAGACAAAATTACGTGGCAATAAATTATTTGAGTGTTTTATTTCATTTATAGTTACTGTATTTAAAATGTGTCACTCAAAATATCACTTTTCAACACCGCATTTAAAGATTTTAATTGCAATTAAGTTTTATGAAATTATTGGTTTGAGAAATAAGTAAATACGACACAGCAATAAAATACACCTACCTTCATATCGCTTCCACGTTGGCTACCGTTTGTAGCATTAAAAAAAATAATAATAAAAATGAAACCAAAAAAATGTTTATTTGCATTAAATTTTGAGCAGCCACTTTCATTCATTGAAATTAAAGACAAAATTATTACGTGGCAATTAATTATTTGAGTGTTTTATTTTATTTATAGTTACTGTATTTAAAATGTGTCACTCAAAATATCACTTTTCAACACCGCATTTAAAGATTTTAATTGCATTTAAGTTTTATGAAATTATTGGTTTGTGAAATAAATAAATACGACACAGCAATAAAATACACCTACCTTCATATCGCTTCCACGTTGGCTACCGTTTGTAGCATTAAAAAAATAATAATAAAAATGAAACCAAAAAAATGTTTATTTGCATTAAATTTTGAGCAGCCACTTTCATTCATTGAAATTAAAGACAAAATTATTACGTGGCAATTAATTATTTGAGTGTTTTATTTTATTTATAGTTACTGTATTTAAAATGTGTCACTCAAAATATCACTTTTCAACACCGCATTTAAAGATTTTAATTGCATTTAAGTTTTATGAAATTATTGGTTTGTGAAATAAATAAATACGACACAGCAATAAAATACACCTACCTTCATATCGCTTCCACGTTGGCTACCGTTTGTAGCATTAAAAAAAATAATAATAAAAATGAAACCAAAAAAATGTTTATTTGCATTAAATTTTGAGCAGCCACTTTCATTCATTGAAATTAAAGACAAAATTATTACGTGGCAATAAATTATTTGAGTGTTTTATTTTATTTATAGTTTCTGTATCTAAAATGCGTCACTCAAAATGTCACTTTCAACACCGCATTTAAAGATTTTAATTGCAATTAAGTTTTATGAAATTATTGGTTTGTGAAATAAATAAATACGACACAGCAATAAAATACACCTACCTTCATATCGCTTCCACGTTGGCTACCGTTTGTAGCATTAAAAAAAATAATAATAAAAATGAAACCAAAAAAATGTTTATTTGCATTAAATTTTGAGCAGCCACTTTCATTCATTGAAATTAAAGACAAAATTACGTGGCAATAAATTATTTGAGTGTTTTATTTCATTTATAGTTACTGTATTTAAAATGTGTCACTCAAAATATCACTTTTCAACACCGCATTTAAAGATTTTAATTGCATTTAAGTTTTATGAAATTATTGGTTTGAGAAATAAATAAATACGACACAGCAATAAAATACACCTACCTTCATATCGCTTCCACGTTGGCTACCGTTTGTAGCATTAAAAAAAATAATAATAAAAATGAAACCAAAAAAATGTTTATTTGCATTAAATTTTGAGCAGCCACTTTCATTCATTGAAATTAAAGACAAAATTACGTGGCAATAAATTATTTGAGTGTTTTATTTCATTTATAGTTACTGTATTTAAAATGTGTCACTCAAAATATCACTTTTCAACACCGCATTTAAAGATTTTAATTGCAATTAAGTTTTATGAAATTATTGGTTTGAGAAATAAATAAATACGACACAGCAATAAAATACACCTACCTTCATATCGCTTCCACGTTGGCTACCGTTTGTAGCATTAAAAAAAATAATAATAAAAATGAAACCAAAAAAATGTTTATTTGCATTAAATTTTGAGCAGCCACTTTCATTCATTGAAATTAAAGACAAAATTACGTGGCAATAAATTATTTGAGTGTTTTATTTCATTTATAGTTACTGTATTTAAAATGTGTCACTCAAAATATCACTTTTCAACACCGCATTTAAAGATTTTAATTGCAATTAAGTTTTATGAAATTATTGGTTTGAGAAATAAATAAATACGACACAGCAATAAAATACACCTACCTTCATATCGCTTCCACGTTGGCTACCGTTTGTAGCATTAAAAAAAATAATAATAAAAATGAAGCCAAAAAAATGTTTATTTGCATTAAATTTTGAGCAGCCACTTTCATTCATTGAAATTAAAGACAAAATTACGTGGCAATAAATTATTTGAGTGTTTTATTTCATTTATAGTTACTGTATTTAAAATGTGTCACTCAAAATATCACTTTTCAACACCGCATTTAAAGATTTTAATTGCATTTAAGTTTTATGAAATTATTGGTTTGTGAAATAAATAAATACGACACAGCAATAAAATACACCTACCTTCATATCGCTTCCACGTTGGCTACCGTTTGTAGCATTAAAAAAAATAATAATAAAAATGAAACCAAAAAAATGTTTATTTGCATTAAATTTTGAGCAGCCACTTTCATTCATTGAAATTAAAGACAAAATTACGTGGCAATAAATTATTTGAGTGTTTTATTTCATTTATAGTTACTGTATTTAAAATGTGTCACTCAAAATATCACTTTTCAACACCGCATTTAAAGATTTTAATTGCATTTAAGTTTTATGAAATTATTGGTTTGTGAAATAAATAAATACGACACAGCAATAAAATACACCTACCTTCATATCGCTTCCACGTTGGCTACCGTTTGTAGCATTAAAAAAAATAATAATAAAAATGAAACCAAAAAAATGTTTATTTGCATTAAATTTTGAGCAGCCACTTTCATTCATTGAAATTAAAGACAAAATTACGTGGCAATAAATTATTTGAGTGTTTTATTTCATTTATAGTTACTGTATTTAAAATGTGTCACTCAAAATATCACTTTTCAACACCGCATTTAAAGATTTTAATTGCATTTAAGTTTTATGAAATTATTGGTTTGTGAAATAAATAAATACGACACAGCAATAAAATACACCTACCTTCATATCGCTTCCACGTTGGCTACCGTTTGTAGCATTAAAAAAAATAATAATAAAAATGAAACCAAAAAAATGTTTATTTGCATTAAATTTTGAGCAGCCACTTTCATTCATTGAAATTAAAGACAAAATTACGTGGCAATAAATTATTTGAGTGTTTTATTTTATTTATAATTTCTGTATCTAAAATGCGTCACTCAAAATGTCACTTTCAACACCGCATTTAAAGATTTTAATTGCAATTAAGTTTTATGAAATTATTGGTTTGAGAAATAAATAAATACGACACAGCAATAAAATACACCTACCTTCATATCGCTTCCACGTTGGCTACCGTTTGTAGCATTAAAAAAAATAATAATAAAAATGAAACCAAAAAAATGTTTATTTGCATTAAATTTTGAGCAGCCACTTTCATTCATTGAAATTAAAGACAAAATTACGTGGCAATAAATTATTTGAGTGTTTTATTTCATTTATAGTTACTGTATTTAAAATGTGTCACTCAAAATATCACTTTTCAACACCGCATTTAAAGATTTTAATTGCAATTAAGTTTTATGAAATTATTGGTTTGAGAAATAAATAAATACGACACAGCAATAAAATACACCTACCTTCATATCGCTTCCACGTTGGCTACCGTTTGTAGCATTAAAAAAAATAATAATAAAAATGAAACCAAAAAAATGTTTATTTGCATTAAATTTTGAGCAGCCACTTTCATTCATTGAAATTAAAGACAAAATTACGTGGCAATAAATTATTTGAGTGTTTTATTTCATTTATAGTTACTGTATTTAAAATGTGTCACTCAAAATATCACTTTTCAACACCGCATTTAAAGATTTTAATTGCAATTAAGTTTTATGAAATTATTGGTTTGAGAAATAAATAAATACGACACAGCAATAAAATACACCTACCTTCATATCGCTTCCACGTTGGCTACCGTTTGTAGCATTAAAAAAAATAATAATAAAAATGAAACCAAAAAAATGTTTATTTGCATTAAATTTTGAGCAGCCACTTTCATTCATTGAAATTAAAGACAAAATTACGTGGCAATAAATTATTTGAGTGTTTTATTTCATTTATAGTTACTGTATTTAAAATGTGTCACTCAAAATATCACTTTTCAACACCGCATTTAAAGATTTTAATTGCAATTAAGTTTTATGAAATTATTGGTTTGAGAAATAAATAAATACGACACAGCAATAAAATACACCTACCTTCATATCGCTTCCACGTTGGCTACCGTTTGTAGCATTAAAAAAAATAATAATAAAAATGAAACCAAAAAAATGTTTATTTGCATTAAATTTTGAGCAGCCACTTTCATTCATTGAAATTAAAGACAAAATTACGTGGCAATAAATTATTTGAGTGTTTTATTTCATTTATAGTTACTGTATTTAAAATGTGTCACTCAAAATATCACTTTTCAACACCGCATTTAAAGATTTTAATTGCATTTAAGTTTTATGAAATTATTGGTTTGTGAAATGAATAAATACGACACAGCAATAAAATACACCTACCTTCATATCGCTTCCACGTTGGCTACCGTTTGTAGCATTAAAAAAAATAATAATAAAAATGAAACCAAAAAAATGTTTATTTGCATTAAATTTTGAGCAGCCACTTTCATTCATTGAAATTAAAGACAAAATTACGTGGCAATAAATTATTTGAGTGTTTTATTTCATTTATAGTTACTGTATTTAAAATGTGTCACTCAAAATATCACTTTTCAACACCGCATTTAAAGATTTTAATTGCAATTAAGTTTTATGAAATTATTGGTTTGAGAAATAAATAAATACGACACAGCAATAAAATACACCTACCTTTATGGCTTCCACGTTGGCTACTGTTTGTAGCAAAACAATAAAAAGAAATTAAAAACAACACCATTAAAAAATCTTTATTTGCATGAAAATTACTACAAGCGACATAGTTTAAAGGTGTAAAAAACAATCAAGAATACTTATTATATTTAAGGATTGCTCTAATTGGTCAAATTAGCTAATAACTAATTTGTCCAGCAAGAACCACGTGGAGGTTTAGAGCATTCTTGCCAGGAAAAAAGGATATAAGGATGAGGTAAACAATGATTATTTCAAATGAAGGGAATAAAGGAATTATTGGTTTGTGAAATGAAAAAATAGTACACAAAAATCAAAGCTTTTTCACTTGGCGTTAAATAAATGCTCTTACCTTTTGTACTGCATCTGCTACCATTTGTAGCAAAACCTAAAAAATAAATTAAAAACACAACCAACAAAAAAATTAATTTGTAGGAAAGTTACAACAAGCGACTTTAATAAATATTATACAGAATAAAGGATACACAATACGGTATAATATATGGCACACAAGCTATTAAATCAACACATCACAAGATAAAACGCAAAAAAATGCACCTACCTTCATATGGCTTCTGCGTTGGCTACTGTTTGTAGCAAGACATTTAAAAAATTAAAACAACACCAATAAAAATCTTTATTTGCATGAAAGTTACAACAAGCAACGTTTGTCAATATTAAACAAAATAAAAAATACACAATACGTTTGAAATTATTGGTTTGTGAAATAAATAAATACGACACAGCAATAAAATACACCTACCTTCATATCGCTTCCACGTTGGCTACCGTTTGTAGCATTAAAAAAAATAATAATAAAAATGAAACCAAAAAAATGTTTATTTGCATTAAATTTTGAGCAGCCACTTTCATTCATTGAAATTAAAGACAAAATTACGTGGCAATAAATTATTTGAGTGTTTTATTTCATTTATAGTTACTGTATTTAAAATGTGTCACTCAAAATATCACTTTTCAACACCGCATTTAAAGATTTTAATTGCAATTAAGTTTTATGAAATTATTGGTTTGAGAAATAAATAAATACGACACAGCAATAAAATACACCTACCTTCATATCGCTTCCACGTTGGCTACCGTTTGTAGCATTAAAAAAAATAATAATAAAAATGAAGCCAAAAAAATGTTTATTTGCATTAAATTTTGAGCAGCCACTTTCATTCATTGAAATTAAAGACAAAATTACGTGGCAATAAATTATTTGAGTGTTTTATTTCATTTATAGTTACTGTATTTAAAATGTGTCACTCAAAATATCACTTTTCAACACCGCATTTAAAGATTTTAATTGCATTTAAGTTTTATGAAATTATTGGTTTGTGAAATAAATAAATACGACACAGCAATAAAATACACCTACCTTCATATCGCTTCCACGTTGGCTACCGTTTGTAGCATTAAAAAAAATAATAATAAAAATGAAACCAAAAAAATGTTTATTTGCATTAAATTTTGAGCAGCCACTTTCATTCATTGAAATTAAAGACAAAATTACGTGGCAATAAATTATTTGAGTGTTTTATTTCATTTATAGTTACTGTATTTAAAATGTGTCACTCAAAATATCACTTTTCAACACCGCATTTAAAGATTTTAATTGCATTTAAGTTTTATGAAATTATTGGTTTGTGAAATAAATAAATACGACACAGCAATAAAATACACCTACCTTCATATCGCTTCCACGTTGGCTACCGTTTGTAGCATTAAAAAAAATAATAATAAAAATGAAACCAAAAAAATGTTTATTTGCATTAAATTTTGAGCAGCCACTTTCATTCATTGAAATTAAAGACAAAATTACGTGGCAATAAATTATTTGAGTGTTTTATTTCATTTATAGTTACTGTATTTAAAATGTGTCACTCAAAATATCACTTTTCAACACCGCATTTAAAGATTTTAATTGCATTTAAGTTTTATGAAATTATTGGTTTGTGAAATAAATAAATACGACACAGCAATAAAATACACCTACCTTCATATCGCTTCCACGTTGGCTACCGTTTGTAGCATTAAAAAAAATAATAATAAAAATGAAACCAAAAAAATGTTTATTTGCATTAAATTTTGAGCAGCCACTTTCATTCATTGAAATTAAAGACAAAATTACGTGGCAATAAATTATTTGAGTGTTTTATTTTATTTATAATTTCTGTATCTAAAATGCGTCACTCAAAATGTCACTTTCAACACCGCATTTAAAGATTTTAATTGCAATTAAGTTTTATGAAATTATTGGTTTGAGAAATAAATAAATACGACACAGCAATAAAATACACCTACCTTCATATCGCTTCCACGTTGGCTACCGTTTGTAGCATTAAAAAAAATAATAATAAAAATGAAACCAAAAAAATGTTTATTTGCATTAAATTTTGAGCAGCCACTTTCATTCATTGAAATTAAAGACAAAATTACGTGGCAATAAATTATTTGAGTGTTTTATTTCATTTATAGTTACTGTATTTAAAATGTGTCACTCAAAATATCACTTTTCAACACCGCATTTAAAGATTTTAATTGCAATTAAGTTTTATGAAATTATTGGTTTGAGAAATAAATAAATACGACACAGCAATAAAATACACCTACCTTCATATCGCTTCCACGTTGGCTACCGTTTGTAGCATTAAAAAAAATAATAATAAAAATGAAACCAAAAAAATGTTTATTTGCATTAAATTTTGAGCAGCCACTTTCATTCATTGAAATTAAAGACAAAATTACGTGGCAATAAATTATTTGAGTGTTTTATTTCATTTATAGTTACTGTATTTAAAATGTGTCACTCAAAATATCACTTTTCAACACCGCATTTAAAGATTTTAATTGCAATTAAGTTTTATGAAATTATTGGTTTGAGAAATAAATAAATACGACACAGCAATAAAATACACCTACCTTTATGGCTTCCACGTTGGCTACTGTTTGTAGCAAAACAATAAAAAGAAATTAAAAACAACACCATTAAAAAATCTTTATTTGCATGAAAATTACTACAAGCGACATAGTTTAAAGGTGTAAAAAACAATCAAGAATACTTATTATATTTAAGGATTGCTCTAATTGGTCAAATTAGCTAATAACTAATTTGTCCAGCAAGAACCACGTGGAGGTTTAGAGCATTCTTGCCAGGAAAAAAGGATATAAGGATGAGGTAAACAATGATTATTTCAAATGAAGGGAATAAAGGAATTATTGGTTTGTGAAATGAAAAAATAGTACACAAAAATCAAAGCTTTTTCACTTGGCGTTAAATAAATGCTCTTACCTTTTGTACTGCATCTGCTACCATTTGTAGCAAAACCTAAAAAATAAATTAAAAACACAACCAACAAAAAAATTAATTTGTAGGAAAGTTACAACAAGCGACTTTAATAAATATTATACAGAATAAAGGATACACAATACGGTATAATATATGGCACACAAGCTATTAAATCAACACATCACAAGATAAAACGCAAAAAAATGCACCTACCTTCATATGGCTTCTGCGTTGGCTACTGTTTGTAGCAAGACATTTAAAAAATTAAAACAACACCAATAAAAATCTTTATTTGCATGAAAGTTACAACAAGCAACGTTTGTCAATATTAAACAAAATAAAAAATACACAATACGTTTGAAATTATTGGTTTGTGAAATAAATAAATACGACACAGCAATAAAATACACCTACCTTCATATCGCTTCCACGTTGGCTACCGTTTGTAGCATTAAAAAAAATAATAATAAAAATGAAACCAAAAAAATGTTTATTTGCATTAAATTTTGAGCAGCCACTTTCATTCATTGAAATTAAAGACAAAATTACGTGGCAATAAATTATTTGAGTGTTTTATTTCATTTATAGTTACTGTATTTAAAATGTGTCACTCAAAATATCACTTTTCAACACCGCATTTAAAGATTTTAATTGCAATTAAGTTTTATGAAATTATTGGTTTGAGAAATAAATAAATACGACACAGCAATAAAATACACCTACCTTCATATCGCTTCCACGTTGGCTACCGTTTGTAGCATTAAAAAAAATAATAATAAAAATGAAGCCAAAAAAATGTTTATTTGCATTAAATTTTGAGCAGCCACTTTCATTCATTGAAATTAAAGACAAAATTACGTGGCAATAAATTATTTGAGTGTTTTATTTCATTTATAGTTACTGTATTTAAAATGTGTCACTCAAAATATCACTTTTCAACACCGCATTTAAAGATTTTAATTGCATTTAAGTTTTATGAAATTATTGGTTTGTGAAATAAATAAATACGACACAGCAATAAAATACACCTACCTTCATATCGCTTCCACGTTGGCTACCGTTTGTAGCATTAAAAAAAATAATAATAAAAATGAAACCAAAAAAATGTTTATTTGCATTAAATTTTGAGCAGCCACTTTCATTCATTGAAATTAAAGACAAAATTACGTGGCAATAAATTATTTGAGTGTTTTATTTCATTTATAGTTACTGTATTTAAAATGTGTCACTCAAAATATCACTTTTCAACACCGCATTTAAAGATTTTAATTGCATTTAAGTTTTATGAAATTATTGGTTTGTGAAATAAATAAATACGACACAGCAATAAAATACACCTACCTTCATATCGCTTCCACGTTGGCTACCGTTTGTAGCATTAAAAAAAATAATAATAAAAATGAAACCAAAAAAATGTTTATTTGCATTAAATTTTGAGCAGCCACTTTCATTCATTGAAATTAAAGACAAAATTACGTGGCAATAAATTATTTGAGTGTTTTATTTCATTTATAGTTACTGTATTTAAAATGTGTCACTCAAAATATCACTTTTCAACACCGCATTTAAAGATTTTAATTGCATTTAAGTTTTATGAAATTATTGGTTTGTGAAATAAATAAATACGACACAGCAATAAAATACACCTACCTTCATATCGCTTCCACGTTGGCTACCGTTTGTAGCATTAAAAAAAATAATAATAAAAATGAAACCAAAAAAATGTTTATTTGCATTAAATTTTGAGCAGCCACTTTCATTCATTGAAATTAAAGACAAAATTACGTGGCAATAAATTATTTGAGTGTTTTATTTCATTTATAGTTACTGTATTTAAAATGTGTCACTCAAAATATCACTTTTCAACACCGCATTTAAAGATTTTAATTGCATTTAAGTTTTATGAAATTATTGGTTTGTGAAATAAATAAATACGACACAGCAATAAAATACACCTACCTTCATATCGCTTCCACGTTGGCTACCGTTTGTAGCATTAAAAAAAATAATAATAAAAATGAAACCAAAAAAATGTTTATTTGCATTAAATTTTGAGCAGCCACTTTCATTCATTGAAATTAAAGACAAAATTACGTGGCAATAAATTATTTGAGTGTTTTATTTCATTTATAGTTACTGTATTTAAAATGTGTCACTCAAAATATCACTTTTCAACACCGCATTTAAAGATTTTAATTGCATTTAAGTTTTATGAAATTATTGGTTTGTGAAATAAATAAATACGACACAGCAATAAAATACACCTACCTTCATATCGCTTCCACGTTGGCTACCGTTTGTAGCATTAAAAAAAATAATAATAAAAATGAAACCAAAAAAATGTTTATTTGCATTAAATTTTGAGCAGCCACTTTCATTCATTGAAATTAAAGACAAAATTACGTGGCAATAAATTATTTGAGTGTTTTATTTCATTTATAGTTACTGTATTTAAAATGTGTCACTCAAAATATCACTTTTCAACACCGCATTTAAAGATTTTAATTGCATTTAAGTTTTATGAAATTATTGGTTTGTGAAATAAATAAATACGACACAGCAATAAAATACACCTACCTTCATATCGCTTCCACGTTGGCTACCGTTTGTAGCATTAAAAAAAATAATAATAAAAATGAAACCAAAAAAATGTTTATTTGCATTAAATTTTGAGCAGCCACTTTCATTCATTGAAATTAAAGACAAAATTACGTGGCAATAAATTATTTGAGTGTTTTATTTCATTTATAGTTACTGTATTTAAAATGTGTCACTCAAAATATCACTTTTCAACACCGCATTTAAAGATTTTAATTGCATTTAAGTTTTATGAAATTATTGGTTTGTGAAATAAATAAATACGACACAGCAATAAAATACACCTACCTTCATATCGCTTCCACGTTGGCTACCGTTTGTAGCATTAAAAAAAATAATAATAAAAATGAAACCAAAAAAATGTTTATTTGCATTAAATTTTGAGCAGCCACTTTCATTCATTGAAATTAAAGACAAAATTACGTGGCAATAAATTATTTGAGTGTTTTATTTCATTTATAGTTACTGTATTTAAAATGTGTCACTCAAAATATCACTTTTCAACACCGCATTTAAAGATTTTAATTGCATTTAAGTTTTATGAAATTATTGGTTTGTGAAATAAATAAATACGACACAGCAATAAAATACACCTACCTTCATATCGCTTCCACGTTGGCTACCGTTTGTAGCATTAAAAAAAATAATAATAAAAATGAAACCAAAAAAATGTTTATTTGCATTAAATTTTGAGCAGCCACTTTCATTCATTGAAATTAAAGACAAAATTACGTGGCAATAAATTATTTGAGTGTTTTATTTCATTTATAGTTACTGTATTTAAAATGTGTCACTCAAAATATCACTTTTCAACACCGCATTTAAAGATTTTAATTGCATTTAAGTTTTATGAAATTATTGGTTTGTGAAATAAATAAATACGACACAGCAATAAAATACACCTACCTTCATATCGCTTCCACGTTGGCTACCGTTTGTAGCATTAAAAAAAATAATAATAAAAATGAAACCAAAAAAATGTTTATTTGCATTAAATTTTGAGCAGCCACTTTCATTCATTGAAATTAAAGACAAAATTACGTGGCAATAAATTATTTGAGTGTTTTATTTCATTTATAGTTACTGTATTTAAAATGTGTCACTCAAAATATCACTTTTCAACACCGCATTTAAAGATTTTAATTGCATTTAAGTTTTATGAAATTATTGGTTTGTGAAATAAATAAATACGACACAGCAATAAAATACACCTACCTTCATATCGCTTCCACGTTGGCTACCGTTTGTAGCATTAAAAAAAATAATAATAAAAATGAAACCAAAAAAATGTTTATTTGCATTAAATTTTGAGCAGCCACTTTCATTCATTGAAATTAAAGACAAAATTACGTGGCAATAAATTATTTGAGTGTTTTATTTTATTTATAATTTCTGTATCTAAAATGCGTCACTCAAAATGTCACTTTCAACACCGCATTTAAAGATTTTAATTGCAATTAAGTTTTATGAAATTATTGGTTTGAGAAATAAATAAATACGACACAGCAATAAAATACACCTACCTTCATATCGCTTCCACGTTGGCTACCGTTTGTAGCATTAAAAAAAATAATAATAAAAATGAAACCAAAAAAATGTTTATTTGCATTAAATTTTGAGCAAGCCACTTTCATTCATTGAAATTAAAGACAAAATTACGTGGCAATAAATTATTTGAGTGTTTGATAATAATTTTATTTACTGTATTTAAAATGTGTCACTCAAACGCGATCACTAGCCACCGAATTGAAAATTTATACCGGAAAATTTAGATTTGCTTGAACACACGTCCGTTCGCGACAACGGCAAGTAACAAACTGAATAAATTGAACGAAACCGCACAATACACAATAATTTAAATAAACCGACTCACCTCGCTTCGCCTCGCCTCCCGCTCCCGCTCCCGATCTGACCCGTACCACTGCTCGCTGTCGACTGAACCGCCCTCGCCGCCTGCGCCGCACACCTAACCTCGGATGTGACGTCATCACACGTCTAAAACAAGTCATAACCAGAAACATTCACTGTCCAAATCCGTCAAATTTAGAAACATTCATACACAGAATTATTCAAAATAGAACAGTATTGATCTAGAAAAATTAATTATGACAAATGTATTTGTCTATAAACGTCTAAAATTATAAAAGTTTCGCATGCAGTTAATGGAAAAATAAAAATGCATGTTTATATTTAAACAGAAACTGGCAATGTGAAATTTTAGTGCGAAAATTAGTGGTAGAGCTCGGAAACTCTGTAAACGACCACGATAGGCGGAGCCAATGCGTACTTCATCGAGTGAGGAGATTGAGCAGTGGCGTAGCAAAAAACTATTCTATGATCAAGAAGGGTTTGAGATTCATAATTTGTAGTAGTTAAAATTTCCTCTATTCAATAATTGCAAGATGAAATAGTAAAAATCATATCTAATGCTAATACACGTTGATTTCCTAGAAATACAAAGCAGAGAGGTAGAATAAATAAAAATACACAATGAGTAAAGAGTAAAAACGCGTTTATTGCAAAAAATGTTTCTACTGGTATCTTTACTATAACTGGTAATATTGAAATGTTAAACTTTAAGACGAATTCTCTACACATGTAAGTACACGCCACGCCACTGTTTTCTGCCAACACCCCTAATTTAAAGATTGGACTCGTCCGAGACGAGTTTTCGTCTCTGCGCACTCCTACCACCGTGGACGATCTGTCATTTCGCGGACTCTACGGTAGGCAACTACCTATACCATTTTGCGTGAATTTAAAAAGTAATTCAAGAATTAAACATTTTTTCAACTGAACGGTCTAAATTAAATTGATGTCGTTATAGTGGTTATTTAAATGCATAGACGAAAGCAGATAAAATAAGCTGGTTATTACTCGGAAGTTGTTCTTCATGTAGTTTTATTTAACATTTTCTAGCTGAATTATTTCTTAACCGAATGCTAAAGTATAAACCAATCGCCTTTGTTACAGTCCACTCTGTATACTTGTTTTTCGTTTAGAGAAAGAAAGTTGCAAGACCACACGATTGGATGGAACGTAATGTAAAAAATAGGGATTTTTTACACTGAATTAAAAAGCACTTTACTATTAAAAAAATGTTTGATTTTATAATCGTTTTATACATATTGTTTTGAAATATTATTGACACGCGTTGTGACAGGCGACTGTCAATAATACTTACATGAGTATACCAAGTGACCATTTTATAAATATTACAAAGGTATAAAACTGGAATACCAAGCTAAAAATTTGGCACCTGCAACATTAATACAATTAATTGAAAATAAGACTGGAAAAAGAAAAAAAATTTATAAGAACATTTATTGGAAAAAATACGATAATTAAAAACATACAAATCGGTTTAATATAATTCAATTAATTTTGTTTCACAACTGAGTATAGATAAGTATTAACAAAAACAAAATAAAATACTCTCAATTGAATACTAAGTCTAGTTGCTATAAGCAAAAATATAAAATACACGATATTAGTCTATCAAGACCTAACATTACCTATGAAATAATCGCTGTAGACATAATTTAACAATGTTCTCCCAAGTATGTATAAAGGAATCGAAATACGTGTGAAATTATTGCATCTTTAATTAATGAAAAAGAGCAATACTAATCAATCAATTATTCTTATTTGCGTAATGCAATAAATTGTATCATCTTTTACTGATAGACCTATTAGATTAATTATATACAACGACAAACTGCACATGTAATTTAAATATTTTACATATACAAGGAAAATTTACAGTTAGAGGTACTAAAAGATTGCAAACGTAGCAATTACTATACAAGTAATAATCATTGTCCATCGACGCTACACCACCGGCTGTCGGATAATTTGTACTAAAGTGCAACCACTCGATAGCTCGACTAGTCAACAGAAACAACTAACAATTTTAACTTAAATATCATGCTATACACGTGTGCACTATCTTTTCTTGTTAAGGAAGGCCTTCTTGTGCGGAGCCGGCGTGTGAGGTCTCGATGCTGGTCTCTTGCGCGACGCGCCGCCGTCTTGGGAGCCATTGCAACAAGAACACATTTTTTTAACACTGCGTCTAGCACCCCTACCACTCGGCGAACAGTCCAAATCGTCTTCACAATGCAACTCCTCACAGCTCTCCTCATCCTTGATCAAATCATTCTTCGAAATCGCCACTCGGACGACTTTGTAGCCCCCGTCACTGAGTTCCTCGTCGCAACTAACACTGTGACTGTGCTTGTTGATGCAAGATTCCGGACTGTGGCTCGAGCTTTTCCCCAGATCGATGCTCCCGGTCGTGTCCTCCGAGCTCGACACTTCCACCGTCCACGTCTCCGAATTCTTATTGCGTTCCCCTTTTCGGCGATTACTGTATTTGAATTTGTACTTGTTCAGCGATGGCGGCGTGTTCTCGTGGTAAGGATCGGGCGAGACTGGCGAATTCAGCGTCACGTCGGACATCGAGGCGCAGTTTTGCAAAAGCGTGTGGTCCTCACACGACGACCCCGACTCGTTACTGGCACTGCTCTGACCGTTCGTCAGCTGCTGGTTCTGCTCGTACTCCAGCTCGGTTTCCGTTTGCTGATACTCGACTGAATCAAATAAAAAATCGGTCCTTAGCGAACCGGAGTTGTCGTCATCACTGAACAGCGTCATTCCAGACTTGTTCTCTTCTTTTTCCTGGCCAGAAGCCCGTTTCACTAAATCCTGAGACGACTGGTCGAACGACGGCGAGTGATTCGCGTCGAATAGAATATCCGCTTCTGGAAACAAATCACTCGTGCTCGGCTCGTCCACCCCCAAGTCTTCGCATTCTTCAGAGAGGGATTTTTGGAGGCGCAATTCGCGTTCGAGCGCTGCTTGTTTTCGCTGTAAGCAAAGTTGGTGCATCTCGCGGTCGAGTCGTTGCGGATTATTTGCTTTTTTGGTTTTGTTCTGGAAATAGGTCGCGTTGCCTTGGAATTGCTTCTGCTCGTTATTGTTTTGCTGAAAGGCAAAACTGACATAAGCAAAATAATATAAAACAACTAACAAAACCCAAAATTTACGGTGTAAGTTATTAAATGCTGATTACCTTCTCCCCATTATGTAAAAATTCCTCCTTGTTAGAAGGTTCATTATTTGTACCTGCTGATTCTGATGCTTTGCGGTATCTTGGAGGCGTATGCGACAACATAGGGCCGTTTGAAGTACACGCTGTCACTAATACCGACTGAACCCTTTCTAACGCTTTGCCTGGTTCACCTGCAATTTAACATTCATGCCAAAAACTGCACACCAACTACAGGACGCATCAAATTTTATTTGCAATACAAAAACACCGAGATTCTACTGTATTTTATTTAAATATTAATATTTTGTAATACGCATGTTTCGATCAAATAAATAGACAAAACTTAAAAATAGATAATTAGTAGTTTTTGCACGCTTCGACCGAGAAAAACATTGTCAAGTGAAAATAATAATTTGCAGAATAAAAAATTGATCGGACGTGTAACAAATAATAATTTCCACGACGTTGGCGAGAATACGCTATCCTGGATTGTTTTTTCAGTACATTGTGCCGTTTTTGAGGGAACGTTTACGCCAATAATAATTTTTAAATTTATTTATATAATAATACCGGTGTCCCTCAAGAGTGAATATGTGAATTTTATGTGTGAATTATCACGAGATACACAATTTGGTGAATTATTTGAAATTTAAAATGCACACAGTTAAAAAATTGATAAAGTTTGTATTCAGTTTTACAGACAATACGGTATTAATTATTTGTTTCAGCTGATATTTGTATAAATCAATTGAATTTTGCCACCTTTATGTTGCCCAGTTGTCAATCTAAAGTGGTATTTTTTATTATTGCAAAAAAAGTACAATAAATTAACTCGTTGCTTTAAGAGGTGTTAAAGACTGCGAATAAAATTTGCTTCGCCCTGCATTACTTTTTATTATTTAATTATACTATATTCCTTTGTTTGTGTCTAAAACTGGTGTTTTTTTTTTAATTTTTCTGCATTGGACTTACTTTTGTTGTTTTCCGCCGGCGCCATATTCATCGTAATCGCTTCCTGTGTCGTATTTTGTTCACTCGTCGCCAAATCTTCCTTCACGCACGAAGTCTGCGCTATAACCGGGGTGGCAATGGGGGCCGTTGCCGATTTCTGATACGTATGAAAAACCTTCTCTGACGAATTATCTTGAACTATAGTCTCCTCTAACTCGATATTACCAACAGTACTAGTAATACTGTTTGTACTATCGGGATGACTTCCCGATTCCGTCGAACTGTTAGCATTATCCTTCGGTTGCGAAATCGTCAACAACAGTTCGGTGTTCACCCTATCACTCTCGTCAATCTTTTTCAAAGTTAGCGGTTGTCCAAGTGTTACCGCGGTCAGATTATGCGAATTCGGCGGTAGAATCACTGGCGGTTGCCCACTAACCCCCGCCAAACTCTGCGAGGAAATCCCCGAAATTGGTTGAATGGTCGAATACTTGACTGTTGGAACAGCCGTTTTGTTCCTATTTTGGTTCAAGAAACTTTGAAAAAGGAGCATATTGGGACCGGACCGCGCCGGTACCGTAGCCAGTATTTTGCTCCCTCCGGAAACCACCGCAATTTGCTGCCCCCCTTTGACCATCGACACTGGCATTATGTAGTTTCCGGGGACCAAAACGGCAGTGTTCGGCATTTTCAAAGCCTCCCCAACGCTCGAATCCGCTATTATCAAATTCCGGGTCTGGTTGTTCCCGGCATCGGTCAAAATCAGTTGTTGTCGCGACCCCGACGAGCTATCATTCGACTCAGTCGTGACAGTTTGCACGTGGCTTTGCTCCTCTTCCTGCATCGAAATTTGCACAACCCCACAGGAACTGTCCTCACTGCCTACAGTCCGGTGGTCCTCGATGTCCGCCTCCGAGACCATACTACTGCACTGCCCGCTTTTTTTCGATCCGGAGTTTTTTTTCCGCTTGGAATTCTGGTTCGGGTTCGTCGGCGGGTTCGAGCGCCGTCGCGGCGCCGGCTTGTTGTTCAAATCCGGGGAATTCCTCAACTGTTCCGCATACTCGGCCAAGATATCGAAGATTCGTTGCGTTGTGTGTTCGTCCTCTTGCGGTTTTTGCTGCGGTTTCGGGATAGGCGAGGCTTTGGACGCTTGAGTCGTCGTGTTTTTCACCGTTTTGCCTTTGGAACTTTTCGAGGAGACTTTGGGGATTGAGGGCGCGGGCGCTGGGGTGACACACGGGCTGGAACTTCCCTGCGAGGTAACACTGAGGGCGGGCGAGGCCGCTGGTTGCAAATTACAGTAACTGCTAACGACAACCACCGGGGATAACTGGGTGTATTTCTGGCCCTGGTTCAGATATGTTACGCTGATTTTCTGGGGGGTTTCGTTGGGTTCCGACGTGTTGGGCTCCGAGGGCGTGGTCGTGCTGCTTCGCTCCTTGATTTGCTTGTAGACCATGTCGAATTCGCGCAATTGTTCGAGAGTTGTGGAACTTAGATTGGACTGGGGGCTTGTGCGTATTACGTTTGAGGGGATTTGTAGTACGGGTTTGACGATTCGGGCGTTTTGTACTAACGTGGGGCGGGTTACTGTCACTCTACCAACAGTCTCCTCGTTTGTACTCTCACCGTCGGACTGGCCGTCTTTTGCTTTGCCTTGCAGCGCGGCTGCTAGTAACGCACTCATTTTGCTGTGTATCACCGTGTCTTTGACCAGCGATATTTGGTCCGAATTTGACGTCGCGATTCGGAAAACTTGACCCCGTCCTGGTGGAATTAAATTGATTGTTTGACCGACGGGCATTTGGCGCGTGTAGATCACACCGCCTTGAATCGGTTGAATGTTGACTGAGGAATTTTTCGTCGTTGGTGTCTTCTTGTTCGTTTCAGCGTTCGTTACGGTTTCTGTGCTTGTACTCGACGCTTCGCTCGTTTCGGTATTGTTCTGATAAACTGATTTACCGAAGGCTTGCTGGAACTTGGGCAAACTCGACTTACAGATGAACTGTAAAATGGTGCCTTGACCACTTGATGTCGTGTTTGTTGTTGTTTTCGTAGTCGTGGTCACAGTTTTGGTTTCTTCCAAATTCGACTCAGTTTTCGGGGTGTTTGCCTAAACAAATACAAATGGATAAAAACAAACAACAAAAATCTGGGAGCGACAACAGCCTAAGTCCATTTTTTTCAAAAAATAAATAATTTAAAGTGAACGTTGAACAGACTTTATTTGGAACAATGTTAAAAGTTTGTAAGTCCTTTATAAAATATAGTGACCGTTGAGTTTTTTTTTTGGATTTTTTATCTGTAACGACTGATAATTTTATTAGAAACTGTGAAAATGCCCCTTTTAATGTGTATTCAATGAAACCAGAAGACTTTTTGGACTTTTGTACCATTTAATTGTAACATCACCTTATGTTAACATAAAATACGAAATGTGGAAATATTTAAGAACAATACTAAATTCTTATTGAAATAATCCTTGTTTAACTGGTAATAAATTAAGTGATTATCAATATTATTAATTCTATTTCGTTCTATTTGGTGCACAATAAAAAGTTAAGTTGTGACGGGAGAAAATAAATAACTAAAAAAATACGTCTCGTGTTTAATTTAAAAAAAAGTGTCACTCTTATTATGCGAGTTAAATTATGTTTGCTTCCTTTATCATTTTGTAAAGCTACCCTGCGTGTAGGAACATACATTGTTCTCTAAATTTTCGGACATAAAACTGAGTCGTCTACCAGTCAAAAAACAATTTTGTTTGAAAAACAAACGTTTTAATGCATTAAACATTAATTTATCATTTGGGCATAATTTATTTTGGCTTTTTACATACTGAAAAAAAAAACTTTATATGTTTAGGGCGTTAAAGTAATAACTATAAATCGAATAAAACCAAATATCTCTTTGTTAACCTGCTACATTCACTTACAATAAAAAATTCTATAACAAAATAACCGCTTATAATAAGAATTTTTGTTTTAAATTAGTCTTGGACTTGGCTGCTTTCGCTCTCAGGTAGAGGAATAATTACCTGTCCTTCCGATTGCGTCGTCAGTTTATTACTTTGTGTAGTGGCGGGTCTTATAATTTGTTGCGAAAGAATGTTAATGAGAGGCGAGGAACGATTTCGGATGCAGTTACTTTGGCCCGGCCGAATAATTTGTTGCGATAGGATGTTGATAAGAGTTGAGGGTTGCGAAGTGGTTGGTTTATTAGCGGAAGTTGAGGCTGGAGTGGCTGTCGTCGTTGGTTCCGAATTCGAATTGTGTTCGGGTTTGTCGGAGCGCGGTTGTCCGATTCTTTGGATGTGTGGGGTGATTTGGGTACTTGTTTGCGTGTTTTGTACAGGGCCGGTTGAAGTCGATCGTCCGCCGGAAATTTGCACCACATTCACAATATGATTCACGTTAGTTGGCCTAATCATTTCGTAGTCATTTAACCCGGGAACATTCGACAAAACACTGCGAACGTAATTCGTGTCGAGGGGTAGTCGCTCGAGGACCACCCGCGGGTTCATGTTGTTCCTGGCGATGTTGTGCTTCTTCTTGTCCTTATCGGCGTGCTTTTTGGGTTTCTTCGCCCTGTCGTGCCGGTGGTTGCTGTACTTTTTGAGGTTTTTGTGGCCTGTTCTTCTCTCACGTTGCATGTTTCTCGAACGGATCCTCTTCAGTCTGTCACTATTGTGCCGCCTAACCGTCCTTGGTGAATACTTATCGTAGGTTGTTAGTCTGTCGAAGTTGGAATTTTTTATTCGGTATTTGCAACACATGACTTTGCGCGGCCTCCCGACGTGCCTCTTCTTGTTAGTGTAGTTGCAGTTGTTGCAATTTTCCGAATAACTCGGGATGAAACTCTTGATCATTTCGTCTGATAGCCGGTGGAGGATTATTTTTAATTCTTTGTGGTTAGTCCACTTGGGTTTTTCCTTATACTTATAGGGATAGTCATTTTTGGTTTCTGTTTCTGATTGGCAGTCTTTGGAACTTTCCTCTTGACAGTCATCGATTTTTACAACAGTCTCTTCGTTAATATCACTTTTGGTTTCATTTGACGAGTTCTCATCACCTTTTGTTATGATCATCGGATGTTGTTCGGACAGCTTGAGCAACATTTTACGTTCGTTAGTTTCTGGCTGTGCCGCGTTTTTTGGTCGAGCTGGTTCGACATTATTTTTGTCATTTTCTAAAGTTTCCGCATTGTTGCTAGGGAGGCTGTTCCCGTTTTTTGGCAACCAGCCGTTTTTTGACAGCAGTTCTATGATTATCTTGTGTTTACTCAATTCTTTCTCGAGTATTGGCGTTGATCCGTTTTTTGGAGACGACGTTAACTCATCAGATTTCGGCTTTTTCTCCGGCACGACTTTAATTTCCTCTGTGTTTGTTCTTTTGTTATTCGATTCATCTGAGGTACTTTTAGGTGGTTCGAGATTATTGCCCAAAACTTCAATATGTAGAGACTTGTCCGCCTTGTCGGTAGTTGTGGGCGCTGGGATTTTATCAAAACTAGGAAAACCTTTGCTGGGTGATAAAGCTACATCCTCCTTGTATTTGTAGCTCATACTTGAGAGTAAAAAATTTTTAGTTTGGGACGGGCTTCTCTCGTATTGATTTGAATTTTGTGGCGTTACATCGTGTCTTAAGCCGCTTGGTTGAGGTAGAATTTTATCACTTCTCTCGTTTTTTGCTTGTGTTCGTTTGTTGGTTAAATTGAGTGTATCAGTTTGAAACGGCACGTTTGGAGTCGTTACAAGGTTTGGTTTCTGGTGGTGAAAGTCCGTCGGTTGATGTCTTTTTGGCTCAGTAGCCGCCATTCGTGCGAATTCATACGAAATTACGTTATGTAAAAAATTATCACTGGGTGAGTTGTAGTTATTCACGAATTTCTGATAATCATCGAAGTCGTTGTCGGATGGTTTTCTTTTGATGTTACTTCGGAAGTCCAGAACATCTCTAGATTGTTTATTGCCTCCTGTACTTTTTGAAAAGTCGACAGCGCCATCTGCACTCCTTTTAAATTGTGTGTTTGACGTCAAGTGGTTGAAGAACACTTCAGAATAGCTTCTTGAAGTCGTATTGTGTGAAGGGCTTCCGTTTGGTTGGAATGGATTCGGTGGATTGAATGACAAGTTTTGGTCAAAGCGCGGGTCGGAAAACCAATTATGTTCTCTATGTAAATTTTGCGAACTATTTGCTAAATTATTGCTTTCTAAAATATTTTGTGAAACCTGAGGTTTATTCCTTTTAATGTTATGTCTGAACATTCTCAGTGATTTTAAGGTGTTAGGATCAGATTTCGCTTGGGGTACTTCCGGTGGTGGTTCTGGGTTGCAATTCTCGATCATATCAACGAATTTTTCATCGGCATAAAGAAACCGCTCGTAGCCCCTCTCAATGCCCGCCAATTCGTCAACGGGCTCGCGCTTAACACCCTCAAACATCGAATAATCAATATCGACAAATTTCAGTTCCGTTACGAGATTTTTAGTACGTTCCATATCGTTTAAATACATTTCACACAGTCGGTGGAGGTCTTCCCACCGCAACAACCAACTTAACAAGTGGTACCTCGGACCGTTCAAAACCACAGCTAGATCATCACAAAGCTGGGACGAAATGCCCAATTGTTCAAAGTTCAAGGCCTCGTTGAGAGCAAAATTTGTTGTTAAGCGTAAATCGAGATTTGGTTTACACATCCACTTGCCACAAGCGTTGCAAATCCAGGAGATTTCGTCCGCTGTCGTGACCGGAGGGTGCAACTTACACTCCCAAATTTGGCCCGTGTCTAGCACGTTAAAACCGGATAATTTTGCCAGTTCTTCGATTTTTCGCAAACGGTCGAGAGTCGGCTCCAGACTGAAAGCCGTGAGGGCACACTCTCTACTAACTTGAACGTTATCCTTCAAAATATCGGCCAAATTCGAAAAGCCGTTCGCGAGACGTTTCGTCGTTTCTTCAACCTTCTCCGTTTCGTTTTCGGTTTTTTGAGATTCCAGGTTGTTCATATCCGTCGTCAGGGCTCTAATGTACAGCTCGATTGTGAACGTGCGCAACTTCAAACCAAACTAGAAAGTTGACGAATTAGTAGCAACACTTCCTTTTTAATTTTTACCTTATCGTGTATTATTTCGCAACAGATGTAAATGTGTTGGGCGGCTGTCGCCGCTTGGATAATGCGCCGAACCGAGACTTCGACCTTCTCAACCATTGAGTGTTCTATGCTGAAGGCAATCCACGAATCGAGAAGTTGCTTCAAAACTTCACCACTTTCCTCAATCGGCTTGGTAACAGCAGCAGTAACAAACACTTGAGACGCCAGAAATGTTATTTCCGGGTAATTACGCCAGACTTTCGAGATTTTGACCCGTTTCTTTGCAAATCTCCGAATCAAATGTAAACCTTCCTCCAAGCTAAGTTTCTTAAACTGAAGCAAATTTTAATAATACGAAAAACTGGATTACCAGCCCTACCAATGCAACTATTTCCGACCTCCTGTTATACCTGTAGAGCAACGCGACGTGGATATCAAAACAAAAAAGAATGTGTGTTTTTGTGGCATTTAGACTGAAATTTTGCGTTTGGGACAAGTTGTAACAATTCATAAACGCCGTAACTAAATTCAGGGCCAGATCCTCGCACTGGGACTCGCATAATTTTTTCAAACGCACGGAAACTAAATAAGCGGTTTCGACACAGAAAAACTCAATTTCTGCAAGAAAAATGATTAGTAAGTCGTAGGATTACGCTATGTCGTACCATCTTGGCCAATCGCCGCGTTGCTGTCATGCAATAAATTGGCTAAAACCGGGTCATCCCAGGGATTCTTGATTACATCGGCTAATTTTTGGAATTTCTTCGAAAACACATCACTTATTTTCATCAACTCGTTCTGCGTCTTCTCCACCTCGCTCAGGAGCTTTGCCTCAAAGTCACCTGAAAGGCCGAATTAGCCACTGTGGATGGGGACACGTGTTTACCTTTGAACATTTTCCATTTTCCCGTCAAGACAATGTTTAGTGTGTGTAATTTCGCCCAGTCCATTATTTGGACGATGTATCCAATGTCCGAATTTTCTTGATTGCACTGACCTAGACTTTTCCATATTTCTATAAGTGATTCGATTTTCTTAGGGAACGGTTCAATTTTGCTTTTCAAAATATACTCAAATTTCTGGAAGAGAAAACTACGATTACGACTAACTTATTACAAAAAAGTGCGGTACTGAACAATCTCATGAAGCTAACTTAAGTGAACAAAACTAAGTAATTGCAAAAAGAATGAAAACTAGTGGGTGATTTCATAATAAACAAATGAGAATTCGGTTGTTTTTGGGTTGAATGAATGCAAGTGTTATGAAATCACCCAGGTTTCTAAAAAATAATAAAATATAAAAAAGATGCGTGCTTTAAACGGTGTGAAGTCGTTAACTCCCTGGCTTTTAGAACTCATCTTGATGGAAACACAGGAACAAGCAATTAAACAAACAAATCTCCAGCTCTAGCAACAGAACTGTCGGGAACTAGGTGGCATTTGATTCGAGGCACTCCAACAAAAACACAGTCTACACCAAACATAATCATATTGCACTCAACAATTTTGTCTCAACATTTCAGAACTGGCCAAACTCTTCAATTTTCAGAAAATTTCTTAATGGAACATGGCGGCCATGCGAAAATTGAACTACACACTGTCCTTCACGATAATCATGCGAAAATTAAATAAACTAATGTGCGGAAAGCACAAAAATTTAATTGTTCACCTTATACACATTTATAAAGTTTCTTTCTTGATCTTTGTTTACATTTGATTTACTCTCAAGTTTGTTATCGTCCTCCTGTGACGCCATATTTACACCAGTTATCTGCACGCATACGCTTTCTCCTACGCATGAATCACAACACCGCTGGAGCGCGCCAAACTCAAATTTTAAAACCTCCACAACATTGCCGATTATCATTATCTCTGCCGCGCCCCCAGTCCCCACAAAACCACAATTTTCTTGTCTTCACAATGACTAAGCCACATTTCCTTAATCCCAGATAACTCCAACAACACCAAAAACACAATATTGAAAAAATAAAACACGTTTTTTTCAGCACGCAATCACGGCACCAGTAGTGTTGCCGGGCTAGACAACCAGCCGTCGCGTGCGTATTGTGGATTGCATAACGTTCACTGGTGACTTCAGTCGGGCCCTGTTGGTGCGCCCTGATATCACTAAAAAAAACCGTTAAAAACCGTTAGTGACGCTGCACACGAGCTGTGATAACTACCTGTGATTACATTGTAAAAAACCTGTGAAAATGTTCGGTAATCGTCCCATTCACCCGATAAGGGTGTGCGTGAGGGCTAGGTGAGTGAATTGATCACCAAAAACTTAGTTAGGTAACTCACAAAATCATAGGCCTCTGACCCAGAGCGAGATCTCTGCAAATGCCCCGAAAGTGGTGAAGTACATGAACACGAAGCACCTTCTGGTCCGAAGGGGGGTAAACAAGAGGAAGCGCACCTATGACCGCGTTTTTAGCGAGCACGCCGACCAAATCGAAGTTTTTCGGCACACGGTTGCCCGCTTCATTAGTAGCATTACTCGAGGTTACTCGTTCACGTTTTTCGCGTACGGCCCAACGGGCACCGGCAAGTCGTACACGCTGTTCGGGGAAGGCGAACAGGCCCTTGTTACGGACTTCAAGAAGGTGAGTCCCAGTGGCCGAGTTCTTGTTAGCTTAGCCTTTGATTATTATAGGATAGGGCGATCGGTTTGATTCAGCGAGCTGCTTACCAGCTGTTTTGCGAGTTAGAGCAGCTCGACTCGAGCAGGGTTGAGTACACGGTGCGCCTGTCGTTCATTGAAATTAACCACGAACAGGTTTTCGATTTGCTTGTGGAAAATGGGCCTTTGAGGTTCGTAGTCTTGGTAGTTGGGTCGTGTTTAAGTTTTTTGTTTAGAGTTTACGATGATCCCCTGGAGAACGGTTCGGTTTGCATTAAAGATATGTCGAAGGTCACGGTGTTTAACGCTGACGATGTCAACGACTGGGTTAATGTTGGCCGCAGAACGCTCAGAAAGAGTGCTTATTACGCGTATCTTTCGCACCTGATGGTCACTTTCTTCGTGGACATCAGAGAAACGACCCCGGAGGGAGCGCATGTTCTTAGAACCGCTCGTTTGAGCTTTGTTGAGGTGGCTGGTGGTGAACATGCCACTGAAATTGACGAAGGACGAACACTGGACACTGCCGTTGTCCACCAGTCGCTTGATGCGTTTGAAGAGTGCATTAAAGCGTTGGGGATGCAACAACGGTCAATCCCATACTCTAGCGCGAAATTGACCCGAATTGTGCAAAACAGTCTTGGCGGAACCGCCAGAGCTTGTTTTATGTCGACGTTCTCAACCAGCACTCAAGCCTGGACTGAGATTTTGAGTAGTCTGCAGATAGCGACCTTGATGAAACGTGTTGCCAATTATCCCAGGTTGAATACTGCTAGAACCCTAGCAGATGCGACACGTGAGCTGGACGGAATAATTGCACGCAAGGAGACTGAATTGGCGGAGATGCGCCAAGCGCTAGGTCCGTACGTAAGAGCGGACGCCAATCTCACCGAAGATCAGATCAGTGCCAACAAGAAAATTGTTGATTTATTGCGTGAATTGCTCGAATTGCGGGAACACCGGGCGCTGCTTGAAGCCGAGTACCGCAGGCTGGACGCTTCGTTTATCCGAACGAAGAGATTCCGGGAATACGCCCACGCCCAATTGGAAGCGGACCAGGACCTGACCGAACAACAGAGAAGATGTCTCGTGCGCCGTTTCATCGCGCGAAACAACGAAATGATCCAAAATGCTAACAACTTGCTCGACATGTGCGAGGAAAGGATTGCACAAGCAAAGATTCCGCCGCGCCAAGTTCAGGTGCAAGCCGATGCAAGTAACGCCGATTTGGCTAAGCAAGTCGTTGAAGTCACGACTGATGCTTTGAGCGATGTTGAACAAGCGACGAGCTCGTACAAACGCCAGCAACTTACACGAGTTGTGAAGATGGCACAACTTAACACCTACTTGCGAAGACGCTTCTTGGCCGATTTGCAACAAATTAGCGATATGATGGGCAAAATTAAAGACTTGCGTCCGTTGGATATCAACGATTTGCTCAATGACCAAGCACGCTCCTCTGCCGATCAAATCGCGTATTTTATCGACAATATTTACGGCGAAGTTTCGCACTATATGAAACTACCAGACCAGCCCAAAGCCGAGATTGGGAAAATGAATGAGGGGATTGCTGCAGACATCGAAGAAGTTACACGAACTGAGACGGAGGTTCGCGCTGAGGTAAGTGGTCTTAAAGGGGACGATCACAAAGTAACGGTCAATTCCAAAGCGTTTATTGTGTTGGTGTTAACGCGTGAAAAAAAATTAAATAAACATTAGAATTTTGGGGATTTTTTTAACCTTGAAATAATTTCCGGCAAAGTAAAAAATTAATATGAAAATTACTACAAATAGATTAACAGAGATCGATGTAGGATTAAATTCTACTCAATTTTTTTGAAAAAATGGGGCATATTATTTCCAAGCCTTAAAAATTTGATTGCTTACTTTTTTGAAATTTGAAACAACCGAAGTTTTGCCATTTCTAAATATTTAAAAATTGTAGTGTTCGATTTTAGAAGGAAAATCAAATGTAAATAAAAAAATTGTGTAAATTTTTCGAAAACTGCTTAATATATGTAAGGAAATTCTGATCAAAACTGACTTACAAAAACTAGAATAATCTTAAAGCACAATAAAAAAATTGCTTTCAGTTTAAAGTAAAAAAAACTTGATTTTTGTTGCTTTATGGCTTTATATTTGCTTTATTGATTTATATTTTTCTGATGAATAGCGTTAAAACTTGTTTTTTTTTCCTCATATTTCCCTTACACCCTGTACACATTTTTAAAATTTTTTGTAGTGTGTATGTTTTTAGCTTGGTCATTATTTTGGTATTGAAACTGTTGAAAAATAATTAATCTTTTCCCATTTTTTTCATATTATTAAATTAAGTGGCGGCCACACTACAGGGTGTCTCAAAATTGGCGAATTCCGAGTTTAGAGCATTGTAGGGAATCACTTCAGAAGTACAAATATAGAAAAAAATACAGATCGGTGCTTCCCCCGAAGGTCACTGTTTGAATTGCGTTTTCTTCAAATGTAGGCTAAAAGTTTCAGTGTTTTATATTATTTATGGATTGTGGAGAATAATAATGTAAAAGAATTTCTCAAAAAAATTGTTTTATTTAAATAAACCTTAATTTTTTGTGATTTTCCGGTTCATTTAAAAAAAATTAAGATTTTATTTCTCCAAAATGAAGCTAATTTTTCAGGAAATTGTTTTACATTATTATTTTTCACAAATGTCTTAATCATAAATAAAAATAAACAGTGAAATTCCTAGCATACATTTGAAGAAAAAGCAATTTAATGTACATTTTCTAACCAAGGTATCTTTGTGGGGAAGCTCACAATCTTTATTTTGTTTCTATATTGCACTACTCTACAGTACTGTGAACTGGGAATTCGCCCAATTTTGAGACAATAACTTCTTTCTGTTACAAATAGTTGCACTTGATAGGAATAATCATGAAGAATTTTATTTCTAAAGAATGCACACTCACACACGCACTCTGACCATGTTCCTGGGTTTTAAGGTTAAAAGCCATATTTTTCTGGGTTGCTTAAATAATGCTTTGCTATTTTATTAAATAATAATTAATATAATAATATAATTATAATAATAATACAATGATTTTAATGATTTTTGGGTTAGATAATCGTTGGGCTTTCTCTCCACTTTCAAACGCTACATTAACGAGATAATTTCAGTTGGATCGCCATCAGGCCGAGAGAAGCCAGCATTATAACCTCGTGTTCCGTTTCTTTGATGACCTTTTAAAGAAATTGGATGAGCGCGAAGCTAGAATTCGCATTCAGTTCGACGAAGGGAACGCTTCGGTTGAATGTTTGAATAACGAAATGCAAAAGGCTAAACGCGACAAAGAGATCCTCGTGAAGGAGGTGTTACTTCTGCAGGAAGCAATGCAATTTGTCCGTGACCAGCTCAATGGGAAAGACGGCAGCTTCTTCGAGGAAGCGAGCAAGATGATGAGCGTTGTAAATTGATAATTGATTGTTTTGGCTATTTTTAATCCACATTTTCCAGCCGGGAAAGATGGCATTCTCGTTCGAAAATTTGAACGTGGGTGAAGTTTCGGAACAATTTAGCAACACCGTGAATGATTTTTACACGGAATCCACCGAACAGGCGGAAAACATCGAGGATTTCACTGATGATATCGTAGATGCTTTTAAGTCGGTTGTTCAGACTCACAATAATGTAAGTTTTTAATTTGCGTCGTTTGGCCGTGTTTATTTCTAGTGTGTTTTAGCACAATGCCCGCACGGCTAGGCAAATCCAAACTATTGGGAAAGGTGTCAGGGAAAACATTTTGGAAAAGGCGTATGCTAACACTACCCATATTGCAAAAATTGCCGAAGGGGCAAGCGCCAATCAGGAGTATTACGCTTCCAAAACGAGGAATATCGTTGATCAGGTGATGGATCAGCTGGAATCGATTCATGGGAAGATTCAGTTCCCGCCAGGCGAAGGAGAGGAGGCTTCTGCCGCAGAGAACGATCCCGAGAACATTGAAAATGTTGCCCCACGTGTTTGAATCTCCCCCAAGAAGGGAAGGAGAAGTAAGTGGTTTAAGTTACATTAACACAGTTAATATTTCGTTTTGATTATTAAACGTTGGGAAAGTACTTGTTTTAATTTTATCTGCAGCATGCGATTTTTTTTTGTTTTTGTGGTGGTTACCAAAGTTCCTCTTGTTGCTTGCGAAAATTGCTTACATTGCTTTAAAATTACCATAATCAGATTATCGCCCGGTATTTCAGTTGACTGTTTAAACCAAAGATATTTTCGTTATCAATTTCTTTCCTGGTTTGACGTATTTGAGTGCGGTTTTGCCAAAAAGCCAAAGATTTTACCCAAGTTCTGAAATACCAGGCGTTAATGTGATAAGCATTACCCACTTTTTTAAAAACTGAGTGCTTGGTTTAGGGTTTTTTTAATTTTATTTGACGTTCTGAGTTCTTAATAAAAATTACTTTCAGTAACTGTGTACTTTTATTTCTCTCAACCCTACTAAAGATTTTTATACTCTCGTTAAATAAAAAATACAATCTTTTAAGAAAAAAAACTTTTATTCAATTAAAAAAAATCGCTGTTTGACAACAAGACTTAAGTAAATGCGTTCGCAAATTTGTAAATTGCATCAGTTCTTGACATGATGCCAATATCAGAGTCCAAATATCTGAAGATTGGAGCGACTTCTTCTGGTACTTCCTAAAGAGATAAATGAAGAAATTTTGATTGGCTTTACATACATAGCGTGAGTTAAAGTAAGGCATAAAAAATCCTCAAACAGGTCGATTTTATTTTGGTAAATGCTACATTTTGACACCATGGTAACATTTCTGACGTCACAGGTTACTGAATTGTGTCACCAGTTCTAATTTTTTTAGATGGTAACCGATATTTTTGGTTACTGTTTTTGGCAGTATACTCTTATCTTTCTGGTATAAAAAAAATTTAAATAATGAATTAAAAAAAAATCGTAGAAAAAAGAAAATAACATAAAAAATATTGTTTAATTACATGTAAAAGGCTTTATTTTATAAAGGATTGTTTTTTGCTTATTTTGAAATATTACAATAAATATATGAAATAAGACAATAACAAGAATTTTATGCGTAACTTTAAACTCACTGTATTTCGTAGTTACCTTATCAAACAGAGAAGAAATTTCTTTCCAAGAAAATGCATATAAATTCGTTTTACTGTTTAATGGCCCAAAATCAATAATACATGGTTGGTCCGGAAACGATATTATCACGTCGAAAGTATCTAAAATGAAACATCGTTTGGGTTACAAGTTATAACATAAGACCTAAAATTACAGTGTCTTTTTGGGAACACGTCCGCAATATTTTCCTTATAAAAATTGCTAAGAGTCTCAATAATCACAGGACCCTCATCTTTGAAATGGGCATAATACGTTGGCCAATCTCTAGGCGTTATACCTAAAAAAATCAATCAAAATTCGTGTTTTTTGTGACTTTTGTACCTCTTAAGACTTTGTTGACGACAATGCATCGGAATTCGCTAGCGGGGTGAATACTTTTCCAGGGCTTTAACGCTATATAAAAGGGAATACTGCTTTGGGTTGAAAAGTCCTCTGAAATAATATTTGAGGCGGAGAGGAACAACGACAAGTCATCTAAATTTGTAACTTTCAACTGGTTCCCAAAACTGAACATTTTAGCATCCTGAAACACCCCTGTGTGGTTGAATAATTAATTGAAACCCTACCATAGGTGCATGCCAGTTGTTTTTAACAAAAACGTTCTTATCTAAAGTGTTAATTGCATTTTTTACCTCAGTCACGAATTCGTGCGGACAGATCTAAAAAAGTAAAAAAGGTATCAGAAAGAGGGCCAGACCGACAACGGAAAATACTTCTTCGATGTTTACATCGGACTCATCTGACTGGAGTTTTTGCAACAAAATCGGCGGGATTTCGATTAGAATTGTTTTGAGCGCGACAGATTGGAACTTTTCGTACCAAAAATGAATCGAGAAAAGTTTCAAATCTTGCGATTCCTGTAACGGAAGCGGTAGAAAACGATTTTATTTTTTATTTGAATACAAACCAACATGGTGTGACTCATAACCTCACTGTTTCGGATGGTCAATTTTTGGCGCTTGATACGTCCAGTGTCCAAAGATGAATTATTTCATTCACTTCATTTTTATCAGTTACACAAAAAAATGATAACAATAACAATAATAACAAGACGTACTCGAAAGATGTCGCGCTTGTGTACGGATTCCTGGACATTACAGTCGACCAGACAGACAATCGCTGCGCGCATGGAGCTAGCACCATATCCCCATCATTCTCGTTTTCTACAGTCAAGTTCACACCAGGAAAACTATCAAAATAATCGTAAATCATTATAAAAACATCAATAAGCTGTTACGCTGACTTGCATATCACATTTGTAGAACATCTCCTGACCATTCTAATGTGTTTCTATTATAAATTAAAACTTAACTGTATTTAATTTCTGCATTTTTTATTCTCATATTCAAGCAATGCAAACTGATTTTTTTTCACCCCCTTTATATCCTGCAATTTTCTTTATTTTTGCAGGAAATTAAGCCCTTCGATAGGCCCTTCGACTGTAAAAATGAATGAATTTGAAAACTTTAAAAGTTTACATCTTGTTAAAAGATGGTTTTATACGCAAAATGAGCCGCTGAATTCAATGGAACAAACCGCATTGCTCTACGACTTTTAGTTTTTGAGTTATGAATTATTTTGGTAAATAAAATTTTTCACTATAGATATTGCCTATCTTAATTTTTAGCAAAAAACTTTAAAAGTTTACATCTTGTTAAAAGATGGTTTTATACGCAAAATGAGCCGCTGAATTCAATGGAACAAACCGCATTGCTCTACGACTTTTAGTTTTTGAGTTATGAATTTTTTTTGGTAAATAAAATTTTTCACTATAGATATTGCCTATCTTAATTTTTAGCAAAAAACTTTAAAAGGTTACATCTTGTTAAAAGATGGTTTTATACGCAAAATGAGCCGCTGAATTCAATGGAACAAACCGCATTGCTCTACGACGTTTAGTTTTTGAGTTATGAATTTTTTTTAGTAAACAAAATTTTTCACTATAGATATTGTATATCTTAATTTTTAGCAAAAAACTTTAAAAGTTCACATCTTGTTAAAAGATGGTTTTATACGCAAAATGAGCCGCTGAATTCAATAGAACAAACCGCATTGCTCTACGACTTTTAGTTTTTGAGTTATGAATTTTTTTTGGCAAATAAAATTTTTCACTATAGATATTGCCTATCTTAATTTTTAGCAAAAAACTTTAAAAGTTTACATCTTGTTAAAAGATGGTTTTATACGCAAAATGAGCCGCTGAATTCAATGGAACAAACCGCATTGCTCTACGACTTTTAGTTTTTGAGTTATGAATTTTTTTTGGTAAATAAAATTTTTCACTATAAATATTGCCTATCTTAATTTTTAGCAAAAAACTTTAAAAGTTTACATCTTGTTAAAAGATGGTTTTATACGCAAAATGAGCCGCTGAATTCAATGGAACAAACCGCATTGCTCTACGACTTTTAGTTTTTGAGTTATGAATTTTTTTTAGTAAATAAAATTTTTCACTATAGATATTGTATATCTTAATTTTTAGCAAAAAACTTTAAAAGTTCACATCTTGCTAAAAGATGGTTTTATACGCAAAATGAGCCGCTGAATTCAATAGAACAAACCGTACTGCTCTACGACTTTTAGTTTTTGAGTTATGAATTTTTTTTTGTTAATAAAATTTTTCACTATAGATATTGCCTATCTTAATTTTTAGCAAAAAACTTTAAAAGTTCACATCTTGTTAAAAGATGGTTTTATACGCAAAATGAGCCGCTGAATTCAATAGAGCAAACCGCATTGCTCTACGACTTTTAGTTTTTGAGTTACGAATTTTTTTTGGTAAATAAAATTTTTCACTATAGATATTGCTTATCATAATTTTTAGCAAAAAACTTTAAAAGTTTACATCTTGTTAAAAGATGGTTTTATACGCAAAATGAGCCGCTGAATTCAATAGAACAAACCGCATTGCTCTACGACTTTTAGTTTTTGAGTTATGAATTTTTTTTAGTAAATACAATTTTTCACTAGAGATATTGTATATCTTAATTTTTAGCAAAAAACTTTAAAAGTTTACATCTTGTTAAAAGATGGTTTTATACGCAAAATGAGCCGCTGAATTCAATAGAACAAACCGCATTGCTCTACGGCTTTTAGTTTTTGAGTTATGAATTTTTTTTGGTAAATAAAATTTTTCACTATAGATATTGCCTATCTTAATTTTTAGCAAAAAACTTTAAAAGTTTACATCTTGTTAAAAGATGGTTTTATACGCAAAATGAGCCGCTGAATTCAATAGAATAAACCGCATTGCTCTACGACTATTAGTTTTAGAGTTATGAATTTTTTTTAGTAAATAAAATTTTTCACTATAGATATTGCCTATCTTAATTTTTAGCAAAAAACTTTAAAAGTTCACATCTTGTTAAAAGATGGTTTTATACGCAAAATGAGCCGCTGAATTCAATAGAACAAACCGCATTGCTCTACGACTTTTAGTTTTTGAGTTATGAATTTTTTTTGGCAAATAAAATTTTTCACTATAGATATTGCCTATCTTAATTTTTAGCAAAAAACTTTAAAAGTTTACATCTTGTTAAAAGATGGTTTTGTACGCAAAATGAGCCGCTGAATTCAATAGAACAAACCGCATTGCTCTACGACTTTTAGTTTTTGAGTTATGAATTTTTTTTGGTAAATAAAATTTTTCACTATAGATATTGCCTATCTTAATTTTTAGCAAAAAACTTTAAAAGTTCACATCTTGTTAAAAGATGGTCTTATCCGCAAAATGAGCCGCTGAATTTAATAGAACAAACCGCATTGCTCTACGAATTTTAGTTTTTGAGTTATGAATTTTTTTTGGTAAATAAAATTTTTCACTATAGATATTGCCTATCTTAATTTTTAGCAAAAAACTTTAAAAGTTCACATCTTGTTAAAAGATGGTTTTATACGCAAAATGAGCCGCTGAATTCAATGGAACAAACCGCATTGCTCTACGACTTTTAGTTTTTGAGTTATGAATTTTTTTTGGTAAATAAAATTTTTCACTATAGATATTGCCTATCTTAATTTTTAGCAAAAAACTTTAAAAGTTCACATCTTGTTAAAAGATGGTCTTATCCGCAAAATGAGCCGCTGAATTTAATAGAACAAACCGCATTGCTCTACGAATTTTAGTTTTTGAGTTATGAATTTTTTTTGGTAAATAAAATTTTTCACTATAGATATTGCCTATCTTAATTTTTAGCAAAAAACTTTAAAAGTTCACATCTTGTTAAAAGATGGTCTTATCCGCAAAATGAGCCGCTGAATTTAATAGAACAAACCGCATTGCTCTACGAATTTTAGTTTTTGAGTTATGAATTTTTTTTGGTAAATAAAATTTTTCACTATAGATATTGCCTATCTTAATTTTTAGCAAAAAACTTTAAAAGTTCACATCTTGTTAAAAGATGGTTTTATACGCAAAATGAGCCGCTGAATTCAATGGAACAAACCGCATTGCTCTACGACTTTTAGTTTTTGAGTTATGAATTTTTTTTGGTAAATAAAATTTTTCACTATAGATATTGCCTATCTTAATTTTTAGCAAAAAACTTTAAAAGTTCACATCTTGTTAAAAGATGGTCTTATCCGCAAAATGAGCCGCTGAATTTAATAGAACAAACCGCATTGCTCTACGAATTTTAGTTTTTGAGTTATGAATTTTTTTTGGTAAATAAAATTTTTCACTATAGATATTGCCTATCTTAATTTTTAGCAAAAAACTTTAAAAGTTCACATCTTGTTAAAAGATGGTCTTATCCGCAAAATGAGCCGCTGAATTCAATAGAACAAACCGCATTGCTCTACGACTTTTAGTTTTTGAGTTATGAATTTTTTTTGGTAAATAAAATTTTTCACTATAGATATTGCCTATCTTAATTTTTAGCAAAAAACTTTAAAAGTTCACATCTTGTTAAAAGATGGTCTTATCCGCAAAATGAGCCGCTGAATTTAATAGAACAAACCGCATTGCTCTACGAATTTTAGTTTTTGAGTTATGAATTTTTTTTGGTAAATAAAATTTTTCACTATAGATATTGCCTATCTTAATTTTTAGCAAAAAACTTTAAAAGTTCACATCTTGTTAAAAGATGGTTTTATACGCAAAATGAGCCGCTGAATTCAATGGAACAAACCGCATTGCTCTACGACTTTTAGTTTTTGAGTTATGAATTTTTTTTGGTAAATAAAATTTTTCACTATAGATATTGCCTATCTTAATTTTTAGCAAAAAACTTTAAAAGTTCACATCTTGTTAAAAGATGGTCTTATCCGCAAAATGAGCCGCTGAATTTAATAGAACAAACCGCATTGCTCTACGAATTTTAGTTTTTGAGTTATGGATTTTTTTTGGTAAATAAAATTTTTCACTATAGATATTGCCTATCTTAATTTTTAGCAAAAAACTTTAAAAGTTCACATCTTGTTAAAAGATGGTCTTATCCGCAAAATGAGCCGCTGAATTTAATAGAACAAACCGCATTGCTCTACGAATTTTAGTTTTTGAGTTATGAATTTTTTTTGGTAAATAAAATTTTTCACTATAGATATTGCATATCTTAATTTTTAGCAAAAAACTTTAAAAGTTCACATCTTGTTAAAAGATGGTTTTATACGCAAAATGAGCCGCTGAATTCAATGGAACAAACCGCATTGCTCTACGACTTTTAGTTTTTGAGTTATGAATTTTTTTTGGTAAATAAAATTTTTCACTATAGATATTGCCTATCTTAATTTTTAGCAAAAAACTTTAAAAGTTCACATCTTGTTAAAAGATGGTCTTATCCGCAAAATGAGCCGCTGAATTTAATAGAACAAACCGCAATGCTCTACGAATTTTAGTTTTTGAGTTATGAATTTTTTTTGGTAAATAAAATTTTTCACTATAGATATTGCCTATCTTAATTTTTAGCAAAAAACTTTAAAAGTTCACATCTTGTTAAAAGATGGTCTTATCCGCAAAATGAGCCGCTGAATTTAATAGAACAAACCGCATTGCTCTACGAATTTTAGTTTTTGAGTTATGAATTTTTTTTGGTAAATAAAATTTTTCACTATAGATATTGCCTATCTTAATTTTTAGCAAAAAACTTTAAAAGTTCACATCTTGTTAAAAGATGGTTTTATACGCAAAATGAGCCGCTGAATTTAATAGAACAAACCGCATTGCTCTACGAATTTTAGTTTTTGAGTTATGAATTTTTTTTGGTAAATAAAATTTTTCACTATAGATATTGCCTATCTTAATTTTTAGCAAAAAACTTTAAAAGTTCACATCTTGTTAAAAGATGGTCTTATCCGCAAAATGAGCCGCTGAATTTAATAGAACAAACCGCATTGCTCTACGAATTTTAGTTTTTGAGTTATGAATTTTTTTTGGTAAATAAAATTTTTCACTATAGATATTGCCTATCTTAATTTTTAGCAAAAAACTTTAAAAGTTCACATCTTGTTAAAAGATGGTCTTATCCGCAAAATGAGCCGCTGAATTTAATAGAACAAACCGCATTGCTCTACGAATTTTAGTTTTTGAGTTATGAATTTTTTTTGGTAAATAAAATTTTTCACTATAGATATTGCCTATCTTAATTTTTAGCAAAAAACTTTAAAAGTTCACATCTTGTTAAAAGATGGTCTTATCCGCAAAATGAGCCGCTGAATTTAATAGAACAAACCGCATTGCTCTACGAATTTTAGTTTTTGAGTTATGAATTTTTTTTGGTAAATAAAATTTTTCACTATAGATATTGCCTATCTTAATTTTTAGCAAAAAACTTTAAAAGTTCACATCTTGTTAAAAGATGGTTTTATACGCAAAATGAGCCGCTGAATTCAATAGAACAAACCGCATTGCTCTACGAATTTTAGTTTTTGAGTTATGAATTTTTTTTGGTAAATAAAATTTTTCACTATAGATATTGCCTATCTTAATTTTTAGCAAAAAACTTTAAAAGTTCACATCTTGTTAAAAGATGGTCTTATCCGCAAAATGAGCCGCTGAATTTAATAGAACAAACCGCATTGCTCTACGAATTTTAGTTTTTGAGTTATGAATTTTTTTTGGTAAATAAAATTTTTCACTATAGATATTGCCTATCTTAATTTTTAGCAAAAAACTTTAAAAGTTCACATCTTGTTAAAAGATGGTTTTATACGCAAAATGAGCCGCTGAATTCAATAGAACAAACCGCATTGCTCTACGACTTTTAGTTTTTGAGTTATGAATTTTTTTTGGTAAATAAAATTTTTCACTATAGATATTGCCTATCTTAATTTTTAGCAAAAAACTTTAAAAGTTTACATCTTGTTAAAAGATGGTTTTATACGCAAAATGAGCCGCTGAATTCAATGGAACAAACCGCATTGCTCTACGACTTTTAGTTTTTGAGTTATGAATTTTTTTTAGTAAATAAAATTTTTCACTATAGATATTGTATATCTTAATTTTTAGCAAAAAACTTTAAAAGTTTACATCTTGTTAAAAGATGGTTTTATACGCAAAATGAGCCGCTGAATTCAATGGAACAAACCGCATTGCTCTACGACTTTTAGTTTTTGAGTTTTGAATTTTTTTTGGTAAATAAAATTTTTCACTATAGATATTGCCTATCTTAATTTTTAGCAAAAAACTTTAAAAGTTCACATCTTGTTAAAAGATGGTCTTATCCGCAAAATGAGCCGCTGAATTTAATAGAACAAACCGCATTGCTCTACGAATTTTAGTTTTTGAGTTATGAATTTTTTTTGGTAAATAAAATTTTTCACTATAGATATTGCCTATCTTAATTTTTAGCAAAAAACTTTAAAAGTTCACATCTTGTTAAAAGATGGTTTTATACGCAAAATGAGCCGCTGAATTCAATAGAACAAACCGCATTGCTCTACGACTTTTAGTTTTTGAGTTATGAATTTTTTTTGGTAAATAAAATTTTTCACTATAGATATTGCCTATCTTAATTTTTAGCAAAAAACTTTAAAAGTTCACATCTTGTTAAAAGATGGTCTTATACGCAAAATGAGCCGCTGAATTTAATAGAACAAACCGCATTGCTCTACGACTTTTAGTTTTTGAGTTATGAATTTTTTTTGGTAAATAAAATTTTTCACTATAGATATTGCCTATCTTAATTTTTAGCAAAAAACTTTAAAAGTTCACATCTTGTTAAAAGATGGTTTTATACGCAAAATGAGCCGCTGAATTCAATAGAACAAACCGCATTGCTCTACGACTTTTAGTTTTTGAGTTATGAATTTTTTTTGGTAAATAAAATTTTTCACTATAGATATTGCCTATCTTAATTTTTAGCAAAAAACTTTAAAAGTTTACATCTTGTTAAAAGATGGTTTTATACGCAAAATGAGCCGCTGAATTCAATGGAACAAACCGCATTGCTCTACGACTTTTAGTTTTTGAGTTATGAATTTTTTTTAGTAAATAAAATTTTTCACTATAGATATTGTATATCTTAATTTTTAGCAAAAAACTTTAAAAGTTTACATCTTGTTAAAAGATGGTTTTATACGCAAAATGAGCCGCTGAATTCAATGGAACAAACCGCATTGCTCTACGACTTTTAGTTTTTGAGTTTTGAATTTTTTTTGGTAAATAAAATTTTTCACTATAGATATTGCCTATCTTAATTTTTAGCAAAAAACTTTAAAAGTTCACATCTTGTTAAAAGATGGTCTTATCCGCAAAATGAGCCGCTGAATTTAATAGAACAAACCGCATTGCTCTACGAATTTTAGTTTTTGAGTTATGAATTTTTTTTGGTAAATAAAATTTTTCACTATAGATATTGCCTATCTTAATTTTTAGCAAAAAACTTTAAAAGTTCACATCTTGTTAAAAGATGGTTTTATACGCAAAATGAGCCGCTGAATTCAATAGAACAAACCGCATTGCTCTACGACTTTTAGTTTTTGAGTTATGAATTTTTTTTGGTAAATAAAATTTTTCACTATAGATATTGCCTATCTTAATTTTTAGCAAAAAACTTTAAAAGTTCACATCTTGTTAAAAGATGGTTTTATACGCAAAATGAGCCGCTGAATTCAATAGAACAAACCGCATTGCTCTACGACTTTTAGTTTTTGAGTTATGAATTTTTTTTGGTAAATAAAATTTTTCACTATAGATATTGCCTATCTTAATTTTTAGCAAAAAACTTTAAAAGTTTACATCTTGTTAAAAGATGGTTTTATACGCAAAATGAGCCGCTGAATTCAATGGAACAAACCGCATTGCTCTACGACTTTTAGTTTTTGAGTTATGAATTTTTTTTAGTAAATAAAATTTTTCACTATAGATATTGTATATCTTAATTTTTAGCAAAAAACTTTAAAAGTTTACATCTTGTTAAAAGATGGTTTTATACGCAAAATGAGCCGCTGAATTCAATGGAACAAACCGCATTGCTCTACGACTTTTAGTTTTTGAGTTTTGAATTTTTTTTGGTAAATAAAATTTTTCACTATAGATATTGCCTATCTTAATTTTTAGCAAAAAACTTTAAAAGTTCACATCTTGTTAAAAGATGGTCTTATCCGCAAAATGAGCCGCTGAATTTAATAGAACAAACCGCATTGCTCTACGAATTTTAGTTTTTGAGTTATGAATTTTTTTTGGTAAATAAAATTTTTCACTATAGATATTGCCTATCTTAATTTTTAGCAAAAAACTTTAAAAGTTCACATCTTGTTAAAAGATGGTTTTATACGCAAAATGAGCCGCTGAATTCAATAGAACAAACCGCATTGCTCTACGACTTTTAGTTTTTGAGTTATGAATTTTTTTTGGTAAATAAAATTTTTCACTATAGATATTGCCTATCTTAATTTTTAGCAAAAAACTTTAAAAGTTTACATCTTGTTAAAAGATGGTTTTATACGCAAAATGAGCCGCTGAATTTAATAGAACAAACCGCATTGCTCTACGAATTTTAGTTTTTGAGTTATGAATTTTTTTTGGTAAATAAAATTTTTCACTATAGATATTGCCTATCTTAATTTTTAGCAAAAAACTTTAAAAGTTCACATCTTGTTAAAAGATGGTTTTATACGCAAAATGAGCCGCTGAATTCAATAGAACAAACCGCATTGCTCTACGACTTTTAGTTTTTGAGTTATGAATTTTTTTTGGTAAATAAAATTTTTCACTATAGATATTGCCTATCTTAATTTTTAGCAAAAAACTTTAAAAGTTTACATCTTGTTAAAAGATGGTTTTATACGCAAAATGAGCCGCTGAATTCAATGGAACAAACCGCATTGCTCTACGACTTTTAGTTTTTGAGTTATGAATTTTTTTTAGTAAATAAAATTTTTCACTATAGATATTGTATATCTTAATTTTTAGCAAAAAACTTTAAAAGTTTACATCTTGTTAAAAGATGGTTTTATACGCAAAATGAGCCGCTGAATTCAATGGAACAAACCGCATTGCTCTACGACTTTTAGTTTTTGAGTTTTGAATTTTTTTTGGTAAATAAAATTTTTCACTATAGATATTGCCTATCTTAATTTTTAGCAAAAAACTTTAAAAGTTCACATCTTGTTAAAAGATGGTCTTATCCGCAAAATGAGCCGCTGAATTTAATAGAACAAACCGCATTGCTCTACGACTTTTAGTTTTTGAGTTATGAATTTTTTTTGGTAAATAAAATTTTTCACTATAGATATTGCCTATCTTAATTTTTAGCAAAAAACTTTAAAAGTTCACATCTTGTTAAAAGATGGTCTTATACGCAAAATGAGCCGCTGAATTTAATAGAACAAACCGCATTGCTCTACGACTTTTAGTTTTTGAGTTATGAATTTTTTTTGGTAAATAAAATTTTTCACTATAGATATTGCCTATCTTAATTTTTAGCAAAAAACTTTAAAAGTTCACATCTTGTTAAAAGATGGTTTTATACGCAAAATGAGCCGCTGAATTCAATAGAACAAACCGCATTGCTCTACGACTTTTAGTTTTTGAGTTATGAATTTTTTTTGGTAAATAAAATTTTTCACTATAGATATTGCCTATCTTAATTTTTAGCAAAAAACTTTAAAAGTTTACATCTTGTTAAAAGATGGTTTTATACGCAAAATGAGCCGCTGAATTCAATGGAACAAACCGCATTGCTCTACGACTTTTAGTTTTTGAGTTATGAATTTTTTTTAGTAAATAAAATTTTTCACTATAGATATTGTATATCTTAATTTTTAGCAAAAAACTTTAAAAGTTTACATCTTGTTAAAAGATGGTTTTATACGCAAAATGAGCCGCTGAATTCAATGGAACAAACCGCATTGCTCTACGACTTTTAGTTTTTGAGTTTTGAATTTTTTTTGGTAAATAAAATTTTTCACTATAGATATTGCCTATCTTAATTTTTAGCAAAAAACTTTAAAAGTTCACATCTTGTTAAAAGATGGTCTTATCCGCAAAATGAGCCGCTGAATTTAATAGAACAAACCGCATTGCTCTACGAATTTTAGTTTTTGAGTTATGAATTTTTTTTGGTAAATAAAATTTTTCACTATAGATATTGCCTATCTTAATTTTTAGCAAAAAACTTTAAAAGTTCACATCTTGTTAAAAGATGGTTTTATACGCAAAATGAGCCGCTGAATTCAATAGAACAAACCGCATTGCTCTACGACTTTTAGTTTTTGAGTTATGAATTTTTTTTGGTAAATAAAATTTTTCACTATAGATATTGCCTATCTTAATTTTTAGCAAAAAACTTTAAAAGTTCACATCTTGTTAAAAGATGGTTTTATACGCAAAATGAGCCGCTGAATTCAATAGAACAAACCGCATTGCTCTACGACTTTTAGTTTTTGAGTTATGAATTTTTTTTGGTAAATAAAATTTTTCACTATAGATATTGCCTATCTTAATTTTTAGCAAAAAACTTTAAAAGTTTACATCTTGTTAAAAGATGGTTTTATACGCAAAATGAGCCGCTGAATTCAATGGAACAAACCGCATTGCTCTACGACTTTTAGTTTTTGAGTTATGAATTTTTTTTAGTAAATAAAATTTTTCACTATAGATATTGTATATCTTAATTTTTAGCAAAAAACTTTAAAAGTTTACATCTTGTTAAAAGATGGTTTTATACGCAAAATGAGCCGCTGAATTCAATGGAACAAACCGCATTGCTCTACGACTTTTAGTTTTTGAGTTTTGAATTTTTTTTGGTAAATAAAATTTTTCACTATAGATATTGCCTATCTTAATTTTTAGCAAAAAACTTTAAAAGTTCACATCTTGTTAAAAGATGGTCTTATCCGCAAAATGAGCCGCTGAATTTAATAGAACAAACCGCATTGCTCTACGAATTTTAGTTTTTGAGTTATGAATTTTTTTTGGTAAATAAAATTTTTCACTATAGATATTGCCTATCTTAATTTTTAGCAAAAAACTTTAAAAGTTCACATCTTGTTAAAAGATGGTTTTATACGCAAAATGAGCCGCTGAATTCAATAGAACAAACCGCATTGCTCTACGACTTTTAGTTTTTGAGTTATGAATTTTTTTTGGTAAATAAAATTTTTCACTATAGATATTGCCTATCTTAATTTTTAGCAAAAAACTTTAAAAGTTTACATCTTGTTAAAAGATGGTTTTATACGCAAAATGAGCCGCTGAATTTAATAGAACAAACCGCATTGCTCTACGAATTTTAGTTTTTGAGTTATGAATTTTTTTTGGTAAATAAAATTTTTCACTATAGATATTGCCTATCTTAATTTTTAGCAAAAAACTTTAAAAGTTCACATCTTGTTAAAAGATGGTTTTATACGCAAAATGAGCCGCTGAATTCAATAGAACAAACCGCATTGCTCTACGACTTTTAGTTTTTGAGTTATGAATTTTTTTTGGTAAATAAAATTTTTCACTATAGATATTGCCTATCTTAATTTTTAGCAAAAAACTTTAAAAGTTTACATCTTGTTAAAAGATGGTTTTATACGCAAAATGAGCCGCTGAATTCAATGGAACAAACCGCATTGCTCTACGACTTTTAGTTTTTGAGTTATGAATTTTTTTTAGTAAATAAAATTTTTCACTATAGATATTGTATATCTTAATTTTTAGCAAAAAACTTTAAAAGTTTACATCTTGTTAAAAGATGGTTTTATACGCAAAATGAGCCGCTGAATTCAATGGAACAAACCGCATTGCTCTACGACTTTTAGTTTTTGAGTTTTGAATTTTTTTTGGTAAATAAAATTTTTCACTATAGATATTGCCTATCTTAATTTTTAGCAAAAAACTTTAAAAGTTCACATCTTGTTAAAAGATGGTCTTATCCGCAAAATGAGCCGCTGAATTTAATAGAACAAACCGCATTGCTCTACGAATTTTAGTTTTTGAGTTATGAATTTTTTTTGGTAAATAAAATTTTTCACTATAGATATTGCCTATCTTAATTTTTAGCAAAAAACTTTAAAAGTTCACATCTTGTTAAAAGATGGTTTTATACGCAAAATGAGCCGCTGAATTCAATAGAACAAACCGCATTGCTCTACGACTTTTAGTTTTTGAGTTATGAATTTTTTTTGGTAAATAAAATTTTTCACTATAGATATTGCCTATCTTAATTTTTAGCAAAAAACTTTAAAAGTTCACATCTTGTTAAAAGATGGTCTTATACGCAAAATGAGCCGCTGAATTTAATAGAACAAACCGCATTGCTCTACGACTTTTAGTTTTTGAGTTATGAATTTTTTTTGGTAAATAAAATTTTTCACTATAGATATTGCCTATCTTAATTTTTAGCAAAAAACTTTAAAAGTTCACATCTTGTTAAAAGATGGTTTTATACGCAAAATGAGCCGCTGAATTCAATAGAACAAACCGCATTGCTCTACGACTTTTAGTTTTTGAGTTATGAATTTTTTTTGGTAAATAAAATTTTTCACTATAGATATTGCCTATCTTAATTTTTAGCAAAAAACTTTAAAAGTTTACATCTTGTTAAAAGATGGTTTTATACGCAAAATGAGCCGCTGAATTCAATGGAACAAACCGCATTGCTCTACGACTTTTAGTTTTTGAGTTATGAATTTTTTTTAGTAAATAAAATTTTTCACTATAGATATTGTATATCTTAATTTTTAGCAAAAAACTTTAAAAGTTTACATCTTGTTAAAAGATGGTTTTATACGCAAAATGAGCCGCTGAATTCAATGGAACAAACCGCATTGCTCTACGACTTTTAGTTTTTGAGTTTTGAATTTTTTTTGGTAAATAAAATTTTTCACTATAGATATTGCCTATCTTAATTTTTAGCAAAAAACTTTAAAAGTTCACATCTTGTTAAAAGATGGTCTTATCCGCAAAATGAGCCGCTGAATTTAATAGAACAAACCGCATTGCTCTACGAATTTTAGTTTTTGAGTTATGAATTTTTTTTGGTAAATAAAATTTTTCACTATAGATATTGTATATCTTAATTTTTAGCAAAAAACTTTAAAAGTTTACATCTTGTTAAAAGATGGTTTTATACGCAAAATGAGCCGCTGAATTCAATAGAACAAACCGCATTGCTCTACGACTTTTAGTTTTTGAGTTATGAATTTTTTTTGGTAAATAAAATTTTTCACTATAGATATTGCCTATCTTAATTTTTAGCAAAAAACTTTAAAAGTTCACATCTTGTTAAAAGATGGTCTTATACGCAAAATGAGCCGCTGAATTTAATAGAACAAACCGCATTGCTCTACGACTTTTAGTTTTTGAGTTATGAATTTTTTTTGGTAAATAAAATTTTTCACTATAGATATTGCCTATCTTAATTTTTAGCAAAAAACTTTAAAAGTTCACATCTTGTTAAAAGATGGTTTTATACGCAAAATGAGCCGCTGAATTCAATAGAACAAACCGCATTGCTCTACGACTTTTAGTTTTTGAGTTATGAATTTTTTTTGGTAAATAAAATTTTTCACTATAGATATTGCCTATCTTAATTTTTAGCAAAAAACTTTAAAAGTTTACATCTTGTTAAAAGATGGTTTTATACGCAAAATGAGCCGCTGAATTCAATGGAACAAACCGCATTGCTCTACGACTTTTAGTTTTTGAGTTATGAATTTTTTTTAGTAAATAAAATTTTTCACTATAGATATTGTATATCTTAATTTTTAGCAAAAAACTTTAAAAGTTTACATCTTGTTAAAAGATGGTTTTATACGCAAAATGAGCCGCTGAATTCAATGGAACAAACCGCATTGCTCTACGACTTTTAGTTTTTGAGTTTTGAATTTTTTTTGGTAAATAAAATTTTTCACTATAGATATTGCCTATCTTAATTTTTAGCAAAAAACTTTAAAAGTTCACATCTTGTTAAAAGATGGTCTTATCCGCAAAATGAGCCGCTGAATTTAATAGAACAAACCGCATTGCTCTACGAATTTTAGTTTTTGAGTTATGAATTTTTTTTGGTAAATAAAATTTTTCACTATAGATATTGCCTATCTTAATTTTTAGCAAAAAACTTTAAAAGTTCACATCTTGTTAAAAGATGGTTTTATACGCAAAATGAGCCGCTGAATTCAATAGAACAAACCGCATTGCTCTACGACTTTTAGTTTTTGAGTTATGAATTTTTTTTGGTAAATAAAATTTTTCACTATAGATATTGCCTATCTTAATTTTTAGCAAAAAACTTTAAAAGTTCACATCTTGTTAAAAGATGGTTTTATACGCAAAATGAGCCGCTGAATTCAATAGAACAAACCGCATTGCTCTACGACTTTTAGTTTTTGAGTTATGAATTTTTTTTGGTAAATAAAATTTTTCACTATAGATATTGCCTATCTTAATTTTTAGCAAAAAACTTTAAAAGTTTACATCTTGTTAAAAGATGGTTTTATACGCAAAATGAGCCGCTGAATTCAATGGAACAAACCGCATTGCTCTACGACTTTTAGTTTTTGAGTTATGAATTTTTTTTAGTAAATAAAATTTTTCACTATAGATATTGTATATCTTAATTTTTAGCAAAAAACTTTAAAAGTTTACATCTTGTTAAAAGATGGTTTTATACGCAAAATGAGCCGCTGAATTCAATGGAACAAACCGCATTGCTCTACGACTTTTAGTTTTTGAGTTTTGAATTTTTTTTGGTAAATAAAATTTTTCACTATAGATATTGCCTATCTTAATTTTTAGCAAAAAACTTTAAAAGTTCACATCTTGTTAAAAGATGGTCTTATCCGCAAAATGAGCCGCTGAATTTAATAGAACAAACCGCATTGCTCTACGAATTTTAGTTTTTGAGTTATGAATTTTTTTTGGTAAATAAAATTTTTCACTATAGATATTGCCTATCTTAATTTTTAGCAAAAAACTTTAAAAGTTCACATCTTGTTAAAAGATGGTTTTATACGCAAAATGAGCCGCTGAATTCAATAGAACAAACCGCATTGCTCTACGACTTTTAGTTTTTGAGTTATGAATTTTTTTTGGTAAATAAAATTTTTCACTATAGATATTGCCTATCTTAATTTTTAGCAAAAAACTTTAAAAGTTTACATCTTGTTAAAAGATGGTTTTATACGCAAAATGAGCCGCTGAATTTAATAGAACAAACCGCATTGCTCTACGAATTTTAGTTTTTGAGTTATGAATTTTTTTTGGTAAATAAAATTTTTCACTATAGATATTGCCTATCTTAATTTTTAGCAAAAAACTTTAAAAGTTCACATCTTGTTAAAAGATGGTTTTATACGCAAAATGAGCCGCTGAATTCAATAGAACAAACCGCATTGCTCTACGACTTTTAGTTTTTGAGTTATGAATTTTTTTTGGTAAATAAAATTTTTCACTATAGATATTGCCTATCTTAATTTTTAGCAAAAAACTTTAAAAGTTTACATCTTGTTAAAAGATGGTTTTATACGCAAAATGAGCCGCTGAATTCAATGGAACAAACCGCATTGCTCTACGACTTTTAGTTTTTGAGTTATGAATTTTTTTTAGTAAATAAAATTTTTCACTATAGATATTGTATATCTTAATTTTTAGCAAAAAACTTTAAAAGTTTACATCTTGTTAAAAGATGGTTTTATACGCAAAATGAGCCGCTGAATTCAATGGAACAAACCGCATTGCTCTACGACTTTTAGTTTTTGAGTTTTGAATTTTTTTTGGTAAATAAAATTTTTCACTATAGATATTGCCTATCTTAATTTTTAGCAAAAAACTTTAAAAGTTCACATCTTGTTAAAAGATGGTCTTATCCGCAAAATGAGCCGCTGAATTTAATAGAACAAACCGCATTGCTCTACGAATTTTAGTTTTTGAGTTATGAATTTTTTTTGGTAAATAAAATTTTTCACTATAGATATTGCCTATCTTAATTTTTAGCAAAAAACTTTAAAAGTTCACATCTTGTTAAAAGATGGTTTTATACGCAAAATGAGCCGCTGAATTCAATAGAACAAACCGCATTGCTCTACGACTTTTAGTTTTTGAGTTATGAATTTTTTTTGGTAAATAAAATTTTTCACTATAGATATTGCCTATCTTAATTTTTAGCAAAAAACTTTAAAAGTTCACATCTTGTTAAAAGATGGTCTTATACGCAAAATGAGCCGCTGAATTTAATAGAACAAACCGCATTGCTCTACGACTTTTAGTTTTTGAGTTATGAATTTTTTTTGGTAAATAAAATTTTTCACTATAGATATTGCCTATCTTAATTTTTAGCAAAAAACTTTAAAAGTTCACATCTTGTTAAAAGATGGTCTTATCCGCAAAATGAGCCGCTGAATTTAATAGAACAAACCGCATTGCTCTACGAATTTTAGTTTTTGAGTTATGAATTTTTTTTGGTAAATAAAATTTTTCACTATAGATATTGCCTATCTTAATTTTTAGCAAAAAACTTTAAAAGTTCACATCTTGTTAAAAGATGGTTTTATACGCAAAATGAGCCGCTGAATTCAATAGAACAAACCGCATTGCTCTACGACTTTTAGTTTTTGAGTTATGAATTTTTTTTGGTAAATAAAATTTTTCACTATAGATATTGCCTATCTTAATTTTTAGCAAAAAACTTTAAAAGTTCACATCTTGTTAAAAGATGGTTTTATACGCAAAATGAGCCGCTGAATTCAATAGAACAAACCGCATTGCTCTACGACTTTTAGTTTTTGAGTTATGAATTTTTTTTGGTAAATAAAATTTTTCACTATAGATATTGCCTATCTTAATTTTTAGCAAAAAACTTTAAAAGTTTACATCTTGTTAAAAGATGGTTTTATACGCAAAATGAGCCGCTGAATTCAATGGAACAAACCGCATTGCTCTACGACTTTTAGTTTTTGAGTTATGAATTTTTTTTAGTAAATAAAATTTTTCACTATAGATATTGTATATCTTAATTTTTAGCAAAAAACTTTAAAAGTTTACATCTTGTTAAAAGATGGTTTTATACGCAAAATGAGCCGCTGAATTCAATGGAACAAACCGCATTGCTCTACGACTTTTAGTTTTTGAGTTTTGAATTTTTTTTGGTAAATAAAATTTTTCACTATAGATATTGCCTATCTTAATTTTTAGCAAAAAACTTTAAAAGTTCACATCTTGTTAAAAGATGGTCTTATCCGCAAAATGAGCCGCTGAATTTAATAGAACAAACCGCATTGCTCTACGAATTTTAGTTTTTGAGTTATGAATTTTTTTTGGTAAATAAAATTTTTCACTATAGATATTGCCTATCTTAATTTTTAGCAAAAAACTTTAAAAGTTCACATCTTGTTAAAAGATGGTTTTATACGCAAAATGAGCCGCTGAATTCAATAGAACAAACCGCATTGCTCTACGACTTTTAGTTTTTGAGTTATGAATTTTTTTTGGTAAATAAAATTTTTCACTATAGATATTGCCTATCTTAATTTTTAGCAAAAAACTTTAAAAGTTTACATCTTGTTAAAAGATGGTTTTATACGCAAAATGAGCCGCTGAATTTAATAGAACAAACCGCATTGCTCTACGAATTTTAGTTTTTGAGTTATGAATTTTTTTTGGTAAATAAAATTTTTCACTATAGATATTGCCTATCTTAATTTTTAGCAAAAAACTTTAAAAGTTCACATCTTGTTAAAAGATGGTTTTATACGCAAAATGAGCCGCTGAATTCAATAGAACAAACCGCATTGCTCTACGACTTTTAGTTTTTGAGTTATGAATTTTTTTTGGTAAATAAAATTTTTCACTATAGATATTGCCTATCTTAATTTTTAGCAAAAAACTTTAAAAGTTTACATCTTGTTAAAAGATGGTTTTATACGCAAAATGAGCCGCTGAATTTAATAGAACAAACCGCATTGCTCTACGAATTTTAGTTTTTGAGTTATGAATTTTTTTTGGTAAATAAAATTTTTCACTATAGATATTGCCTATCTTAATTTTTAGCAAAAAACTTTAAAAGTTCACATCTTGTTAAAAGATGGTCTTATCCGCAAAATGAGCCGCTGAATTTAATAGAACAAACCGCATTGCTCTACGAATTTTAGTTTTTGAGTTATGAATTTTTTTTGGTAAATAAAATTTTTCACTATAGATATTGCCTATCTTAATTTTTAGCAAAAAACTTTAAAAGTTCACATCTTGTTAAAAGATGGTTTTATACGCAAAATGAGCCGCTGAATTCAATGGAACAAACCGCATTGCTCTACGACTTTTAGTTTTTGAGTTATGAATTTTTTTTGGTAAATAAAATTTTTCACTATAGATATTGCCTATCTTAATTTTTAGCAAAAAACTTTAAAAGTTCACATCTTGTTAAAAGATGGTCTTATACGCAAAATGAGCCGCTGAATTTAATAGAACAAACCGCATTGCTCTACGAATTTTAGTTTTTGAGTTATGAATTTTTTTTGGTAAATAAAATTTTTCACTATAGATATTGCCTATCTTAATTTTTAGCAAAAAACTTTAAAAGTTCACATCTTGTTAAAAGATGGTCTTATCCGCAAAATGAGCCGCTGAATTTAATAGAACAAACCGCATTGCTCTACGAATTTTAGTTTTTGAGTTATGAATTTTTTTTGGTAAATAAAATTTTTCACTATAGATATTGCCTATCTTAATTTTTAGCAAAAAACTTTAAAAGTTCACATCTTGTTAAAAGATGGTCTTATCCGCAAAATGAGCCGCTGAATTTAATAGAACAAACCGCATTGCTCTACGAATTTTAGTTTTTGAGTTATGAATTTTTTTTGGTAAATAAAATTTTTCACTATAGATATTGCATATCTTAATTTTTAGCAAAAAACTTTAAAAGTTCACATCTTGTTAAAAGATGGTTTTATACGCAAAATGAGCCGCTGAATTCAATGGAACAAACCGCATTGCTCTACGACTTTTAGTTTTTGAGTTATGAATTTTTTTTGGTAAATAAAATTTTTCACTATAGATATTGCCTATCTTAATTTTTAGCAAAAAACTTTAAAAGTTCACATCTTGTTAAAAGATGGTCTTATCCGCAAAATGAGCCGCTGAATTTAATAGAACAAACCGCAATGCTCTACGAATTTTAGTTTTTGAGTTATGAATTTTTTTTGGTAAATAAAATTTTTCACTATAGATATTGCCTATCTTAATTTTTAGCAAAAAACTTTAAAAGTTCACATCTTGTTAAAAGATGGTCTTATCCGCAAAATGAGCCGCTGAATTTAATAGAACAAACCGCATTGCTCTACGAATTTTAGTTTTTGAGTTATGAATTTTTTTTGGTAAATAAAATTTTTCACTATAGATATTGCCTATCTTAATTTTTAGCAAAAAACTTTAAAAGTTCACATCTTGTTAAAAGATGGTTTTATACGCAAAATGAGCCGCTGAATTTAATAGAACAAACCGCATTGCTCTACGAATTTTAGTTTTTGAGTTATGAATTTTTTTTGGTAAATAAAATTTTTCACTATAGATATTGCCTATCTTAATTTTTAGCAAAAAACTTTAAAAGTTCACATCTTGTTAAAAGATGGTCTTTTCCGCAAAATGAGCCGCTGAATTTAATAGAACAAACCGCATTGCTCTACGAATTTTAGTTTTTGAGTTATGAATTTTTTTTGGTAAATAAAATTTTTCACTATAGATATTGCCTATCTTAATTTTTAGCAAAAAACTTTAAAAGTTCACATCTTGTTAAAAGATGGTTTTATACGCAAAATGAGCCGCTGAATTTAATAGAACAAACCGCATTGCTCTACGAATTTTAGTTTTTGAGTTATGAATTTTTTTTGGTAAATAAAATTTTTCACTATAGATATTGCCTATCTTAATTTTTAGCAAAAAACTTTAAAAGTTCACATCTTGTTAAAAGATGGTCTTATCCGCAAAATGAGCCGCTGAATTTAATAGAACAAACCGCATTGCTCTACGAATTTTAGTTTTTGAGTTATGAATTTTTTTTGGTAAATAAAATTTTTCACTATAGATATTGCCTATCTTAATTTTTAGCAAAAAACTTTAAAAGTTCACATCTTGTTAAAAGATGGTCTTATCCGCAAAATGAGCCGCTGAATTTAATAGAACAAACCGCATTGCTCTACGAATTTTAGTTTTTGAGTTATGAATTTTTTTTGGTAAATAAAATTTTTCACTATAGATATTGCCTATCTTAATTTTTAGCAAAAAACTTTAAAAGTTCACATCTTGTTAAAAGATGGTTTTATACGCAAAATGAGCCGCTGAATTCAATAGAACAAACCGCATTGCTCTACGAATTTTAGTTTTTGAGTTATGAATTTTTTTTGGTAAATAAAATTTTTCACTATAGATATTGCCTATCTTAATTTTTAGCAAAAAACTTTAAAAGTTCACATCTTGTTAAAAGATGGTCTTATCCGCAAAATGAGCCGCTGAATTTAATAGAACAAACCGCATTGCTCTACGAATTTTAGTTTTTGAGTTATGAATTTTTTTTGGTAAATAAAATTTTTCACTATAGATATTGCCTATCTTAATTTTTAGCAAAAAACTTTAAAAGTTCACATCTTGTTAAAAGATGGTTTTATACGCAAAATGAGCCGCTGAATTCAATAGAACAAACCGCATTGCTCTACGACTTTTAGTTTTTGAGTTATGAATTTTTTTTGGTAAATAAAATTTTTCACTATAGATATTGCCTATCTTAATTTTTAGCAAAAAACTTTAAAAGTTTACATCTTGTTAAAAGATGGTTTTATACGCAAAATGAGCCGCTGAATTCAATGGAACAAACCGCATTGCTCTACGACTTTTAGTTTTTGAGTTATGAATTTTTTTTAGTAAATAAAATTTTTCACTATAGATATTGTATATCTTAATTTTTAGCAAAAAACTTTAAAAGTTTACATCTTGTTAAAAGATGGTTTTATACGCAAAATGAGCCGCTGAATTCAATGGAACAAACCGCATTGCTCTACGACTTTTAGTTTTTGAGTTTTGAATTTTTTTTGGTAAATAAAATTTTTCACTATAGATATTGCCTATCTTAATTTTTAGCAAAAAACTTTAAAAGTTCACATCTTGTTAAAAGATGGTCTTATCCGCAAAATGAGCCGCTGAATTTAATAGAACAAACCGCATTGCTCTACGACTTTTAGTTTTTGAGTTATGAATTTTTTTTGGTAAATAAAATTTTTCACTATAGATATTGCCTATCTTAATTTTTAGCAAAAAACTTTAAAAGTTTACATCTTGTTAAAAGATGGTTTTATACGCAAAATGAGCCGCTGAATTCAATGGAACAAACCGCATTGCTCTACGACTTTTAGTTTTTGAGTTATGAATTTTTTTTAGTAAATAAAATTTTTCACTATAGATATTGCCTATCTTAATTTTTAGCAAAAAACTTTAAAAGTTCACATCTTGTTAAAAGATGGTTTTATACGCAAAATGAGCCGCTGAATTCAATAGAACAAACCGCATTGCTCTACGACTTTTAGTTTTTGAGTTATGAATTTTTTTTGGTAAATAAAATTTTTCACTATAGATATTGCCTATCTTAATTTTTAGCAAAAAACTTTAAAAGTTTACATCTTGTTAAAAGATGGTTTTATACGCAAAATGAGCCGCTGAATTCAATGGAACAAACCGCATTGCTCTACGACTTTTAGTTTTTGAGTTATGAATTTTTTTTAGTAAATAAAATTTTTCACTATAGATATTGTATATCTTAATTTTTAGCAAAAAACTTTAAAAGTTTACATCTTGTTAAAAGATGGTTTTATACGCAAAATGAGCCGCTGAATTCAATGGAACAAACCGCATTGCTCTACGACTTTTAGTTTTTGAGTTATGAATTTTTTTTGGTAAATAAAATTTTTCACTATAGATATTGCCTATCTTAATTTTTAGCAAAAAACTTTAAAAGTTTACATCTTGTTAAAAGATGGTTTTATACGCAAAATGAGCCGCTGAATTCAATGGAACAAACCGCATTGCTCTACGACTTTTAGTTTTTGAGTTATGAATTTTTTTTAGTAAATAAAATTTTTCACTATAGATATTGTATATCTTAATTTTTAGCAAAAAACTTTAAAAGTTTACATCTTGTTAAAAGATGGTTTTATACGCAAAATGAGCCGCTGAATTCAATGGAACAAACCGCATTGCTCTACGACTTTTAGTTTTTGAGTTATGAATTTTTTTTAGTAAATAAAATTTTTCACTATAGATATTGTATATCTTAATTTTTAGCAAAAAACTTTAAAAGTTTACATCTTGTTAAAAGATGGTTTTATACGCAAAATGAGCCGCTGAATTCAATAGAACAAACCGCATTGCTCTACGACTTTTAGTTTTTGAGTTTTGAATTTTTTTTGGTAAATAAAATTTTTCACTATAGATATTACCTATCTTAATTTTTAGCAAAAAACTTTAAAAGTTTATATCTTGTTAAAAGATGGTTTTATACGCAAAATGAGCCGCTGAATTCAATGGAACAAACCGCATTGCTCTACGACTTTTAGTTTTTGAGTTATGAATTTTTTTTGGTAAATAAAATTTTTCACTATAGATATTGCCTATCTTAATTTTTAGCAAAAAACTTTAAAAGTTCACATCTTGTTAAAAGATGGTCTTATACGCAAAATGAGCCGCTGAATTTAATAGAACAAACCGCATTGCTCTACGAATTTTAGTTTTTGAGTTATGAATTTTTTTTGGTAAATAAAATTTTTCACTATAGATATTGCCTATCTTAATTTTTAGCAAAAAACTTTAAAAGTTCACATCTTGTTAAAAGATGGTCTTATCCGCAAAATGAGCCGCTGAATTTAATAGAACAAACCGCATTGCTCTACGAATTTTAGTTTTTGAGTTATGAATTTTTTTTGGTAAATAAAATTTTTCACTATAGATATTGATTATCTTAATTTTTAGCAAAAAACTTTAAAAGTTCACATCTTGTTAAAAGATGGTTTTATACGCAAAATGAGCCGCTGAATTCAATGGAACAAACCGCATTGCTCTACGACTTTTAGTTTTTGAGTTATGAATTTTTTTTGGTAAATAAAATTTTTCACTATAGATATTGCCTATCTTAATTTTTAGCAAAAAACTTTAAAAGTTCACATCTTGTTAAAAGATGGTCTTATACGCAAAATGAGCCGCTGAATTTAATAGAACAAACCGCATTGCTCTACGAATTTTAGTTTTTGAGTTATGAATTTTTTTTGGTAAATAAAATTTTTCACTATAGATATTGCCTATCTTAATTTTTAGCAAAAAACTTTAAAAGTTCACATCTTGTTAAAAGATGGTCTTATACGCAAAATGAGCCGCTGAATTTAATAGAACAAACCGCATTGCTCTACGAATTTTAGTTTTTGAGTTATGAATTTTTTTTGGTAAATAAAATTTTTCACTATAGATATTGCCTATCTTAATTTTTAGCAAAAAACTTTAAAAGTTCACATCTTGTTAAAAGATGGTCTTATCCGCAAAATGAGCCGCTGAATTTAATAGAACAAACCGCATTGCTCTACGAATTTTAGTTTTTGAGTTATGAATTTTTTTTGGTAAATAAAATTTTTCACTATAGATATTGCCTATCTTAATTTTTAGCAAAAAACTTTAAAAGTTCACATCTTGTTAAAAGATGGTTTTATACGCAAAATGAGCCGCTGAATTCAATGGAACAAACCGCATTGCTCTACGACTTTTAGTTTTTGAGTTATGAATTTTTTTTGGTAAATAAAATTTTTCACTATAGATATTGCCTATCTTAATTTTTAGCAAAAAACTTTAAAAGTTCACATCTTGTTAAAAGATGGTCTTATCCGCAAAATGAGCCGCTGAATTTAATAGAACAAACCGCATTGCTCTACGAATTTTAGTTTTTGAGTTATGAATTTTTTTTGGTAAATAAAATTTTTCACTATAGATATTGCCTATCTTAATTTTTAGCAAAAAACTTTAAAAGTTCACATCTTGTTAAAAGATGGTCTTATCCGCAAAATGAGCCGCTGAATTTAATAGAACAAACCGCATTGCTCTACGAATTTTAGTTTTTGAGTTATGAATTTTTTTTGGTAAATAAAATTTTTCACTATAGATATTGCCTATCTTAATTTTTAGCAAAAAACTTTAAAAGTTCACATCTTGTTAAAAGATGGTTTTATACGCAAAATGAGCCGCTGAATTTAATAGAACAAACCGCATTGCTCTACGAATTTTAGTTTTTGAGTTATGAATTTTTTTTGGTAAATAAAATTTTTCACTATAGATATTGCCTATCTTAATTTTTAGCAAAAAACTTTAAAAGTTCACATCTTGTTAAAAGATGGTCTTATCCGCAAAATGAGCCGCTGAATTTAATAGAACAAACCGCATTGCTCTACGAATTTTAGTTTTTGAGTTATGAATTTTTTTTGGTAAATAAAATTTTTCACTATAGATATTGCCTATCTTAATTTTTAGCAAAAAACTTTAAAAGTTCACATCTTGTTAAAAGATGGTCTTATCCGCAAAATGAGCCGCTGAATTTAATAGAACAAACCGCATTGCTCTACGAATTTTAGTTTTTGAGTTATGAATTTTTTTTGGTAAATAAAATTTTTCACTATAGATATTGCCTATCTTAATTTTTAGCAAAAAACTTTAAAAGTTCACATCTTGTTAAAAGATGGTCTTATCCGCAAAATGAGCCGCTGAATTTAATAGAACAAACCGCATTGCTCTACGAATTTTAGTTTTTGAGTTATGAATTTTTTTTGGTAAATAAAATTTTTCACTATAGATATTGCCTATCTTAATTTTTAGCAAAAAACTTTAAAAGTTCACATCTTGTTAAAAGATGGTTTTATACGCAAAATGAGCCGCTGAATTCAATGGAACAAACCGCATTGCTCTACGACTTTTAGTTTTTGAGTTATGAATTTTTTTTGGTAAATAAAATTTTTCACTATAGATATTGCCTATCTTAATTTTTAGCAAAAAACTTTAAAAGTTCACATCTTGTTAAAAGATGGTCTTATCCGCAAAATGAGCCGCTGAATTTAATAGAACAAACCGCATTGCTCTACGAATTTTAGTTTTTGAGTTATGAATTTTTTTTGGTAAATAAAATTTTTCACTATAGATATTGCCTATCTTAATTTTTAGCAAAAAACTTTAAAAGTTCACATCTTGTTAAAAGATGGTCTTATCCGCAAAATGAGCCGCTGAATTTAATAGAACAAACCGCATTGCTCTACGAATTTTAGTTTTTGAGTTATGAATTTTTTTTGGTAAATAAAATTTTTCACTATAGATATTGCCTATCTTAATTTTTAGCAAAAAACTTTAAAAGTTCACATCTTGTTAAAAGATGGTTTTATACGCAAAATGAGCCGCTGAATTCAATAGAACAAACCGCATTGCTCTACGACTTTTAGTTTTTGAGTTATGAATTTTTTTTGGTAAATAAAATTTTTCACTATAGATATTGCCTATCTTAATTTTTAGCAAAAAACTTTAAAAGTTCACATCTTGTTAAAAGATGGTTTTATACGCAAAATGAGCCGCTGAATTCAATAGAACAAACCGCATTGCTCTACGAATTTTAGTTTTTGAGTTATGAATTTTTTTTGGTAAATAAAATTTTTCACTATAGATATTGCCTATCTTAATTTTTAGCAAAAAACTTTAAAAGTTCACATCTTGTTAAAAGATGGTTTTATACGCAAAATGAGCCGCTGAATTCAATAGAACAAACCGCATTGCTCTACGACTTTTAGTTTTTGAGTTATGAATTTTTTTTGGTAAATAAAATTTTTCACTATAGATATTGCCTATCTTAATTTTTAGCAAAAAACTTTAAAAGTTCACATCTTGTTAAAAGATGGTCTTATCCGCAAAATGAGCCGCTGAATTTAATAGAACAAACCGCATTGCTCTACGAATTTTAGTTTTTGAGTTATGAATTTTTTTTGGTAAATAAAATTTTTCACTATAGATATTGCCTATCTTAATTTTTAGCAAAAAACTTTAAAAGTTCACATCTTGTTAAAAGATGGTCTTATCCGCAAAATGAGCCGCTGAATTTAATAGAACAAACCGCATTGCTCTACGAATTTTAGTTTTTGAGTTATGAATTTTTTTTGGTAAATAAAATTTTTCACTATAGATATTGCCTATCTTAATTTTTAGCAAAAAACTTTAAAAGTTCACATCTTGTTAAAAGATGGTTTTATACGCAAAATGAGCCGCTGAATTCAATAGAACAAACCGCATTGCTCTACGAATTTTAGTTTTTGAGTTATGAATTTTTTTTGGTAAATAAAATTTTTCACTATAGATATTGCCTATCTTAATTTTTAGCAAAAAACTTTAAAAGTTCACATCTTGTTAAAAGATGGTCTTATCCGCAAAATGAGCCGCTGAATTTAATAGAACAAACCGCATTGCTCTACGAATTTTAGTTTTTGAGTTATGAATTTTTTTTGGTAAATAAAATTTTTCACTATAGATATTGCCTATCTTAATTTTTAGCAAAAAACTTTAAAAGTTCACATCTTGTTAAAAGATGGTCTTATCCGCAAAATGAGCCGCTGAATTTAATAGAACAAACCGCATTGCTCTACGAATTTTAGTTTTTGAGTTATGAATTTTTTTTGGTAAATAAAATTTTTCACTATAGATATTGCCTATCTTAATTTTTAGCAAAAAACTTTAAAAGTTCACATCTTGTTAAAAGATGGTCTTATCCGCAAAATGAGCCGCTGAATTTAATAGAACAAACCGCATTGCTCTACGAATTTTAGTTTTTGAGTTATGAATTTTTTTTAGTAAATAAAATTTTTCACTATAGATATTGCATATCTTAATTTTTAGCAAAAACCTTTAAAAGTTCACATCTTGTTAAAAGATGGTTTTAAACGCAAAATGAGCCGCTGAATTCAATGGAACAAACCGTATTGCTCTACGACTTTTAGTTTTTGAGTTATGAATTTTTTTTGGTAAATAAAATTTTTCACTATAGATATTGCCTATCTTATATTTTAGCAAAAAACTTTAAAAGTTTATATCTTGTTAAAAGATGGTTTTATACGCAAAATGAGCCGCTGAATTCAATGGAACAAACCGCATTGCTCTACGACTTTTAGTTTTTGAGTTATGAATTTTTTTTGGTAAATAAAATTTTTCACTATAGATATTGCCTATCTTAATTTTTAGCAAAAAACTTTAAAAGTTCACATCTTGTTAAAAGATGGTCTTATACGCAAAATGAGCCGCTGAATTTAATAGAACAAACCGCATTGCTCTACGAATTTTAGTTTTTGAGTTATGAATTTTTTTTGGTAAATAAAATTTTTCACTATAGATATTGCCTATCTTAATTTTTAGCAAAAAACTTTAAAAGTTCACATCTTGTTAAAAGATGGTCTTATCCGCAAAATGAGCCGCTGAATTTAATAGAACAAACCGCATTGCTCTACGAATTTTAGTTTTTTGAGTTATGAATTTTTTTTGGTAAATAAAATTTTTCACTATAGATATTGCCTATCTTAATTTTTAGCAAAAAACTTTAAAAGTTCACATCTTGTTAAAAGATGGTCTTATCCGCAAAATGAGCCGCTGAATTTAATAGAACAAACCGCATTGCTCTACGAATTTTAGTTTTTGAGTTATGAATTTTTTTTGGTAAATAAAATTTTTCACTATAGATATTGTTGCCTATCTTAATTTTTAGCAAAAACCTTTAAAAGTTCACATCTTGTTAAAAGATGGTTTTAAACGCAAAATGAGCCGCTGAATTCAATGGAACAAACCGTATTGCTCTACGACTTTTAGTTTTTGAGTTATGAATTTTTTTTGGTAAATAAAATTTTTCACTATAGATATTGCCTATCTTATATTTTAGCAAAAAACTTTAAAAGTTTATATCTTGTTAAAAGATGGTTTTATACGCAAAATGAGCCGCTGAATTCAATGGAACAAACCGCATTGCTCTACGACTTTTAGTTTTTGAGTTATGAATTTTTTTTGGTAAATAAAATTTTTCACTATAGATATTGCCTATCTTAATTTTTAGCAAAAAACTTTAAAAGTTCACATCTTGTTAAAAGATGGTCTTATACGCAAAATGAGCCGCTGAATTTAATAGAACAAACCGCATTGCTCTACGAATTTTAGTTTTTGAGTTATGAATTTTTTTTGGTAAATAAAATTTTTCACTATAGATATTGCCTATCTTAATTTTTAGCAAAAAACTTTAAAAGTTCACATCTTGTTAAAAGATGGTCTTATCCGCAAAATGAGCCGCTGAATTTAATAGAACAAACCGCATTGCTCTACGAATTTTAGTTTTTTGAGTTATGAATTTTTTTTGGTAAATAAAATTTTTCACTATAGATATTGCCTATCTTAATTTTTAGCAAAAAACTTTAAAAGTTCACATCTTGTTAAAAGATGGTCTTATCCGCAAAATGAGCCGCTGAATTTAATAGAACAAACCGCATTGCTCTACGAATTTTAGTTTTTGAGTTATGAATTTTTTTTGGTAAATAAAATTTTTCACTATAGATATTGTTGCCTATCTTAATTTTTAGCAAAAAACTTTAAAAGTTCACATCTTGTTAAAAGATGGTTTTATACGCAAAATGAGCCGCTGAATTCAATGGAGCAAACCGCATTGCTCTACGACTTTTAGTTTTTGAGTTATGAATTTTTTTTAGTAAATAAAATTTTTCACTATAGATATTGTATATCTTAATTTTTAGCAAAAAACTTTAAAAGTTCACATCTTGTTAAAAGATGGTTTTATACGCAAAATGAGCCGCTGAATTCAATAGAGCAAACCGCATTGCTCTACGACTTTTAGTTTTTGAGTTACGAATTTTTTTTGGTAAATAAAATTTTTCACTATAGATATTGCCTATCTTAATTTTTAGCAAAAAACTTTAAAAGTTTACATCTTGTTAAAAGATGGTTTTATACGCAAAATGAGCCGCTGAATTCAATAGAACAAACCGCATTGCTCTACGACTTTTAGTTTTTGAGTTATGAATTTTTTTTAGTAAATAAAATTTTTCACTAGAGATATTGTATATCTTAATTTTTAGCAAAAAACTTTAAAAGTTCACATCTTGTTAAAAGATGGTTTTATACGCAAAATGAGCCGCTAAATTCAATGGAGCAAACCGCATTGCTCTACGACTTTTAGTTTTTGAGTTATGAATTTTTTTTAGTAAATAAAATTTTTCACTATAGATATTGCATATCTTAATTTTTAGCAAAAACCTTTAAAAGTTCACATCTTGTTAAAAGATGGTTTTAAACGCAAAATGAGCCGCTGAATTCAATGGAACAAACCGTATTGCTCTACGACTTTTAGTTTTTGAGTTATGAATTTTTTTTGGTAAATAAAATTTTTCACTATAGATATTGCCTATCTTAATTTTTAGCAAAAAACTTTAAAAGTTTATATCTTGTTAAAAGATGGTTTTATACGCAAAATGAGCCGCTGAATTCAATGGAACAAACCGCATTGCTCTACGACTTTTAGTTTTTGAGTTATGAATTTTTTTTGGTAAATAAAATTTTTCACTATAGATATTGCCTATCTTAATTTTTAGCAAAAAACTTTAAAAGTTCACATCTTGTTAAAAGATGGTCTTATACGCAAAATGAGCCGCTGAATTTAATAGAACAAACCGCATTGCTCTACGAATTTTAGTTTTTGAGTTATGAATTTTTTTTGGTAAATAAAATTTTTCACTATAGATATTGCCTATCTTAATTTTTAGCAAAAAACTTTAAAAGTTCACATCTTGTTAAAAGATGGTCTTATCCGCAAAATGAGCCGCTGAATTTAATAGAACAAACCGCACTGCTCTACGACTTTTAGTTTTTGAGTTATGAATTTTTTTTGGTAAATAAAATTTTTCACTATAAATATTGCCTATCTTAATTTTTAGCAAAAAACTTTAAAAGTTTACATCTTGTTAAAAGATGGTTTTATACGCAAAATGAGCCGCTGAATTCAATGGAACAAACCGCATTGCTCAACGACTTTTAGTTTTTGAGTTATGAATTTTTTTTAGTAAATAAAATTTTTCACTATAGATATTGTATATCTTAATTTTTAGCAAAAAACTTTAAAAGTTCATATCTTGTTAAAAGATGGTTTTAAACGCAAAATGAGCCGCTGAATTCAATAGAACAAACCGCATTGCTCTACGACTTTTAGTTTTTGAGTTACGAATTTTTTTTGGTAAATAAAATTTTTCACTATAGATATTGCCTATCTTAATTTTTAGCAAAAAACTTTAAAAGTTTACATCTTGTTAAAAGATGGTTCTATACGCAAAATGAGCCGCTGAATTCAATAGAACAAACCGCATTGCTCTACGACTTTTAGTTTTTGAGTTATGAATTTTTTTTAGTAAATAAAATTTTTCACTATAGATATTGCCTATCCTAATTTTTAGCAAAAAACTTTAAAAGTTCACATCTTGTTAAAAGATGGTTTTATACGCAAAATGAGCCGCTGAATTCAATGGAACAAACCGCATTGCTCTACGACTTTTAGTTTTTGAGTTATGAATTTTTTTTAGTAAATAAAATTTTTCACTATAGATATTGCCTATCCTAATTTTTAGCAAAAAACTTTAAAAGTTCACATCTTGTTAAAAGATGGTTTTATACGCAAAATGAGCCGCTGAATTCAATGGAACAAACCGCATTGCTCTACGACTTTTAGTTTTTGAGTTATGAATTTTTTTTGGTAAATAAAATTTTTCACTATAGATATTGCCTATCCTAATTTTTAGCAAAAAACTTTAAAAGTTCACATCTTGTTAAAAGATGGTTTTATACGCAAAATGAGCCGCTGAATTCAATAGAACAAACCGCATTGCTCTACGACTTTTAGTTTTTGAGTTATGAATTTTTTTTGGTAAATAAAATTTTTCACTATAGATATTGCCTATCTTAATTTTTAGCAAAAAACTTTAAAAGTTTACATCTTGTTAAAAGATGGTCTTATACGCAAAATGAGCCGCTGAATTTAATAGAACAAACCGCATTGCTCTACGACTTTTAGTTTTTGAGTTATGAATTTTTTTTGGTAAATAAAATTTTTCACTATAGATATTGCCTATCTTAATTTTTAGCAAAAAACTTTAAAAGTTCACATCTTGTTAAAAGATGGTTTTATACGCAAAATGAGCCGCTGAATTCAATGGAGCAAACCGCATTGCTCTACGACTTTTAGTTTTTGAGTTATGAATTTTTTTTAGTAAATAAAATTTTTCACTATAGATATTGTATATCTTAATTTTTAGCAAAAAACTTTAAAAGTTTACATCTTGTTAAAAGATGGTTTTATACGCAAAATGAGCCGCTGAATTCAATGGAACAAACCGCATTGCTCTACGACTTTTAGTTTTAGAGTTATGAATTTTTTTTAGTAAATAAAATTTTTCACTATAGATATTGCATATCTTAATTTTTAGCAAAAACCTTTAAAAGTTCACATCTTGTTAAAAGATGGTTTTAAACGCAAAATGAGCCGCTGAATTCAATGGAACAAACCGTATTGCTCTACGACTTTTAGTTTTTGAGTTATGAATTTTTTTTGGTAAATAAAATTTTTCACTATAGATATTGCATATCTTAATTTTTAGCAAAAACCTTTAAAAGTTCACATCTTGTTAAAAGATGGTTTTATACGCAAAATGAGCCGCTGAATTCAATGGAGCAAACCGCATTGCTCTACGACTTTTAGTTTTTGAGTTATGAATTTTTTTTAGTAAATAAAATTTTTCACTATAGATATTGCCTATCTTAATTTTTAGCAAAAAACTTTAAAAGTTTATATCTTGTTAAAAGATGGTTTTATACGCAAAATGAGCCGCTGAATTCAATGGAACAAACCGCATTGCTCTACGACTTTTAGTTTTTGAGTTATGAATTTTTTTTGGTAAATAAAATTTTTCACTATAGATATTGCCTATCTTAATTTTTAGCAAAAAACTTTAAAAGTTCACATCTTGTTAAAAGATGGTCTTATACGCAAAATGAGCCGCTGAATTTAATAGAACAAACCGCATTGCTCTACGAATTTTAGTTTTTGAGTTATGAATTTTTTTTGGTAAATAAAATTTTTCACTATAGATATTGCCTATCTTAATTTTTAGCAAAAAACTTTAAAAGTTCACATCTTGTTAAAAGATGGTCTTATCCGCAAAATGAGCCGCTGAATTTAATAGAACAAACCGCATTGCTCTACGAATTTTAGTTTTTGAGTTATGAATTTTTTTTGGTAAATAAAATTTTTCACTATAGATATTGCCTATCTTAATTTTTAGCAAAAAACTTTAAAAGTTTACATCTTGTTAAAAGATGGTTTTATACGCAAAATGAGCCGCTGAATTCAATAGAACAAACCGCACTGCTCTACGACTTTTAGTTTTTGAGTTATGAATTTTTTTTGGTAAATAAAATTTTTCACTATAAATATTGCCTATCTTAATTTTTAGCAAAAAACTTTAAAAGTTTACATCTTGTTAAAAGATGGTTTTATACGCAAAATGAGCCGCTGAATTCAATGGAACAAACCGCATTGCTCAACGACTTTTAGTTTTTGAGTTATGAATTTTTTTTAGTAAATAAAATTTTTCACTATAGATATTGTATATCTTAATTTTTAGCAAAAAACTTTAAAAGTTCATATCTTGTTAAAAGATGGTTTTAAACGCAAAATGAGCCGCTGAATTCAATAGAACAAACCGCATTGCTCTACGACTTTTAGTTTTTGAGTTACGAATTTTTTTTGGTAAATAAAATTTTTCACTATAGATATTGCCTATCTTAATTTTTAGCAAAAAACTTTAAAAGTTTACATCTTGTTAAAAGATGGTTCTATACGCAAAATGAGCCGCTGAATTCAATAGAACAAACCGCATTGCTCTACGACTTTTAGTTTTTGAGTTATGAATTTTTTTTAGTAAATAAAATTTTTCACTATAGATATTGCCTATCCTAATTTTTAGCAAAAAACTTTAAAAGTTCACATCTTGTTAAAAGATGGTTTTATACGCAAAATGAGCCGCTGAATTCAATGGAACAAACCGCATTGCTCTACGACTTTTAGTTTTTGAGTTATGAATTTTTTTTAGTAAATAAAATTTTTCACTATAGATATTGCCTATCCTAATTTTTAGCAAAAAACTTTAAAAGTTCACATCTTGTTAAAAGATGGTTTTATACGCAAAATGAGCCGCTGAATTCAATGGAACAAACCGCATTGCTCTACGACTTTTAGTTTTTGAGTTATGAATTTTTTTTGGTAAATAAAATTTTTCACTATAGATATTGCCTATCCTAATTTTTAGCAAAAAACTTTAAAAGTTCACATCTTGTTAAAAGATGGTTTTATACGCAAAATGAGCCGCTGAATTCAATAGAACAAACCGCATTGCTCTACGACTTTTAGTTTTTGAGTTATGAATTTTTTTTGGTAAATAAAATTTTTCACTATAGATATTGCCTATCTTAATTTTTAGCAAAAAACTTTAAAAGTTTACATCTTGTTAAAAGATGGTCTTATACGCAAAATGAGCCGCTGAATTTAATAGAACAAACCGCATTGCTCTACGACTTTTAGTTTTTGAGTTATGAATTTTTTTTGGTAAATAAAATTTTTCACTATAGATATTGCCTATCTTAATTTTTAGCAAAAAACTTTAAAAGTTCACATCTTGTTAAAAGATGGTTTTATACGCAAAATGAGCCGCTGAATTCAATGGAGCAAACCGCATTGCTCTACGACTTTTAGTTTTTGAGTTATGAATTTTTTTTAGTAAATAAAATTTTTCACTATAGATATTGTATATCTTAATTTTTAGCAAAAAACTTTAAAAGTTTACATCTTGTTAAAAGATGGTTTTATACGCAAAATGAGCCGCTGAATTCAATGGAACAAACCGCATTGCTCTACGACTTTTAGTTTTAGAGTTATGAATTTTTTTTAGTAAATAAAATTTTTCACTATAGATATTGCATATCTTAATTTTTAGCAAAAACCTTTAAAAGTTCACATCTTGTTAAAAGATGGTTTTAAACGCAAAATGAGCCGCTGAATTCAATGGAACAAACCGTATTGCTCTACGACTTTTAGTTTTTGAGTTATGAATTTTTTTTGGTAAATAAAATTTTTCACTATAGATATTGCATATCTTAATTTTTAGCAAAAACCTTTAAAAGTTCACATCTTGTTAAAAGATGGTTTTATACGCAAAATGAGCCGCTGAATTCAATGGAGCAAACCGCATTGCTCTACGACTTTTAGTTTTTGAGTTATGAATTTTTTTTAGTAAATAAAATTTTTCACTATAGATATTGCCTATCTTAATTTTTAGCAAAAAACTTTAAAAGTTTATATCTTGTTAAAAGATGGTTTTATACGCAAAATGAGCCGCTGAATTCAATGGAACAAACCGCATTGCTCTACGACTTTTAGTTTTTGAGTTATGAATTTTTTTTGGTAAATAAAATTTTTCACTATAGATATTGCCTATCTTAATTTTTAGCAAAAAACTTTAAAAGTTCACATCTTGTTAAAAGATGGTCTTATACGCAAAATGAGCCGCTGAATTTAATAGAACAAACCGCATTGCTCTACGAATTTTAGTTTTTGAGTTATGAATTTTTTTTGGTAAATAAAATTTTTCACTATAGATATTGCCTATCTTAATTTTTAGCAAAAAACTTTAAAAGTTCACATCTTGTTAAAAGATGGTCTTATCCGCAAAATGAGCCGCTGAATTTAATAGAACAAACCGCATTGCTCTACGAATTTTAGTTTTTGAGTTATGAATTTTTTTTGGTAAATAAAATTTTTCACTATAGATATTGCCTATCTTAATTTTTAGCAAAAAACTTTAAAAGTTTACATCTTGTTAAAAGATGGTTTTATACGCAAAATGAGCCGCTGAATTCAATAGAACAAACCGCACTGCTCTACGACTTTTAGTTTTTGAGTTATGAATTTTTTTTGGTAAATAAAATTTTTCACTATAAATATTGCCTATCTTAATTTTTAGCAAAAAACTTTAAAAGTTTACATCTTGTTAAAAGATGGTTTTATACGCAAAATGAGCCGCTGAATTCAATGGAACAAACCGCATTGCTCAACGACTTTTAGTTTTTGAGTTATGAATTTTTTTTAGTAAATAAAATTTTTCACTATAGATATTGTATATCTTAATTTTTAGCAAAAAACTTTAAAAGTTCATATCTTGTTAAAAGATGGTTTTAAACGCAAAATGAGCCGCTGAATTCAATAGAACAAACCGCATTGCTCTACGACTTTTAGTTTTTGAGTTACGAATTTTTTTTGGTAAATAAAATTTTTCACTATAGATATTGCCTATCTTAATTTTTAGCAAAAAACTTTAAAAGTTTACATCTTGTTAAAAGATGGTTCTATACGCAAAATGAGCCGCTGAATTCAATAGAACAAACCGCATTGCTCTACGACTTTTAGTTTTTGAGTTATGAATTTTTTTTAGTAAATAAAATTTTTCACTATAGATATTGCCTATCCTAATTTTTAGCAAAAAACTTTAAAAGTTCACATCTTGTTAAAAGATGGTTTTATACGCAAAATGAGCCGCTGAATTCAATGGAACAAACCGCATTGCTCTACGACTTTTAGTTTTTGAGTTATGAATTTTTTTTAGTAAATAAAATTTTTCACTATAGATATTGCCTATCCTAATTTTTAGCAAAAAACTTTAAAAGTTCACATCTTGTTAAAAGATGGTTTTATACGCAAAATGAGCCGCTGAATTCAATGGAACAAACCGTATTGCTCTACGACTTTTAGTTTTTGAGTTATGAATTTTTTTTGGTAAATAAAATTTTTCACTATAGATATTGCCTATCTTAATTTTTAGCAAAAAACTTTAAAAGTTTACATCTTGTTAAAAGATGGTTTTATACGCAAAATGAGCCGCTGAATTCAATGGAACAAACCGCATTGCTCTACGACTTTTAGTTTTTGAGTTATGAATTTTTTTTGGTAAATAAAATTTTTCACTATAGATATTGCCTATCCTAATTTTTAGCAAAAAACTTTAAAAGTTCACATCTTGTTAAAAGATGGTTTTATACGCAAAATGAGCCGCTGAATTCAATAGAACAAACCGCATTGCTCTACGACTTTTAGTTTTTGAGTTATGAATTTTTTTTGGTAAATAAAATTTTTCACTATAGATATTGCCTATCTTAATTTTTAGCAAAAAACTTTAAAAGTTTACATCTTGTTAAAAGATGGTCTTATACGCAAAATGAGCCGCTGAATTTAATAGAACAAACCGCATTGCTCTACGACTTTTAGTTTTTGAGTTATGAATTTTTTTTGGTAAATAAAATTTTTCACTATAGATATTGCCTATCTTAATTTTTAGCAAAAAACTTTAAAAGTTCACATCTTGTTAAAAGATGGTCTTATACGCAAAATGAGCCGCTGAATTCAATAGAACAAACCGCATTGCTCTACGACTTTTCGTTTTTGAGTTATGAATTTTTTTTGGTAAATAAAATTTTTCACTATAGATATTGCCTATCTTAATTTTTAGCAAAAAACTTTAAAAGTTTACATCTTGTTAAAAGATGGTTTTATACGCAAAATGAGCCGCTGAATTCAATGGAACAAACCGCATTGCTCTACGACTTTTAGTTTTTGAGTTATGAATTTTTTTTAGTAAATAAAATTTTTCACTATAGATATAGCCTATCTTAATTTTTAGCAAAAAACTTTTAAAGTTTACATCTTGTTAAAAGATGGTTTTATACGCAAAATGAGCCGCTGAATTCAATGGAACAAACCGCATTGCTCTACGACTTTTAGTTTTTGAGTTATGAATTTTTTTTAGTAAATAAAATTTTTCACTATAGATATTGCCTATCTTAATTTTTAGCAAAAAACTTTTAAAGTTTACATCTTGTTAAAAGATGGTTTTATACGCAAAATGAGCCGCTGAATTCAATAGAACAAACCGCATTGCTCTACGACTTTTAGTTTTTGAGTTATGAATTTTTTTTTGTAAATAAAATTTTTCACTATAGATATTGCCTATCTTAATTTTTAGCAAAAAACTTTAAAAGTTTACATCTTGTTAAAAGATGGTTTTATACGCAAAATGAGCCGCTGAATTCAATAGAACAAACCGCATTGCTCTACGACTTTTCGTTTTTGAGTTATGAATTTTTTTTGGTAAATAAAATTTTTCACTATAGATATTGCTTACCTTAATTTTTAGCAAAAAACTTTAAAAGTTCACATCTTGTTAAAAGATGGTCTTATCCGCAAAATGAGCCGCTGAATTTAATAGAACAAACCGCATT